>NC_042957.1:15600024-15943774 GCF_901001165.1 Salmo trutta
CACAGACACACACAAACCAATATACACACACACCAACACACACACACCAGCACACACACACAAAAACACCAACACACACACACCAACACACACAGACACACACACCAACACAGACACACACATCAACACACACACACACACACAAACACACACACTAACACACCAACACACACACACAAAAACACCAACACACACACACCAACACACACACACACACATACACACACCAACACAGACACACTCACCAACACAAACACACACACTAACACACCAACACACACACACACCAACACATACACACCAACACACGCACACACCAACACACACACACACACACCAATATACACACACACCAACACACACACACACCTCAACACACACACACACACATCAACACACACACACACACACACCAACACACAAACACACACATACCTACACACACATACTAACACACACCAACACACACACACTAACACACACACACCAACCCACACACCAACACACACAAACACACACACACCAACATACACACACTAACACACACATACCAACCCACACACCAACCCACACACACATACACACACACACACCAACACACACACACTAACACACACATACCAACACACACTTACCAACACACACTTACACACCAACACACTCCAACATACACACAGGGTCCCTTTTAGCAGCATATGGAACCTTCATATTAACCACTGGACTGGAACCACCATGTTAACCACTGGACTGGAACCTCCATGTTAACCACTGGACTGGAACCACCATGTTAACCACTGGACTGGAACCACCATGTTAACCACTGGACTGGAACCACCATGTTAACCACTTGACTGGAACCTCCATGTTAACCACTGGACTGGAACCACCATGTTAACCACTGGACTGGAACCACCATGTTAACCACTGGACTGGAACCTCCATGTTAACCACTGGACTGGAACCACCATGTTAACCACTGGACTGGAACCTTCATATTAACCGCTGGACTGGAACCACCATGTTAACCACTGGACTGGAACCACCATGTTAACCACTGGACTGGAACCACCATGTTAACCACTAGACTGGAACCACCATGTTAACCACTGGACTGGAACCTCCATGTTGACCACTGGACTGGAACCTCCATGTTAACCACTGGACTGGAACCACCATGTTAACCACTGGAAGCTACCACAGCACAACGGTGGTCAGAGGGCAGCAAGGCTGAGGTTCGCTCTGGTACTGGCCCTGGTACTTGTCCTGGTAGTGGTCCTAGTACTGGTTCTAGTACTGGTCATGGTACTGGTCCTGGTACTGGTCCTGGTGCTGGTCCTGGTACTTGTCCTGGTCCTGGTGGTACTGGTCCTGGTGCTGGTCCTGGTACTTGTCCTGGTCCTGGTGCTGGTCCTGGTGCTGGTCCTGGTACTTGTCCTGGTACTGGTCCTGGTGCTAGTCCTGGTACTTGTCCTGGTACTGGTCCTGGTACTAGTCCCGGTACTTGTCCCGGTACTGGTCCTGGTACTGGTCCCAGTGCTTTTCCTGGTACTGGTCCTGGTACTTGTCCTGGTGCTGGTACTGGTCATGATACGTGTCCTGGTACTGGTCCTGGTACTTGTCCTGGTGTTGGTCCCGGTACTTGTCCTTGTACTGGTCCTGGTACTGGTCATGATACTTGTCCTGGTACTGGTTCTGGTACTGGTCCTGGTGCTTGTCCTGGTACTGGTCCTGGTACTTCTCCTGGTACTGGTCCTGGTGCTTGTCCTGGTGCTTGTCCTGGTACTGGTCCTGGTGCTTGTCCTGGTACTGGTCCTGGTCCTGGTGCTGGTCCTGGTGCTTGTCCTGGTGCTTGTCCTGGTACTGGTCCTGGTGCTGGTCCTGGTGCTTGTCCTGGTGCTTGTCCTGGTACTGGTCCTGGTGCTTGTCCTGGTACTGGTGCTTGTCCTGGTACTGGTCCTGGTACTGGTACTATGCTGTGTCAGTTTGTCTAATTGCCCCAAAGTGCCTTGTTAGGAAGAGGAATGTGTGTAGAGTTTTGGGGGAGAGTGGGTTTGGTGGACAACATGCTTTTAGACGGTATGCCTCACAGTGTTGAACTTGACTTGAGTGTCAGGGTATTCACACCAGACAGTTAACTAGAGTAGAGTGGATTGTTACATTATTAATCCAATTGTTGTACACTGACACTTGTGTGACACACACACACATATCACACACACTTATCACACACACACACACACACACACACACACACACTCATGCATGCACATGCATCTGATTGGGTTATGATTGGATGAATCCCCTAGGATACAGTCTGGTCTGAATGCTGTAGTAGATCAACTCAACATAGAGACAACACAAAACAGCCTATCATACTATTAAGGTACACCGGTAGTAACCACAACCACTCTTAACCATTTCATTCACCGATTCCCCATACAATACCTACCCACGGTATAGCTATGTGCTTTTATGTACTCTTGGGACTAATCTGTACTCCATGAACACTGGTTCAAATGGTTGTATAACTGTTTCCACCTTTATATACACACAATACCAGTCAAAAGTTTGGACACACCTACTCATTCAAGGGTCTTTCTTTATTTTTACTATTTTCTACATTGTAGAATAATAGTGAAGACATCAACACTATTAAATAAAACATATGGAATCATGTATTAACCAAAAAAGTGTTAAACAAATCTAAATATATTTTATATTGAGATTCCTCAAAGTAGCCACCCATTGTCTTGATGACAGCTTTGCATACTCCTATCATTCTCTCAACCAGCTACATGAGGTAGTCACCTGGAATGCATTTCAATTAACAGGTGTGCCTTGTTAAAAGTTAATTTGTGGAACTCATTTCCTTCTTAATGCATTTGAGCCAATCAGTTGTGTTGTGACAATGTAGGGGTGGTATACAGAAGATAGCCCTATTTGGTAAAATACCAAGTCCGTATTATGGCAAGAACAGCTAAAATAAGCAAAGAGAAACGACAGTCCATTACTTTAAGACATGAAGGTCAGTCAATCCAGAAAATGTGCAGTCGCAAAACCATCAAGCGCTATGATGAAACTGGTTCTCATGAGGACCAGGAAAGGAAGACCCAGAGTTATATCTGCTTCAGAGGAAACATTCATTAGAGTTATCAGCCTCAGAAATTGCAGCCAAAATAAATGCTTCACAGAGTTCAAGTAATAGACACATCTCAACATCAACTGTTCAGAGGAGATTGCGTCAATCAGGCATTCATGGTTGAATTGCTGCAAAGAAACCACTACTAAAGGACACCAATAACAAGAAGAGACTTGCTTGAGCCAAGAAACACAAGCAATGGACATTAGACCAGTGGAAATCTGTCCTTTCGTCTGATGAGTCCAAATGTTAGATTTTTGGTTCCAACCGCCATGTCTTTGTGAGACGCGGAATAGGTGAACGGATGATCTCTGCATGTGTGGTTCCCACCGTGAAGCATAGAGGAGGAGGTGTGATGATGTGGGGGTGCTTTGCTGGTGACACTGTCAGTGATTTATTTACAATTCAAGGCACACTTAACCAGCATGGCTACCACATCTGGTTTGCGCTTAGTGGGACTATCATTAGTTTTTCAAGAGGACAGTGACCCAACAAACCTCCAGGCTGTGTAAGGGCTTTTTGACCAAGAAGGAGAGTGATGGACTGCTGCATCAGATGACCTGGCCTCCACAATCACCTGACCTTCACCGAATTGAGATGGTTTTAGGGTGAGTTGGACCGCAGAGTGAAGGAAAAGCAGTCAAAATCATATGTGGGAACTCCTTCAAGACTGTTGGAAAATTACTCTAGGTGAAGCTGGTTGAGAAAATGCCAAGAGTTTGCAAACGTGTCAAGGCAAATGGTGGCTACTTTGAAGAATCTAAAACATAAAATATATTTTGATATGTTTAACACTTTTTGATTACTACATGATTCCATATGTGTTATTTCATAGTTTTGATGTCTTTACTATTATTCTACAATGTAGAAAATAGTTTAAAAAAATTAAATAACCTTTGAATGAGTAGGTCTGTCCAAACTATTGACTGGTACTGTATACGTCTAATGTTATTACTCTATTGAATTCTATTACTTCTCAGGAAAACTGAATTTCCAACATGATGACATGATTACATAGTAGGGTGTTCTATTGAGAGCGTACAGACGGAGGAGGGATGTGCATTGTCGTTAACACCTGATGTTTGAATAGTGAAGGTCACTGATGACCCATACTGTCTTGTACTTCATTACCACTGTTTCCATATTAACAGACACATATTGAGTTACATAGCCACTCATTTTGAACGATATTGTACAATTTTGAACAATGTTATACGTTTTGTATTATATAGTATAAAATAGTGCTCATTTACACCTACTTCTTCATGTAAAGGTAAAAACCAGACTAAAGGTAATAATAATGTATTATTATATTTCTATACTTGCTACAGATACAAATTGAATCAAAGTTTATTTGTCATATACACAGGATACAGCCGGGTGTAAACGGTGCAATGAAATTCTTACTTTTACCTCTCAACAGCACAGTGAAATAACAAAAATGTCCAATATCAAAAATCCAAAAGAAAACAGTCCTAAATCTGCTCTGGAGAGAAAGGTATGACACAGAACCAAATTTGTGAAGATAAATTATTATTGATCTAAGCCCTGCAGGAACATACCCTGACATGAATCCAACATTTGTCTGAGATGTGTCAGGAACAATCTGACATAGGTTTGAAACGTACACTCTGGTTTCTTAGTGTGTAGGTGTGTGTCACTCTCTTTCCCTCCCTCCCTCCCTCCCTCCCTCCCTCCCTCCCTCCCTGCCTCTGTTAGACTTTAGCATCGCAATGTTTTGCACATTACATTTCCTGTGTTTGAATCTGACATGCAGGTTTTGTTTTCATTTTCCTTTTTCGCCAAACTGAATATGATAATGTCGCCAGGGAATTGCTAGATGAAAAGATTTCTGTGGAACTGTCAGTTTCTTTTTTGCGCAGACGAGATGAATTGTACAACAGCAGCATTGGGAAACATTGCAACATGCATTATAATGAAATCAGCCCTCTCTTCTTTTCTCTCTGAAGAGCTGGGTTTGCTGACGGTGTTTGGAAACTAAACTAGATTAGCAATAAAAGATCTTTCCATTAAAAAAAAAAAATGCAGCTTTCTGCTTTCTCTGTGTGTCTGTGTGTGTGCATGTATGTGCGCGTGTGCATGTGCGCGTATACATGTGTTTTTATGTAAAATGACTCCAATCAGTGAATGCAACACTTGTGTGATTGGATGAAACACATATCAGACAGACTGTGATTGGATAAAGTGAATCTCAGACAAACATATTTCAATCTGATCAGCCAGCAGAGAGTTTGCTACTCTACAATTTGACGTACCGTTCAAAATCAATTTCCAAAGCATTAACAGCTCCCCTTTAAATTGTTTTGCGCTGACGCCTTACCGCCTCTAACCTCTTAGCTGGTGTGTTTGTTGTCTCAAACTTGTGGAAAAGCAAAAATATACATTTCCCTTCTCAACAAATGGACAGCAGAACTATTTGATCTGTTATTGTTCTGCAAATAGCAGAAAAACATATTTAAGTGTTTGTTCTGTCTACAGGGACAAATAAAGGGCCATTTGGAATCAACCCTGTGGTTAACACATAAACCCACACAGACCCTGAAACTCTCTTACTTGTTGTGGTGTGTCTGTGTGCGTTCTCCCTGCAGCGATGAAGAAGGGCCGTTTCTGGATCACCCCCGACCCCTACCACAACGACGACAACATCCAGATCGGCCGTGAGGTCAAGATATCCTGCCAGGTATGCACACACACACACACACACACACACACACACACACACACACACACACACACACACACACACACACACACACACACACACACACACACACACACAAAAACACACCATCCCCTTTTCACACACATACTCAACTCGCCACTCCTTCCAGGTGGAGGCCACGCCCCCTGAGGAGCTGACGTTTGGTTGGCTGAAGAATGGGCGCGCCTTGCGTAGCTCTGAGCGAATGGTGATCACCCAGACGGACCCTGACACCTCCCCTGGCACGACCAACCTGGACATCATCGACCTGAAGTTCACTGACTTTGGCACCTACACCTGTGTGGCTGCGCTGAAGGGAGGGGGCATACCTGAGATCAGCATAGACGTCAATATCTCCTCCACTACTGGTGAGTCTCACACACCGCCATGTCAGAGCAGGAGATTGACCTATACACTTCCCCACACTTAGTGATCACCCCCCCAGCAGCATACCACCGTGGCGGATAGAGACTTTCGTAAGGTTACACTGAGTATGCATCCCAAATGGCACCGTCTTCCTTATATAGTGCACTACTTTTGACTAGAACCCTATTGGCCCTGGTCAAAAGTAGTGCACTATATAGGGAATAGGGTGCCATTTGAGATGTACAGTTAGTCACACACAGCAGTCATACAGTATATACATCATCAAGACTGTGGCAACACACACACACACACACACACACACAGTAATATAAATGTTCACTTGTGCTAAAACATACACACTGGAGAAATACACTTTCATAATTCCTCTATCTTACAAAAACATCTCATGCTCACCTATTGAATTTGCACCTATTCAGCTGTTGTTTCCACAATGTGACCTATTTTCTTCCCCAAACTAATCTGAATTTAACATCCAATCCTATTGCCTGATATCCAAACTAAATGAATGGGCTTCATCCCAAAAAGCACCATATGCCCTATATAGTGTACTACTTTTGACCCGGACTCTGGTCAAAAGTAGTGGACTAAATATGGGACACTGCCATGCTCCAAAACTAAATCCATTCCCTCTCTTCATCTAACTGGCTGCTACTACTACCATTTGTTCGACTTCCTTGATATTCATTGTACATACACTTGAAGTCGGAAGTTTACATACACCTTAGCCAAATACATTTAAACTCAGTTTTTCACAATTCCTGACATTTAATCCTAGTAAAAAGTTCCTGTCTTAGGTCAGTTGGGATCACCACTTTATTTTAAGAATGTGAAATGTCAGAATAATAGTAGAGAGAATGATTTATTTCAGCTTTTATTTCTTTCATCACATTTCCAATGAGTCAGAAGTTTACATACACTCAATAAGTATTTGGTAGCACTGTCTTTAAATTGTTTAACTTGGGTCAAATGTTTCTTGTAGCCTTCCACAAGCTTCCCACAGTAAGTTGGGTGAATTTTGGCCCATTCCTCCTGACAGAGCTGGTGTAACTGAGTCAGGTTTGTAGGCCTCCTTGCTTTTTCAGTTCTGCCCACAAATTTTCTATGGGATTGAGGTTAGGGGTTTCTGATGACCACTCCAATACCATGACTTTGTTGTCCTTAAGCCATTTTGCCACAACTTTGGAAGTATGATTGGGGTCATTGTCCATTTGGAAGACCCATTTGCGACGAAGCTTTAACTTCCTGACTGATGTCTTGAAATGTTCCTACCTCATGATGCCATCTACTTTGTGAAGTGCACCAGTCAGTCCCTCCTGCAGCAAAGCACCCCGACAACATGATGCTGCCCACCTCGTGCTTCGCAGTTGGGATGGTGTTCTTCGGCTTGCAAGCCTCCCCCTTTTTCCTCCAAACATAATGATGGTCATAATGGCCAAACAGTTCTATTTTTGTTTCATCAGACCAGAGGACATTTCTTCAAAAAGAACGATCTTTGTCCCCATGTAGTCTGGCTTTTTTATGGCGGTTTTGGAGCAGTGGCTTCTTTCTTGCTGAGCGGCCTGTCAGGTTATGTCGATATAGGACTCGTTTACTGTGGATATAGAAACTTTTGTACCTGTTTCCTCCAGCATCTTCACAGGGTCCTTTGCAGTTGTTCTGGGATTGATTTGCACGTTTCGCACCAAAGTACGTTCATCTCTAAGAGACAGAACGTGTCTCCTTCCTGACCGGTATGATGGCTGCATGATCCCATGGTGTTTATACTTGCATACTATTGTTTGTACAGATGAACGTGGTACCTTCAGGCATTTGCAAATTGCTCCCAAGGATGAACCAGGCTTGTGGAGGTCTAAAACTTTTTTTCTGAGGTCTTGGCTGATTTCTTTTGATTTTCCCATGATGTCAAGCAAAGAGGCACTGAGTTTGAAGGTAGGCCTTGAAATACATCCACAGGTACACCTCCAATTGACTAAAATCAGAAACTTGTAAAGCCATGACATAATTTTCTGGAATTTTCCAAACTGTTTAAAGGCAGAGTCAACTTAGTGCATGTAAACTTCTGACCCACTGGAATTGTGATACAGTGAATTGTAAGTGAAATAATCTGTAAACAATTGTTGGAAAAATGACTTGTGTCATGCACAAAGTAGATATCCTAACCGACTTGCCAAAACTATAGTTTGTTAACAAGAAATTTGTGGAGTGGTTGAAAAAACGAGTTTTAATGACGCCAACCTAAGTGTATGTAAACTTCCGACTTCAGCTGTACATACATCATGTCTCTGGTAGATTTTAGATAAGGATGTTCTGGTGATTAGAAGTGAATAGTGGCCTCATATTAAGATAATAACCTGGGGATGTGCATTACATAGGAAATGGTGGAAGTTTGTATTGTTAGTGGTTAGTAAAATAATGTCAGGAGTTGAGGAGGAGAAGAGAGGTATGGGTTAGGGAGGAGAAGAGAGGTATGGGTTATAGAGGAGAAGAGAGGTATGGGTTAGGGAGGATAAGAGAGGTATGGGTTATAGAGGAGAAGAGAGGTATGGGTTAGGGAGGATAAGAGAGGTATGGGTTATAGAGGAGAAGAGAGGTATGGGTTAGGGAGGATAAGAGAGGTATGGGTTATAGAGGAGAAGAGAGGTATGGGTTATAGAGGAGAAGAGAGGTATGGGTGTAACGGCTGTCGTTATGTAGAGAGTACCAAGGCGCAGTGGGTTGCATGTTCAACATATATATTTATTAAATAAATGTGAACACGAGAAGAGAGGTATTGGTTGGAGAGGAGAAGAGGTATGTGTTAGAGAGGAGAAGAGAGGTATGGGTTAGAGAGGAGAAGAAGTGTGGGTTACGGAGGAGAAGTGAGGAATGGGTTACGGAGGAGAAGAGAGTTAAGGGAAAGAGAGGAGAAGAGAAGTATGGGTTGGAGAGAGAAGAGAGGAGAGGTATGGGTTAGAGAGGAGAAGAGAGGTATGGGTTATAGAGGAGAAGATAGGTATGGGTTAGGGAGGACAAGAGAGGTATACGTTGGAAAGGAGAAGAGAGGTATATGTTAGAAAGGAGAAGAGAGGATTGAGCTAGGGAGGAGAAGAGAGGTATGGGTTAGGGAGGAGAAGAGAGGTATGGGTTAGAGAGGAGAAGAGGAGGAGAGGAGAGGTATGGGTTGGAGAGGAGAAGAGAGGTATGGGTTAGAGAGGAGAAGAGAGGTATGGGTTACGGAGGAGAAGAGAGGTATGCATTAGAGGAGAAGATAGGTATGGGTTGGAGAGAGAAGAGAGGAGAGGTATGGTTTAGAAAGCAGAAGACAGGTATGGGTTAGAGAGGAGAAGAGAGGTATGGGTTGGAGAGGAGAAGAGGTATGTGTTAGAGAGGAGAAGAGAGGTATGGGTTAGAGAGGAGAAGAGTTGTGTGTTATAGAGAATATAGGTATGGGTTGTAGAGGAGAAGAGAGTTAAGGGATAGAGAAGAAAAGAGAGGTATGGGTTAGAGAGGAGAAGAGAGGTATGGGTTAGAGAGGAGAAGAGGTATGGTTTAGAAAGAAGAAGACAGGTATGGGTTAGAGAGGAGAAGAGAGGTATGGGTTGGAGAGGAGAAGAGGTATGTGTTAGAGAGGAGAAGAGCGGTATGGGTTAGAGAGGAGAAGAGTTGTGTGTTACAGAGAATATAGGTATGGGTTGTAGAGGAGAAGAGAGTTAAGGGATAGAGAGGAGAAGAGAGGTATGGGTTAGAGAGGAGAATAGAGGTATGGGTTAGAGAGGAGAAGAGGTATGGTTTAGAAAGCAGAAGACAGGTATGGGTTAGAGAGGAGAAGAGAGGTATGGGTTGGAGAGGAGAAGAGGTATGTGTTAGAGAGGAGAAGAGAGGTATGGGTTAGAGAGGAGAAGAGTTGTGTGTTATAGAGAATATAGGTATTGATTGGAGAGGAGAAGAGGTATGGGTTAGAGAGGAGAAGAGAGGTATGGGTTAGAGAGGAGAAGATGTGTGGGTTACGGAGGAGAAGTGAGGTATGGGTTACGGAGGAGAAGAGAGTTAAGGGATAGAGAGGAGAAGAGAGGTATGGGTTGGAGAGAGAAGAGAGGAGAGGTATGGGTTAGAGAGGAGAAGAGAGGTATGGGTTAGGGAGGAGAAGAGAGGTATGGGTTAGAGAGGAGAAGAGGAGGAGAGGAGAGGTATGGGTTAGAGAGGAGAAGAGAGGTATGGGTTAGAGAGGAGAAGATAGGTATGGGTTGGAGAGAGAAGAGAGGAGAGGTATGGGTTAGAGAGGAGAAGAGAGGTATGGGTTAGGGAGGATAAGAGAGGTATGGGTTAGAGAGTAGAGGAGAGGTATGGGTTAGAGAGGAGAAGAGAGGTATCGGTTAGAGAGGAGAAGAGAGGTATGCATTAGAGGAGAAGATAGGTAGGGGTTGGAGAGAGAAGAGAGGAGAGGTATGGGTTAGAGAGGAGAAGAGAGGTATGGGTTAGGGAGGATAAGATAGGTATGGGTTAGAGAGGAGAAGAGAGGTATGGGTTAGAGAGGAAAAGAGAGGTATGGGTTATAGAGGAGAAGAGAGGTAAGGGATAGAGAGGAGAAGAGAGGTATGGGTTGGAGAGAGAAGAGAGGAGAGGTATGGGTTAGAGAGGAGATGAGAGGTATGGGTTAGAGAGGAGAAGAGAGGTATGGGTTAGAGAGGAGAAGAGAGGTATGGGTTACGGAGGAGAAGAGAGGTATGGGTTAGAGAGGAAAAGAGATGTATGGGTTAGGGAGGAGAAGAGAGGTATTGGTTGGAGAGGAGAAGAGGTATGTGTTAGAGAGGAGAAGAGAGGTATGGGTTAGAGAGGAGAAGATGTGTGGGTTACGGAGGAGAAGTGAGGAATGGGTTACGGAGGAGAAGAGAGTTAAGGGATAGAGAGGAGAAGAGAAGTATGGGTTGGAGAGAGATGAGAGGAGAGGTATGGGTTAGAGAGGAGAAGAGAGGTATGGGTTAGAGGAGAAGATAGGTATGGGTTGGAGAGAGAAGAGAGGAGAGGTATGGGTTAGAGAGGAGAAGAGAGGTATGGGTTATAGAGGAGAAGATAGTTATGGGTTAGGGAGGACAAGAGAGGTATGGGTTAGAAAGGACAAGAGAGGTATACGTTGGAAAGGAGAAGAGAGGTATATGTTAGAAAGGAGAAGAGAGGAATGGGTTAGAGAGGAGAAGAGGAGGAGAGGAGAGGTATGGGTTAGAGAGGAGAAGAGAGGTATGGGTTAGAGAGGAGAAGATAGGTATGGGTTGGAGAGAGAAGAGAGGAGAGGTATGTGTTAGAGAGGAGAAGAGAGGTGTGGGTTAGGGAGGATAACAGAGGTATGGGTTAGAGAGGAGAAGAGAGGTATGGGTTAGAGAGGAGAAGAGAGGTATCGGTTAGAGAGGAGAAGAGAGGTATGCATTAGAGGAGAAGATAGGTATGGGTTGGAGAGAGAAGAGAGGAGAGGTATGGGTTAGAGAGGAGAAGAGAGGTATGGGTTAGGGAGGATAAGATAGGTATGGGTTAGAGAGGAGAAGAGAGGTATGGGTTAGAGAGGAAAAGAGAGGTATGGGTTATAGAGGAGAAGAGAGGTAAGGGATAGAGAGGAGAAGAGAGGTATGGGTTGGAGAGAGAAGAGAGGAGAGGTATGGGTTAGAGAGGAGATGAGAGGTATGGGTTAGAGAGGAGAAGAGAGGTATGGGTTAGAGAGGAGAAGAGAGGTATGGGTTAGAGAGGAGAAGAGAGGTATGCATTAGAGGAGAAGATAGGTATTGGCTGGAGAGAGAAGAGAGGAGAGGTATGGGTTAGAGAGGAGAAGAGAGGTATGGGTTATAGAGGAGAAGATAGGTATGGGTTAGGGAGGACAAGAGAAGTATGGGTTAGAAAGGACAAGAGAGGTATATGTTAGAAAGGAGAAGAGAGGAATGGGTTAGAGAGGAGAAGAGGAGGAGAGGAGAGGTATGGGTTAGAGAGGAGAAGAGAGGTATGGGTTATAGAGGAGAAGAGAGGTAAGGGATAGAGAGGAGAAGATGTGTGGGTTACGGAGGAGAAGTGAGGAATGGGTTACGGAGGAGAAGAGAGTTAAGGGATAGAGAGGAGAAGAGAAGTATGGGTTGGAGAGAGATGAGAGGAGAGGTATGGGTTAGAGAGGAGAAGAGAGGTATGGGTTAGAGGAGAAGATAGGTATGGGTTGGAGAGAGAAGAGAGGAGAGGTATGGGTTAGAGAGGAGAAGAGAGGTATGGGTTATAGAGGAGAAGATAGTTATGGGTTAGGGAGGACAAGAGAGGTATGGGTTAGAAAGGACAAGAGAGGTATACGTTGGAAAGGAGAAGAGAGGTATATGTTAGAAAGGAGAAGAGAGGAATGGGTTAGAGAGGAGAAGAGGAGGAGAGGAGAGGTATGGGTTAGAGAGGAGAAGAGAGGTATGGGTTAGAGAGGAGAAGATAGGTATGGGTTGGAGAGAGAAGAGAGGAGAGGTATGTGTTAGAGAGGAGAAGAGAGGTGTGGGTTAGGGAGGATAACAGAGGTATGGGTTAGAGAGGAGAAGAGAGGTATGGGTTAGAGAGGAGAAGAGAGGTATCGGTTAGAGAGGAGAAGAGAGGTATGCATTAGAGGAGAAGATAGGTATGGGTTGGAGAGAGAAGAGAGGAGAGGTATGGGTTAGAGAGGAGAAGAGAGGTATGTGTTAGGGAGGATAAGATAGGTATGGGTTAGAGAGGAGAAGAGAGGTATGGGTTAGAGAGGAAAAGAGAGGTATGGGTTATAGAGGAGAAGAGAGGTAAGGGATAGAGAGGAGAAGAGAGGTATGGGTTGGAGAGAGAAGAGAGGAGAGGTATGGGTTAGAGAGGAGATGAGAGGTATGGGTTAGAGAGGAGAAGAGAGGTATGGGTTAGAGAGGAGAAGAGAGGTATGGGTTAGAGAGGAGAAGAGAGGTATGCATTAGAGGAGAAGATAGGTATTGGCTGGAGAGAGAAGAGAGGAGAGGTATGGGTTAGAGAGGAGAAGAGAGGTATGGGTTATAGAGGAGAAGATAGGTATGGGTTAGGGAGGACAAGAGAAGTATGGGTTAGAAAGGACAAGAGAGGTATATGTTAGAAAGGAGAAGAGAGGAATGGGTTAGAGAGGAGAAGAGGAGGAGAGGAGAGGTATGGGTTAGAGAGGAGAAGAGAGGTATGGGTTATAGAGGAGAAGAGAGGTAAGGGATAGAGAGGAGAAGAGAGGTATGGGTTGGAGAGAGAAGAGAGGAGAGGTATGGGTTAGAGACGAGATGAGAGGTATGAGTTAGAGAGGAGAAGAGAGGTATGGGTTAGAGAGGAGAAGAGATGTATGGGTTAGGGAGGAGAAGAGAGGTATTGGTTGGAGAGGAGAAGAGGTATGTGTTAGAGAGGAGAAGAGAGGTATGGGTTAGAGAGGAGAAGATGTGTGGGTTACGGAGGAGAAGTGAGTTAAGGGATAGAGAGGAGAAGAGAAGTATAGGTTGGAGAGAGAAGAGAGGAGAGGTATGGGTTAGAGAGGAGAAGAGAGGTATGGGTTATAGAGGAGAAGATAGGTATGGGTTAGGGAGGACAAGAGAGGTATGGGTTAGAAAGGACAAGAGAGGTATATGTTGGAAAGTAGAAGAGAGATATATGTTAGAAAGGAGAAGAGAGGATTGAGCTAGAGAGGAGAAGAGAGGTATGGGTTAGGGAGGAGAAGAGAGGTATGGGTTAGAGAGGAGAAGAGGAGGAGGGGAGAGGTATGGGTTAGAGAGGAGAAGAGAGGTATGGGTTAGAGAGGAGAAGAGAGGTATCGGTTAGAGAGGAGAAGAGAGGTATGCATTAGAGGAGAAGATAGGTATGGGTTGGAGAGAGAAGAGAGGAGAGGTATGGGTTAGAGAGGAGAAGAGAGGTATGGGTTAGGGAGGATAAGATAGGTATGGGTTAGAGAGGAGAAGAGAGGTATGGGTTAGAGAGGAAAAGAGAGGTATGGGTTATAGAGGAGAAGAGAGGTATGGGTTAGAGAGGAAAAGAGAGGAGAGGTATGGGTTAGAGAGAAGATGAGAGGTATGGGTTAGAGAGGAGACGAGAGTTATGTGTTAGAGAGGAGAAGAAAGGTATGGGTTAGAGAGGAGAAGAGGCATGGTTTAGAAAGCAGAAGACAGGTATGGGTTAGAGAGGAGAAGAGAGGTATGGGTTGGAGAGGAGAAGAGGTATGTGTTAGAGAGGAGAAGAGAGGTATGGGTTAGAGAGGAGAAGAGTTGTGTGTTATAGAGAATATAGGTATGGGTTGTAGAGGAGAAGAGAGTTAAGGGATAGAGAGGAGAAGAGAGGTATGGGTTAGAGAGGAGAAGAGATGTATGGGTTAGAGAGGAGAAGAGGTATGGTTTAGAAAGCAGAAGACAGGTATGGGTTAGAGAGGAGAAGAGAGGTATGGGTTAGAGAGGAAAAGAGAGGAGAGGTATGGGTTAGAGAGAAGATGAGAGGTATGGGTTAGAGAGGAGAAGAGAGGTATGGGTTAGAGAGGAGAAGAGAGGTATGGGTTAGGGAGGATAAGATAGCTATGGGTTAGAGAGGAGAAGAGAGGTATGGGTTAGAGAGGAAAAGAGAGGTATGGGTTATAGAGGAGAAGAGAGGTATGGGTTGGAGAGAGAAGAGAGGTATGGGTTGGAGAGAGAAGAGAGGAGAGGTATGGGTTAGAGAGGAGAAGAGGTATGTGTTAGAGAGGAGAAGAGAGGTATTAGTTAGAGAGGAGAAGAGTTGTGTGTTATAGAGAATATAGGTATGGGTTGTAGAGGAGAAGAGAGTTAAGGGATAGAGAGGAGAAGAGAGGTATGGGTTAGAGAGGAGAAGAGGTATGGTTTAGAAAGCAGAAGACAGGTATGGGTTAGATAGGAGAAGAGAGGTATGGGTTGGAGAGGAGAAGAGGTATGTGTTAGAGAGGAGAAGAGAGGTATGGGTTAGAGAGGAGAAGAGTTGTGTGTTATAAAGAATATAGGTATTGGTTGGAGAGGAGAAGAGGTATGGGTTAGAGAGGAGAAGAGAGGTATGGGTTAGAGAGGAGAAGATGTGTGGGTTACGGAGGAGAAGTGAGGTATGGGTTACGGAGGAGAAGAGAGTTAAGGGATAGAGAGGAGAAGAGAGGTATGGGTTGGAGAGAGAAGAGAGGAGAGGTATGGGTTAGAGAGGAGAAGATGTGTGGGTTACGGAGGAGAAGTGAGGTATGGGTTATAGAGGAGAAGAGAGGTATGGATTAGAGAGGAGAAGAGTTGTGGGTTATAGAGAAGATAGGTATGGTTTAGGGAGGACAAGAGAGGTATGGCTTAGAGAGGACAAGAGAGGTATACGTTGGAAAGGAGAAGAGAGGTATACGTTAGAAAGGAGAAGAGTGGATTGAGTTAGAGAGGAGAAGAGAGGTATTGGTTAGGGAGGAGAAGAGAGGTATGGGTTAGAGAGGAGAAGAGGAGGAGAGGAGAGGTATGGGTTAGAGAGGAGAAGAGAGGTGTGGGTTAGAGAGGAGAAGAGAGGTACGGGTTGTAGAGCAGAAGAGAGGTATGGGTCAGGGAGGAGAGGAGAGGTATGGGTTAGGGAGGAGAAGATAAGTGTGGGTTAGAGAGGAGAAGAGAGGTGTGGGTTAGAGAGGACAAGAGAGGTATGGGTTAGAGCGGAGAAGAGAGGTATGCATTAGGGAGGAGAAGAGAGGTATGAGTTAGAGAGGAGAAGACCGGTATGGGTTAGAGCGGAGAAGAGGTATGGGTTAGAGAGGAAAAAAGAGGTATGTGTTATAGAGGAGAATAGAGGTATGGGTTAGAGAGGAGAAGAGAGGTATGGGTTAGAGAGGAAAAGATAGGAGAGGTATGGGTTAGAGAGAAGATGAGAGGTATGGGTTAGAGAGGAGTGGAGAGTTATGGGTTAGAGAGGAGAAGAAAGGTATGGGTTAGAGAGGAGAAGAGGTATGGTTTAGAAAGCAGAAGACAGGTATGGGTTAGAGAGGAGAAGAGAGGTATGGGTTGGAGAGGAGAAGAGGTATGTGTTCGAGAGGAGAAGAGAGGTATGGGTTAGAGAGGAGAAGAGTTGTGTATTATAGAGAATATAGGTATGGGTTGTAGAGGAGAAGAGAGTTAAGGGATAGAGAGGAGAAGAGAGGTATGGGTTAGAGAAGAGGTATGGTTTAGAAAGCAGAAGACAGGTATGGGTTAGAGAGGAGAAGAGAGGTATGGGTTGGAGAGGAGAAGAGGTATGTGTTAGAGAGGAGAAGAGTTGTGTGTTATAGAGAATATAGGTATTGGTTGGAGAGGAGAAGAGGTATGGGTTAGAGAGGAGAAGAGAGGTATGGGTTAGAGAGGAGAAGATGTGTGGGTTACGGAGGAGAAGTGAGGTATGGGTTACGGAGGAGAAGAGAGTTAAGGGATAGAGAGGAGAAGAGAGGTATGGGTTGGAGAGAGAAGAGAGGAGAGGTATGGGTTAGAGAGGAGAAGAGAGGTATCGGTTAGAGAGGAGAAGATGTGTGGGTAATGGAGGAGAAGTGAGGTATGGGTTATAGAGGAGAAGAGAGGTATGGATTAGAGAGGAGAAGAGTTGTGGGTTATAGAGAAGATAGGTATTGGTTAGGGAGGACAAGAGAGGTATGGCTTAGAGAGGACAAGAGAGGTATACTTTGGAAAGGAGAAGAGAGGTATACGTTAGAAAGGAGAAGAGAGGCTTGAGCTAGAGAGGAGAAGAGAGGTATGGTTTAGGGAGGAGAAGAGAGGTATGGGTTAGAGAGGAGAAGAGGATGAGAGGAGAGGTATGGGTTAGAGAGGAGAAGAGAGGTGTGGGTTAGAGAGGAGAAGAGAGGTATGGGTTGTAGAGCAGAAGAGAGGTATGGGTCAGGGAGGAGAAGTGAGGTATGGTTTATAGAGGAGAAGAGAGGTATAGGTTAAAGAGGAGAAGAGTTGTGGGTTATAGAGAAGATAGGTATGGGTTAGGGAGGACAAGAGAGGTATGGGTTAGAGAGGAGAAGAGAGGTATATGTTAGAAAGGAGAAGAGAGGTATGGGTTAGAGAGGACAATAGAGGTATGGGTTAGGGAGGAGAAGAGAGGTGTGAGTTAGAGAGGAGAAGAGAGGTGTGGGTTAGAGAGGAGAAGAGAGGTGCAGGTTATAGAGGAGAAGAGAGGTATGGGTTAGGGAGGAGAAGAGAGGTGTGAGTTAGAGAGGAGAAGCGAGGTATGGGTTAGGGAGGAGAAGAGAGGTATGGGTTAGAGAGGAGAAGAGATGTATGGATTAGGGAGGAGAGGAGAGGTAGGGGTTAGGGAGGAGAAGAGAGGTGTGGGTTAGAGAGAAGAAGAGAGGTCTGGGTTAGAGAGGAGAAGAGAGGTATGGGTTGTAGAGCAGAAGAGAGGTATGGGTCAGGGAGGAGAAGTGAGGTATGGTTTATAGAGGAGAAGAGAGGTATGGGTTAGAGAGGAGAAGAGTTGTGGGTTATAGAGAAGATAGGTATGGGTTAGGGAGGACAAGAGAGGTATGGGTTAGAGAGGAGAAGAGAGGTATATGTTAGAAAGGAGAAGAGAGGTATGGGTTAGAGAGGACAATAGAGGTATGGGTTAGGGAGGAGAAGAGAGGTGTGAGTTAGAGAGGAGAAGAGAGGTATGGGTTAGAGAGGAGAAGAGAGGTGTGGGTTAGGGAGGAGAAGAGAGGTGTGGGTTAGAGAGGAGAAGAGAGGTGCAGGTTATAGAGGAGAAGAGAGGTATGGGTTAGGGAGGAGAAGAGAGGTGTGTGTTAGAGAGGAGAAGCGAGGTATGGGTTAGGGAGGAGAAGAGAGGTACGGGTTAGGGAGGAGAAGTGATTACACAGGGTTGGAGTGGGTTTTGTGGATGTCATGTGTAATCAACACTCAGAGGACTATCAGTGATCTCCTGTGCTGCTGTGTTGTTGTGTCACCTCCTAATACCCCATCTCTAACGGACAGGACCCAATCAATAACACGCCTCAGAAAGAGGTACTTCGATTAGGAATTTCCACTTGGAATGCCTGTTCCGTACAAGCATGCAGTCTCTCATCCCAACTGTTGTCGCTGCGAAATTGGAATTCCCAAAAGGAGTTGGATTGTGGTCTTGAAGAGACATTCTGAATTTGCTGGCTGTTGATTTGGTGTGTTTGAAAGGTGCCAGTGGATGATAGCTTCCTGATAAATGTGTTTGTGTGTGTGCTTCTGTGTGCTTGGGTTAGTTCTTCTATCCCTGTGGGTCCCTAAAAGGATAGTAAAACAAGCAAAATTCTTCCTCGTCTGGACATTTCCCACATCCCCATGAGGACAAAGGCTATTTTAAATATAGGGGTTAGGTTTAGGGTTAGAGTTATAATTAGGGTTAGAATTTGGGTTAGGATAAGGGGTTAGTGGTTTGGGTTTAGGGTTAGGAGTTAGGGTTTGGGTTGTAGGTTACAGATTAAGGTTAGGGTTAGGGTAAGTGAAAATTGTTTTTAGAATGGAAATCAATTTCATTTCCCCATGAGGATATAACAAAGTGTGTGTGTGTGTGTGTGTGTGTGTATGTGTGTATGTGTGTGTGTGTGTGTGTGTGTGTGTGTGTGTGTGTGTGTGTGTGTGTGTGTGTGTGTGTGTGTGTGTGTGTGTGTGTGTGTGTGTGTGTGTGTGTGTGTGTGTGGCCCACTGACACTAAAACTCACTCTTTAATGTGGAACAAGACTGTGTTTCTCTCTTCTCTCAGAGAGCAGGAAAGGAAATATAACATGAAAGGTCCTTTTGTGCTCAGATTTGATTGTTTTTAAGGGTGATTGTTTTTCTAGTAGGTCGTATTAAGTTGCAGGGGTTTAATGATGTTGAATACGATGAAAGAGTTGTGTGAAGATAGTATACAGTGATCCATGTACAGGTGTAGAGAAAAACTAACGTAGAATCGTACTGTGCACTGCGTGAGTCATTGTCCTTCTGTAACTCTCTGTGGGGACTGAGATGTTCTGAAGTAGCATGACCACTGTGTCGAGAGAAATTGTTGTCTCTGCTGTCGCTATAATCAAGCCCAAGATTGGGTGATGTTGTTGCTAGCCAAAGGTCAGTCATCTCTGTCTTGGCCGGCCTGCTGTTTGGGCTAACCAAACCGTCTCTGCTGTTCTCCTGAAGGGAGAGAGAGGCTAGCGGTAATTACAGTCTCTTAATGAAAACATTTAGAGCAGATTACCCTGCAGCTCTGCCAGGGCTCCACGCTGTGGAAGTGTTTGGAATGAGATGGGGCCTCACGCTGTTTAAGTGTTTGGAAAGAGTTGGGGCCTCAGGCTGCTGAAGTGTGAGGAAAGAGATGGGTCCTCACGCCGTTGAAGTGTTTGGAAAGATATTGAGTCTAAATGATCTCCATCCTGAACACTGTGAAGCTCTTGCAGGGCCCCATGCCAGCCCTACTACATCTAGCCCAGCCCAGCCTCCAGCCCAAACTCTTCTAGCCTAGTCCAGTCCTAGTCCCCATCCCCAGACAAAACCAACACTCATTATCCACAACACATATTCATACTATGTACTGCTGACTACACTTTTATCCCCACAGCTTTCATTAGTTTCCACCCCCACAAAATAGTGCTAATATTTACAATCATCACTCATTACCTAGCTAAGACTTTTTTATTTTGGGTACCCTGAGAGTTAATGTTTTATTCATGGGTAGGAATCAAACAAGAGCCCAGATTTCCCCATCCATTACCGACAGGATTAACAGACTGGTGGAAAGAAAGGAGGAAAAGAGGAAAGGAGGAGGGCGCTTACATTTTCATGCTACGGGGTAAAATGTAAGCCTTCTTCGTTTTAGTATACCCCTTTAATGAAGCTGTAGAAAGAGCAAGATAGAGATAGAGAGAGGGAGGGAGGGAGTTTCTTCCAGACATAAGGTGATTCATCTTTGCATTAGCCTTTGTGTTAAACATGTATCTAGTGGAGGACAAGACAGAAACACTCAGACGAACCTACGGAGGCATCCTAGGCATGCCTTTAATCAACCTAACTGTCCTACCTCTCCTCCTTCACCTTCACTCTGAAACAGATTACTCGTTGTAACTAGTTTGCGCTGACCTTAATCAGGGGTGGATTTGTCCAAGATAAAGTTTTTCTGAACAGTCTGAGAATTGACTAACCTGCAGGGTTGAATCTCTGGCAAGCTTTCAGTCAGCCCAATCCTCCTTCAATTTCTTTGAATCCCATTGAGGTACTAGTTAAATCCAGCGGTACATTGGTCATTATCAGAACACTGTAGCAGCATTACGCCTGCAGATTCGCACAAATAGGAAATGGAAAACCTTGTCTGTTAGCTACAGTATAAACACATATAATTCCACATCTTACTCCTAGTGGTCTCCAACCCAGTCCCAGAAAGCTACAAGCTCCATTGGTTTTCATCCTAGCTCCTAGCTCAGCCTGAGCCATATAGTAATTGATAAAAATCTCTCTAGAATTGGGATAGAAAATCACCTCTCTCCCATATTTAAGTAATGAATCTGTTTCTCAATCATCAGCCCTTTCCACATCTCGGATATCCAACAGCACACGATGGCTCTCCACCCAAATGAATAACTGCATTTAATAAATTAAGCGAATCAATTAAGGGCTCAGTTGATAAAAAAATAAGGTGCCAGGCTATATTAATAAACACTGGTTAGAGCCACTGGACTTCCTGAAAGAGGGTTCAACTTGGAGACCACCTCCAAGTTGCCATTTGTTTGATTATAATTGGGATATCTGACTTGACTTCACATCACTCTATGTGACCCTTCTTGGCTTAGTTCAATCCCACGCACTCACTAAAACTGAGCCCTAACCCTTCGCCAACAACAATCAGGGGTTGAGACCACTTTTGAAAATGTATTTGTGTTGTCCATCTCTAGCTTTGGTCCCTCTCTCTGTCTTCATGTCCTATGTTCAACCGTCCATCCCTATCGTCCGAACTAACAGAAAGTGAGAGGTAGTGATTATCCAGTCACCGTGTTATCCGGTGACTGTAGTGACCGTAGTCATTGTTGCTTCTGCAGGCTTTACTGATGTGATGTGCTGCTCTAGTCTGGGCCTTCAGTCCTGCTCACTGGCTCTGGTACAGGAATCCTGGTTGGCACATTCACTTTGACTCATCGTTCCTTCAGCTACCTGTTTGTGTTGTGGTATCGGTGGGCCAGTTAGTAGCTGTAGGTATTGCTTTCCTCAATGAATCACTGAGTAGGGCTGAGTGACTCACTGGTTTGTGTATTTTAATCTACTGTCAACACTATTGGAGTTTGTTCAGCTTCCTTGCCTTATACTTCATGAACAGCAAGTTGCAAGTCAGCTCAATTAAATAATCTTCTAAAATATCATTTTTTATTGTTGTAACCAGAAAAGTAAAGCCTCTTTCAGTGATGGTGGGAGCTGTTGTGAGCCCTTGATTGTGAAATGCCACACATCATGGCTGTGGAAAATCACATTTGTCATGGTGACAACCACAAACCTTTCACTGATGTTCAGTGTGGGGTGTCTTGGGAGAAGAAAGTGCCGCAATAAGGCTGGTTCCTGCTGGGAATGATAGGCATTGGGGCTATATCACACACACACACACACACACACACACACACACACACACACACACACACACACACACACACACACACACACACACACACACACACACACACACACGCGCACACACACACACACATTGTAGGCCTGGAGGAATGCCCCTGTGTGTGGAGCCTCAGTGCCTATGAATGGTGATAGTTTCCTCCCTGTGCCCTCGTGCTCCATCAGCCAGCTAAGCCCTTCTGAGCCCTGCAGGACAGACACAGTATATCCCTACAGGCCAACACACACTGTCCCCACAGGGGTGAAGCTCCACAGAGAGGGCTGTCACAGAGCAGCCAACTCCCTGGCCTAGAGCCAACACAAACACACACACACTTTCTCTCTCTCTCTCAAACACACCCACTCGAGCAGAGTG
This sequence comes from Salmo trutta, assembly GCF_901001165.1. Taxonomy (NCBI): domain Eukaryota; kingdom Metazoa; phylum Chordata; class Actinopteri; order Salmoniformes; family Salmonidae; genus Salmo; species Salmo trutta. The sequence continues at coordinate 15,622,173 of NC_042957.1, forward strand.
CAGCGTTACCACAGCAACGGAGATTGATGTCACTGCACTCACCCAAAGACGCCAGTTGAGTTTATTTTCAAAGAGCGTTGCATTGTGTGCACGGTCCCTCTGACCCCACACACCTCTCTGAGCTGTGTAAAAATGTCAAGTACCAAACATCGCCATATTGGCTGTCAGTTCACATAGTCAGCTGTCTGTTGTGGTAGTAGTGACAGATACTTGTAAGGCTTCCCAGCTGAGGCTGAGACCCCAGAGAGGTGCAGCCTGGCTGGGGTACAAGCAGAGGGTCCGGGTCCCTCCCCATGCAAGCACGCACGCACGCACACAGACACACACACACTCTCAGCAGGCACACACGGTTCCAGATCGTGTATGTGTATGCACGTGCAGGTACACTTCTGTGTTTCTTAACAGTCACACACTAACCAGCCACAGAGAGAGAAAGAGAGAATGTGTGTGTGGCCTTCCAGACGAGGACAATGGCAGAAGCTACACAGGGTTTTATTACCATGGCATTCTCCAGCCAACAGCACAAGCCCAGCAGCTGTAACTGCCTACTGGGTCATAGAGGCATTGAGATGCTGCCTTTTTGTTAGGATGGAAACACAGAGAAAATGCCTCACACTGACACACTAATGGCCTTGTTGTTGGCCAAATCGGTGGCTGCGCTACCACCGGGGATATTCAGGACTGTTTGGATTTTGGAAACATTAGCCAAAAGGGACAATATGCTATGAAAGTGAACGTGTCATGTATTGTTGTTAAGTGATTACTGGAGAGGCATTGAGAAAGCTACATGGAGAAAATGTTGATTCCACTGCTCTGTTTTAGTTGTCTCTAGCCGGTCTTGTTGCTATATACGTTGCTAGTGCTTGACCACTGGCCACTGACCAGTCCAGGTCATAGTGGCTAGTTATTGTTTACTACTCACTGTTGCAGTAATGTACCTAGTGACCACCTATCTCACTGTTGCAGTAATGTACCTAGTGACCATCTATCTCACTGTTGCAGTAATGTACCTAGTGACCAACTATCTCACTGTTGCAGTAATGTACCTAGTGACCACCTATCTCACTGTTGCAGTAATGTACCTAGTGACCATCTGTCTCACTGTTGCAGTAATGTACCTAGTGACCACCTATCTCACTGTTGCAGTAATGTACCTAGTGACCACCTATCTCACTGTTGCAGTAATGTACCTAGTGACCACCTATCTCACTGTTGCAGTAATGTACCTAGTGACCATCTATCTCACTGTTGCAGTAATGTACCTAGTGACCATCTATCTCACTGTTGCAGTAATGTACCTAGTGGCCATCTATCTCACTGTTGCAGTAATGTACCTAGTGACCATCTATCTCACTGTTGCAGTAATGTACCTAGTGGCCATCTATCTCACTGTTGCAGTAATGTACCTAGTGGCCATCTATCTTACTGTTGCAGTAATGTACCTAGTGGCCATCTATCTCACAGTTGCAGTAATGTACCTAGTGACCACCTATCTCACTGTTGCAGTAATGTACCTAGTGACCACCGATCTCACTGTTGCAGTAATGTCCCTAGTGACCATCTATCTCACTGTTGCAGTAATGTACCTAGTGGCCATCTATCTCACTGTTGCAGTAATGTACCTAGTGACCACCTATCTCACTGTTGCAGTAATGTACCTAGTGACCACCTATCTCACTGTTGCAGTAATGTACCTAGTGACCACCTATCTCACTGTTGCAGTAATGTACCTAGTGACCATCTGTCTCACTGTTGCAGTAATGTACCTAGTGACCAGCTATCTCACTGTTGCAGTAATGTACCTAGTGACCATCTATCTCACTGTTGCAGTAATGTACCTAGTGACCACCTATCTCACTGTTGCAGTAATGTACCTAGTGACCATCTATCTCACTGTTGCAGTAATGTACCTAGTGACCACCTATCTCACTGTTGCAGTAATGTACCTAGTGACCATCTATCTCACTGTTGCAGTAATGTACCTAGTGACCATCTCGCTGTTGCTTATTGTACTAGTTAAGGACCGAATTCATTGTACCATTCACTACTCTTCTGTCTGAGCAACATAGTGAAACACAGACAATCCTTGTATTTGGGGTCAGAAGGAAAGTGATTTCATTTTTTCTGGGTCAGATTGCCTGTTATTTCATCATCATCATATAGACGTATTGGATGTGGTTTTTCAGAATTGCTTCAGTTGACTGGGATGAGTTTCAACATCATTTGAGTCCATTGATGTTTGAATTAAAGTCAGTAGCTTGAGCTTTGCTATAATGTCTTTTTCACTGGGGTTTGTTTTAGTGTGATTTCATGACTGGTTTGCAGTGATTGCATTGTTTATTTGCAACAGAGCTCCAAATCTGTCTTTGGCTTTAGACACATACACACATACACACACACACACACACACACACACACACACACACACACACACACACACACACACACACACACACACACACACACACACACACAGATTTTATAGCCAGGTTTGCTCATTAAACAAGTTTACTGTGTCCAGCCCACTACATTACCCCGATGAGTGGCTGGTTTTTGATCCAATCTGCCAGTGACGATATATTTTATCCTTAGCCCCAGAACACACACACATGTACGCACACACACACACACACAAACACACACACACACACACACACACACACACACACACACACACACACACACACACACACACACACACACACACACCACAAGCAAGCACACACACAAACTCACACAAGCACACACACCGCACGCACGCAAGAAAGCACAAGCACAAGCACACACACACACACACACACACACTCACACAGGGGGATCAATGGAGGCCTCTCGATAGTAATGTATCCTTTTACTGTGCACCCTGCCACTGTTTCATTATTTATTGTCCATTCACTACTGTCCTCTCCAACTTCCCATCCAACTACATACACTACATGACCAAATGTATCATCAAACATCTCATTCCAAAATCATGGGCATTAATATGGAGTTGGTCCACCCTTGGTTGTTATAACAGCCTCCACTCTTCTGGAAAGGCTTTCCACTAGATGTTGGAACATTGCTGCAGGGACTTGCATCCATTCAGCCACAAGAGCATTCGTGAGGTCGGGCACTGAAGTTGGGCAATTAGGCCGTCGGCGTTCCAATTAATCCCAAAGGAGTTCAATGGTGATGAGGTCAGGGCTCTGTTCAGGCCAGCCAAGTTCTTCCACAACAATCTCGACAAACCATTTCTGTATGGACCTCACTTTGTGTACGGGGGCATTGTCATGATGAAACAGGAAAGGGCTTTCTCTAAACTGTTGCCACAAAGTTGGAAGCACAGAATTGTCTAGAATGTAATTGTATGCTGTAGCGTTAAGATTTCCCTTCACTGGAACTAATGGGCCTAGCCCGAATAGAGGACAAAAACCTTGACTCCTTAAAGGTACCATCAGTGAAATGACGTTGCCACAAGCAGCACCGCAGATATTGCAATGAGTAAGATCCAAGATGTCACTCTCACACAGTCAAATCAAATCCAAATCAAATTTTATTGGTCATATACAGATGTTTAGCAGACGTTATTAAGGCTGTAGTGAAATGCTTGTGTTCCTAGCTCCAACAGTGCAGTAGTATCTAACAATTCACAACTATGCACACAAATCTAAAAGCAAAAGAACGGAATTATTAAATACAGTACCAGTCAAAAGATTGGACATACCTACTCATTCCAGGTTTTTCTTTATTTTTTCCATTTTCTACATTGTAGAATAATTGTGAAGACATCAAAACTATGAAATAACACATATGGAATCATGTAGTAACCCAAAAAGGGTTAAACAAATCAAAATATATTGTAGATTCTTCAAAGTAGCCACCATTTGCCTTGATGACAGCTTTGTACACTCTTGGCATTCTCTCAACCAGCTTCACCTGGAATGCTTTTCCAACAGTCTTGAAGGAGTTCCCACATATGCTGACCGCTTTTTGGTTGCTTTTCCTTCACTCAGCGGTCCAACTCATCCCAATCCATCTCAATTGTTTTGAGGTGATGATGCAGCAATCCATCACTCTCTTTCTTGGTCAAATAGCCCTTACACAGCCTGGAGGTGTGTTGGGTCATTGTCCTGTTGAAAAATAAATGATAGTCCCACTAAGTACAAACCAGTTGGATGGCATATCGCTGTAGAATGCTGTGGTAACCATACTGATTAAGCCTTGAATTCTAAATAAATCACAGGCAGTGTCACCAGCAAAGCACCCCCACACCATCACACCTCCTCCATGCTTCACGGTGGGAACCACAGATGCGGAGATCATCCGTTCACCTACTCTTCGTCTCACAAAGACACGGTGGTTGAAAACAAAAATCTCTAATTTCTCAAAGGACAGAATTCCACCGGTCTAATGTCCATTGCTTGTGTTTCTTGGCCCAAGCAAGTCTCTTCTTCTTATTGGTGTCCTTTAGTAGTGGTTTCTTTGCAGCAATTCAACCATGAAGGCTTGATTCACGCAGTCTCCTCTGACGAGTTGATGTTGAGATGTGTCTGTTACTTGAACTCTGTGAAGCATTTATTTGGGCAATCTAAGGTGCAGTTAACTCTAATTAACTTATCCTCTTCAACAGAGGTAACTCTGGAGTGATGGCTGTTTATCAGTCTGATGGCCTTGAGATAGAAGCTGTATTTCAGTGTCTCGGTCCCAGAGTTGATGCACCTGTACTGACCTCACCTTCTTGATAATAGCAGGGTGAACAGCCGTGGCTCGGGTGGTTGATGTCCTTGATGATCTTTTCGGCCTTCCTGTGACATCGGGTGCTGTAGGTGTCCTGGAGGGCAGGTAGTTGGCCCCCGGTGATGCGTTGGGCAGACCACACCACCCTCTGGAGAGTCCTGCGGTATCGGGCGGTGCAGTTGCCATATCAGGCAGTGATACAGGCTGACAGGATGCTCTCAATTGTGCATCTGTAAAAGTTTGTGAGGGTTTTAGTGGCCAAGCCACATTTCTTCAGTCACACACAATATCTGCGCATGTGCTCGGGTTACGCTTCACATTCTTACAACGTGGTAGCCACGAGACCAAAACAGCGAAGAAGTTTAGCCTCGCGCTCCAATGCTCTTAGTTGATGTTTCAAATTGATCCACTATCCTTTTTACTTTGTGCATCTCCGTAATATCACCTACTCTACCTTCAAGTTTTATTTTATTGGAAGCAAATACATCACGTCCGATGCATTTGAGTTATTTATTCCTTTCAGCTCTTCATTGTTTTTCAATTGCCTACTTACATTAGTGTTGCACGGTATACCGAAACTGGTGTACTTTTTCCGATACTAGAACAGTTCAGTACTACAATTTGTGTTATTTTCGGGATTTCTGTCAAATGTTTCTGACGGATCAAGCCTGTCTATCAGCGCAGCCGACCACTTATTATAGTGCTCACCGTGCCTGCTCCACCTACTCATTTCTAGCCTGCACTGGGAGTCTGGGCTGCATCATGTTAGCTCCCCACTTAGCCTGAGCTGGGAGTCTGGGCTGCATCATGTTAGCTTCCCACTTAGCCTGCGCTGGGAGTCTGGGCTGCATCATGTTAGCTCCCCACTTAGCCTGCGCTGGGTGTCTGGGCTGCATCATGTTAGCTCCCCACTTAGCCTGCACTGGGAGTCTGGGCTGCATCATGTTAGCTTCCCACTTAGCCTGCGCTGGGAGTCTGGGCTGCATCATGTTAGCTCCCCACTTAGCCTGCGCTGGGAGTCTGGGCTGCATCATGTTAGCTCCCCACTTAGCCTGCACTGGGAGTCTGGGCTGCATCATGTTAGCTCCCCACTTAGCCTGCACTGGGTGTCTGGGCTGCATCATGTTAGCTCCCCACTTAGCCTGCGCTGGGAGTCTGGGCTGCATCATGTTAGCTCCCCACTTAGCCTGCTCTGGGAGTCTGGGCTGCATCATGTTAGCTCCCCACTTAGCCTGCGCTGGGAGTCTGGGCTGCATCATGTTAGCTCCCCACTTAGCCTGCGCTGGGAGTCTGGGCTGCATCATGTTAGCTCCCCACTTAGCCTGCACTGGGAGTCTGGGCTGCATCATGTTAGCTCCCCACTTAGCCTGCGCTGGGAGTCTGGGCTGCATCATGTTAGCTCCCCACTTAGCCTGCGCTGGGAGTCTGGGCTGCATCATGTTAGCTCCCCACTTAGCCTACGCTGGGGGTCTGGGCTGCATCATGTTAGCTCCCCACTTAGCCTGCGCTGGGAGTCTGGGCTGCATCATGTTAGCTCCCCACTTAGCCTGCACTGGGAGTCTGGGCTGCATCATGTTAGCTCCCCACTTAGCCTACGCTGGGGGTCTGGGCTGCATCATGTTAGCTCCCCACTTAGCCTGCGCTGGGAGTCTGGGCTGCATCATGTTAGCTCCCCACTTAGCCTACGCTGGGAGTCTGGACTGCATCTTGATTTACCCAATTTATCAATAGAGATTTACCATTCAAATAAACTAAAACCATTATGTAGTTAGATTGGTAAAAACAAAGTCAAATTGATTGTATAATTGATTCAATAATGCATTCACGGCTGTCTGAAAAATGTTAATGTAAAAAAATCTTCCTTTTTTTGCCGTGGTATCGTTTTGGTTTTGTTATTGTGTATCATGTTGGTATCAAGTATTGTGATTCTAACCTGGTATTGGTATCGAAGTCAGAATTCTGGTATTGTGACAACAATAATTTACATTTAAGCCTTTCCCTGTTGGTCACCATGCTTGGTGACTTTCCTACTATTCTCTAGCTATTTTGATCCAAGCGAACAGCCATCGCTCCAACTTTCTCCGTGGCATGGTTCTCCATACCAGCAGCATGTCTTGCTGATACTCAACTCAACTCATACTATCATTGTGTGTATGTGACCGAATACTCAACGCAGCTGCACTCAACTCAAACTCCATCAAATCCATCGCAACATGGATGCTCATTCGCTTCCCCATCCCTCCACCTCTCCCTCCGTTGACCATTCCCCCTTACCCCGCCAGCCGACTTTCTAGAGCCCCATATCAGTCCCTCCTCTGTTTTTCTCTTTCTTAGTTCCTCCCAACCTGACAGTGCCGCGGGGTAAGAGCCCCCTGGTGGTTCAGGAGGGTGACACGGTGGAGCTCGAGTGTCTGGTTTCAGGGAAGCCCAAGCCCATTATCCTGTGGTCTCGGGCCGATAAGGAAGCGCCCATGCCGGACGGGACCCTGCAGGTGGAGAGCTACGACGGGGTGCTGCGGATTGTCAATGTGTCCAGAGAGATGACCGGCTCCTACCGCTGCCAGACCAGCCAGTTCAACGGGTTCAACGTGAAGCCCAGAGAAGCTGTGGTGGAGCTCATCGTACAATGTGAGTAGAGGGTTGGTTTGAGTGTGGGGTGGGGTTTGTGTGGGTGGAGTTGTGTGGAGCATGTCTGTGTGTGTTAGTTTAGGGGTGCTTGTGTCTTTTCTGTATATTTGTTTGTTTGTACACCACTGTTCAAAAGTTTGGGGTCACATAGAAATGTCCTTGTTTTTGAAAGAAAAGCTAATTTTTTGTCCATTAAATCCACATCAAATTGATCAGAAATACAGTGTAGACATTGTAAATGACTATTGCAGCTGGAAACTGCAGATTTTTTTATGGAATATCTACATAGGCCTGCAGAGGCCCATTATCAGCAACCAGCACTCCTGTGTTCCAATGGCACATTGTGTTAGCTAATCCAAGCTTATAATTTTAAAAGGCTAATTGATCATTAGAAACCCTTTTGCAATTATGTTAGCACAGCTGAAAACTGTTGCCCTGATTAAGGAAGCAATAAAACTGGCCTTCTCTAGACTAGTTGAGTATCTGGAGCATCAGCATTTTTGGGTTCAATTAAAGGCTCAAAATGGCCAGAAACAAAGGACTTTCTTCTGAAACTCGTCAGTCTCTTGTTCTGAGAAATGAAGAGAATGAGAAATTGCCAAGAAACTAGCCTTCATTTCTCAGAACAAGAATAGACTGATGAGTTTAAGAAGCAAGGTCTTTGTTTGACCATTTTGCGTCTGTAATCGAACCCACAAATGCTGATGCTCCAGATACTCAACTAGTCTAAAGAAGGCCAGTTTTATTGCTTCTTTAATCAGACCAATAGTTTTCAGCTGTGCTAACATAATTGCAAAAGGGTTTTCTAAAGATCAATTTGCCCTATTTAAATGATAAACTTGGAGCACATAAAATAACACATTCATTACAGAAGAAAAAGTAAAATGACTAACCCTTCGTGACCGCGCATGAGGTAATGAAGTGATCCCAGCCTGACCACTTACTGTTCCGGGTATTATTCAATCAAATTGCATTGTAGAAGCCTCAAACAAGGTTCTAATGACTGTTGACATCTAGTGGAAGCCTTAGGAAGTGCAATATGACATCACAGACACTGTAGTTTGAATAGAACATAATTTGAAATGCCCACTTCCTGGCTGGATACCTCTCAGGTTTTTGCCTGCCATATGAGTTCTGTTATACACACAGACATCATTCAAACAGTTTTAGAAACTTTAGAGTGTTTTCTATCCAAATCTACTAATAATATGCAAATATTTGACTCGAGTAGTCGGCTGTTTAATTTGGGTACGTTTTTCATCCGGCCATGGAAATACTGCCCCTATACCACATCAGGTTAAATACACAAGTAATTCATGGGATTGGAAACAGGTGTGATGGAAGACAAGACAAAACCAAAGGAAAATGAAAAACTGATCAATGATGGCTAGAAGACCGGTGACGTCGACCGCCGAGCACCACCCGCGCAAGGAGGGGCATCGACATCGGCAGAAGTCATGACAGTACCCCCCCCCCGCCCCGACTGCGCTTCGACACCGGCCTCGGGGACAACCCGGAGGATGAGGTGCAGGGCGATCTGGATGGAGACGATGGAACTCTCGCAGCAGGGAAGGATCTAACACATCCTCCTCCGGAACCCAGCATCTCTCCTCCAGACCGTACCCCTCCCAGTCCACGAGGTACTGAAGGACCCTCACCCGACATCTCGAATCCAGGATGGATCGAATGGAGTACGCCGGGGCCCCCTCAATGTCCAGAGGGGGCGGAGGAAACTCCCGCACCTCATTCTCCTCCACCACCGGCCTGAGGAGAGACACATGAAACAAGGGGTTATTGCGGTAATTGGGGGGAAGCTTCAACCTATAACATACCTCGTTCACTCTCCTCAGGACTTTAAACGGCCCCACAAACCGTGGACTCAGCTTCCGGCAGGGCAGGCAGAGGGGCAGGTTTCTGGTTGAGAGCCAGACCCTGTCCCCCGGTGCGAACACTGGGTCCTCACTGCGGTGACGGTCTGCGCCAATTTTCTGGCGTCGAACGGCGCGCTGAAAGTGGAAGTGAGCGGCGTCCCAGGTCTGCTCCGCGCGCCGGCATCAATAGGCCACCGCAGGAGCCTCGGTCTGACTCTGATGCCAAGGGGCCAGATCCGGCTGATACCCCAACACGCACTGAAAAGGAGAGAGGTTAGTGGAGGAGTGGCGGAGCGAATTCTGAGCTATCTCTGCCCAGGGCACGAATGTCGCCCACTCCCCTGGCCGGTCCTAGCAATAAGACCTTAGAAACCTACCCACATCCTGGTTAACTCTCTTCACCTGCCCGTTACTTTCAGGTTGAAAACCCGAGGTAAGGCTGACCGAGACCCCCAGGTGTTCCATGAACGCCTTCCAGACCCTTGACGTGAACTGGGGACCCCGATCAGACACTATATCCTCAGGCACCCCGTAGTGCCGAAAAACATGTGTAAACAGAGCCTCCGCAGTCTGTAGGGCCGTAGGGAGACCGGGCAAAGGGAGGAGATGACAGGACTTAGAAAAACGATCGACAACGACCAGGATCATGGTGTTATATTGTGAAGGTGGAAGATCGGTTATAAAATCCACCAATAAATGTGACCTCGGCCGTTGTGGAACGGGTAAGGGTTGTAACATACCTCTGGGTAGGTGTCTAGGAGCCTTGCACTGGGTGCACACTGAGCAGGAGGAAACATAAACCCTCACGTCCACAGCTAAGGTGGGCCACCAGTACCTCCCAGTAAGACAGCACATAGTCCGCCCAATCCCAGGATGACCAGAGGAGGGTGACGTGTGAGCCCAGTATATCAATCGGTCGCGGACAGCAGACGGAACGTACAGACGCCCAGATGGACACTGAGGGGGAGGGGCTCTGCACGTGACGCCCGCTCAATGTCCGCGTCCAACTCCCATACCACCGGTGAAACTAAACAAGAGGCTGGGATTATGGGAGTGGGATCCATGGACTGCTCCTCTGTGTCATACAGCCGGGACAGGGCGTCTGCCTTAACCTCCCTGGGCAAGGTGGGACGTTAGTCAACAGCCAGTGGAATCGCGTGGCGCGAAATACAAATACCTAAAAAAATGCTATAACTTCAATTTCTCAAACATATGACTATTTTACACCATTTTAAAGACAAGACTCTCATTAATCTGACCACATTGTCCGATTTCAAAAAGGCTTTACAGCGAAAGCAAAACATTAGATTATGTCAGGAGAGTACCCTGCCAAAAATAATCACACAGCCATTTTCAAAGCAAGTATATATGTCACAAAAACCAAACCCACAGCTAAATGCAGCACTAACCTTTGATGATCTTCATCAGATGACACTCATAGGACATTATGTTATACAATACATGCATGTTTTGTTCAATCAAGTTCATATTTATATCAAAAACCAGCTTTTTACATTAGCATGTGATGTTCAGAACTAGCATACCCACCGAAAACTTCAGGTGAATTTACTAAATTACTCATGATAAACGTTGACGAAATACACAACAATTATTTTAAGAATTATAGATACAGAACTCCTTTATGCAATCGCGGTGTCAGATTTTAAAATAGCTTTTCGGCAAAAGCACATTTTGCAATATTCTGAGTACATAGCCCGGCCATCACGGCCTAGCTAATTTGACACCCACCAAGTTTGGGACTCACCAAAAATTGGATTACCTATGCTCTTCTTCGTCAGAATGCACTCACAGGACTTCTACTTCATCAAAAAATGTTGTTTTGGTTCCAAATAATCCATAGTTATATCCAAATACCTCCGTTTTGTTCGTGCGTTCAGGGCACTATCCGAAGGGTAATGCGCGAGCGTATTTCGTGACAAAAAATTCAAAATATTCCATTACCGTACTTAGAAGCATGTCAAACGCTGTTTAACCTCTAGAGGATAAAATCCCATTAACGGGATTGGTTGGACAACAACCAGTGAGATAGCACGGCGCGAAATTCAGAAAAATAATAATCTCAAAATTAAAATTCAAGTATTATACGGCATTTAAAGATATTCTACTCGTTAATCCAATCACATTGTCTGATTTCAAAAAGGCTTTATGGTGAAAGCAAAACATTAGATTATTTTAGCATAGCACATTAGCAAAAAATAAAACATTTCCAAGCACGGATAGCCGTCACAAAACCAGATATACAGCTAAAATTAAGCACTAACCTTTGACAATCTTCATCAGATGACACTCCTTTATGCAACCACTTTGTCAGATTTCAAAATAACTTTACGGAAAAAGCACATTGTTCAATATTCGGAGTACAGAACTTAGCCTTCAATGCTAAGCTAGCCTATAACCACGACGTCGACAAATCTCTCAAAATATGTTCGAAATATTTACTTACCTTTGCTGATCTTCGGCAGAATGCACTCGGATGGGCACTTCCACAAGAAATGTTAATTTGTTCTGCAAAGTCCATCATTTATGTCCAAATACATCCGTTTTGTTGACCCACCCGGAACACTTTACAATGCCGTGTGGCGTGGACGCAAATCCATAGACGAAATGTTCAAAGTTCCATTACCGTTTGTAGAAACACGTCAAACGATGTTTACAATCAATCCTTTAGGGTATTTTTTTACGTAAAATTGCGATAATTTTAAAACCGGGCAATAGGTATTCGTCCCAGAAGAAAAATAAAAAACAACGAAGTCACGTGCACACGCGTCATAAAACACCTGTCTTCAGACTGGCCAGTGATTGACTGAGCCATAATTTTCTGCACGGTAACAGGTGACGGATGAAACCAGTTCCTAAAGATTGGTGAAAGCCAATGGAAGAGTAAGGAGGTGCAACGTAAATCCTATGTCACTGTAGTTTTTCAAGGGATTCAAAAGAAAAACTACATTTCTAATTTCCCCCACTTCCTGATTCAATTCTTCTCAGGTTTTTTGCCTGCCATATGAGTTCTGTTACACTCACAGACACCATTCAACAGTTTTAGAAACTTCAGAGTGTTTTCTATCCAAATCTACTAATAATATGCATATTCTATTTTCTGGGCCTGAGTAGTAACATATTTAAATTGGGTACGTTTTTCATCCGGCCGTGAAAATACTGCCCCCTTGCCCCAACAGGTTAAAATCAATTTTTATGCTATTTTTATCGTAAAATAGCGATAATATTCCAACCGGGCAACGTTGTATTCATTCAAAGACTGAAAGAAAAAAATTGAGAAGTCTCGTGAACGCGCATCTCAGTCTCACTGTCCCCAGGCTGACCACTTACAAACTCTGCTGCTTTGCCCAGAGACAGCAGACACCCCATTCCACATTCTGGCGGCTTTAGAGAGCCAATGGAAGCCTTAGAAAGTGTCACGTTACAGTAGAGATGCTGTGTTTTCGATAGAGATGCAACAGAAGGAAAACAATTTGTCAGACAGGGCATTCCTGTATGGAATCTTCTCAGGTTTTGGCCTGCCATATGAGTTATGTTATATTCACAGACACCATTCCTACAGTTTTAGAAACGTTAGAGTGTTTTCTATCCAAATCTACTAATTATATGAATATTCTCATTTCTGGGCAAGAGTAGTAACCAGTTTAAATCGGGTACGTTTTTTATCCGGCCGTGAAAATACTGCCCCCTAGCCCCAACAGGTTAAACCTGTTGGCTATAGCCGTTCTGCCAGCGGAACGTCTAGCCAAAATCCAATGGAACAGCAGGGAGCGAGATTCAAAACCTCAAAAATCTAATAATGTCAATTTCTCAAACATGCGACTATTTTAAAGATATACTTCTCCTTAATGTAACCACATTGTCCGATTTCAAAAAGGCTTTACAGTGAAAACAGAACATTAGATTACGTAGGAGAGTACATAGACAAAAATAACCACACAGCCATTTTCCAAGCAAGTATATGCATCACAAAAACCCAAAACACAGCTAAATGAAGCACTAACCCTTGATGATCTTCATCAGATGACACTCCTAGGACATCATGTTACACATGATGTCCTAAGGGCATCGACTTTGGCAGAAGTCGTGACAATACTGTATTTCTGATTTGATGTCATTTTAATGGACAAAAATGTGCTTTTCTTTAAAAAAACAAAAACATTTCTAAGTGACCCCAAACTTTTTAACAGTACTGTATGCTGTGTTTGAATGGGCTGCCATCCAGGACCTCTATAAAAGGCAGTGTCAGAGGAAGACCCTAAAAATTGTCAAAGACTCCAGCCACCCTAGTTATAGACTGTTCTCTCTGCTACCACATGGCAAGCAGTACCGGCACGCCAAGTCTAGGTCCAAGAGGCTTCTAAACAGCTTCTACCCCCAAGCCCTAAGACTCCTGAACAGCTAATCAAATAGCCACCCAGACTATTTGCATTGCACCCCCCCTTCTATGCCGCTGCTCCTCTCTGTTATCATCTATGCATAGTCACTTTAATAACTCTACCTACATGTACATATTACCTCAACTAGCCAGTGCCCCCGCACATTGACTCTGTACCGGTACCCCCCTGTACATAGTCTCGCTATTGTTATTTTACTGCTGCTATTTAATTACTTGTTACTTATTTCTTATTTGTATTTTTTCTAAACTGCATTGTTGGTTAGGGGCTTGTAAGTATGCATTTCACTGTAAGGTCTACACCTGTTGTATTCGGCGCATGTGACTAATACAAATTGATTTGATTTTGATTTGAATGACGTAGCTGTGATTGTTTATGAAGCAGGTCTATCTCTTTGCCTCATTCAGACAAGACCACACTCAATGTCTATTTGCTTGTGCACACCTACAGCATGTGTGTAACAGAACAGCAGCCTCAATGGATCTAATCTTTCCCACACTGATAGAAAAAAAGCTTCCAAAAGGGTTATCGGCTGTCCCAATGGGAAAACCCTTTTTGGTTTCAGGTGGAACCCTTTTGGGTAAGAAAAGGAGAGCTGCATGCTCTAGGAACTCAGATGCAATAATTGAATAACTTAATAACCAACGTTTTGACAGACAAGCTGTCTTCATCAGGGTATAATTGTCCCATGTGCTCGTTCTCCGGCCTCTAGGTCACCAGGCTGCTCGTTATGGCGCACACCTGTCACCAGTGTTACGAGCATCTGCGCATAATGACACTCACCTGGACTCCATCACCTCCTTGATTACCTGCCCTTTATATGTCACTCCCTTTGGTGTCTTCCCCAGTTGTCGTTGTTTCTGTATCTGTGTCATGTTGGTGCGCTGTTCGTGGTTCTTGGTGTGTTTGTTTATTTATTAAATATATTCACTCCCTTAACTTGCTTCCCGTCTCTCAGAGTACATCGTTATAATAATGACAAACTATGCGGGTCAATAGTTTATATAGTGTCAAAAGACCTACACAGGTGTCTGTAATCATGGCCGGGTGTGGCAGATTTCAATACAACATGTAAAAAACATGACTGGATAACATACAATCATAGATACAAAACTGTACAGCTCTCCTTTTCTTTTTCAAGTCTCCTACTCCACTAGCCAGCAACTCGCCTAAACAGGTGTGCGTTACTTTCGCCTCCAGAACCCTTTTGGGTTTCATGTAGAACCGTCTGTCTACATGGAACACAAAAAGGGTTCTATCGGGAACCAAAAATGGTTCTTCAAAGAGTACTCCTATGGGGACAGCCGGTAACCCTTTTAGGTTCCAGCACCTTTCTTTCTAAGAGTGCACTTTCTCTCTATCCACTCCACACTTCTCTTCCTCTCAACACACCTATCCAATTTTCCTTAGAAGGCAAGGAACATGAGTCCCATCCACAAGAGGTTGTTAACACCTTAATTGGGGAGGACGGGCTCATGGTAATGGCTGGAGTGGAATGGGTGGAATGGTTACAAACACATCAAACATGGAAACCACATGTTTATTCCAGACATTACAATGAGCTCGTCCTCCTATAGCTCATTCCACCAGCCTCTTTTGATCCCATCCTCTATATCTGTCAGGTCTCTCAGACATATAGGCAACACCCCCTTCACACCTCTCAGCCTCTTAAAGAGAGCATGTCCAGCGCTATAGCTGAGGGATGGATAGCCTAGCTACCAGCTAACAGGGACACAAAGGCACTAACATGACTAGGGCCTGTGTGTGTGAAGCTGAGAGGAGGCTGAGGAGTGGGTTATATACGCATACACACACACACTCACACACACATACGCACATACACACACACTCTTAGCAGGCTTCAGAACAGACCCTCAGCTCCGGTACAGTACTGTACTGCCTTCCATTGAAACCCCACTCCTCCTTAAGATGTGACATTCAAAGATAGCATAACGCCTAATTAGAAGAAGGCTAATTTATTCCTGCTGGTATTTATTTAGAATTAATTTATGTGCATTTGAATGGAATATTTAAAATCATAGACGGGGATTCAAAGCGGTGTCACTCATTCACAGGCATGGACGTTTTTCAGGAGAGAAAAGAACGAGGGAAAGAGGGAATTTAAAGCAATCCATGCATGGAGCCGGGTGAATGCAAACCGTTTATCTGGCAAGTGATTATAGGAAATAAGGGAAACTTATGGAAAGGGTTGATTCTGTGTCTGTGTGCCATACATTCAGATTGGTCTATTGTTATTGCTGCTTTAGAGCTTTCATGGCTGGAATCCCCATTGTTTTCTCACATGACCCAGTTAGTTAGTTAGTTACTTTAGCCCTTGAATGTTCCAATCAAAACTGCCATATTTATTCTCTCTAAGCCAATACAATACTCACTAACTAGATGATCACAAACAGGAGATTCTCCATTGAAAGGGCTTCATAGTCCAAGACCAGGCTTCATCTGTATCCAGGACCCTGTCCCTACAGTAGGTGTGTATTTGGACTACACAGTACAGTATGAACCAGTTATAGAACAGTTATTGAGCAAACAATCACAAATAATCAATCACAAAAAGACTAGAATGGAATTATAATGTTATTTTTTATTATTTTGTTATGGCCATCACATCTGCGTTAAGTAATTAATGAGTGGGCTCTGTGAGGAAAATGTATGAAGTTTTGATGTGCTTTGAGGACTAAACAGTGTTAGCTTTCTCTCAGAATTGATTGTTATTATAACGCTGATGACAGGCAGCGCATATCAAAGGTTAGCGTCTGGGCTCAGCTACACACAGATGAAATGGCTGAAATTGTAAACAAAGAATTTTGCCGCTAAGAAGATCATTCACCTCAGCTCACTCTCTACAACAACACCTTAGCTCCTCAGGCCTCACACAGACAGGCAGCTCACATGCATGGATGTAGGGAGGCAATGAGGGTGTAAATATATTAGGTGAACATGGGAACGTTGTGCCTCACACGACATCTCCAATGCAATGTTGTGGGAAGAAGCAAACGATTAGTAGAACTGTATACTGAATATTACACAGTATATTGAGATCGTTTTTGAATCCGGTGTGTTAGTGCAGGGCTACAAAGAAACATGTCTCCCCGTGTGACACCAGGACAATTGACACACATTGACTGACTTCTTTCTAGGTGGTTCGATAGGATCCCACTTTATAAAAGGCATCAGAGTCCATCATACATTCTGAATGCCTATCTGAAGATGAGGAAATGAATGGATGCATCTCCTCTTCCCTCTATTCTTTGGTATTTAGTATTTATTAGGATCCCCATTAGCCACTGCAGTAGCATCAGCTAACTCATCCTGGGGTCCACATGAAACATGACATAATACATAGTAGGGAACATTATTAGTCAAGGACTGAAATACATACATTTTAAATGACAAACATAGGCTACATATCAGTACATACAGTACACACAATATCTAGGTATAATACATAGTACAGTGCAAGTTACAATGCAATATATATAAAAATGTCTTCACAGTCCCCTTTGTGCAGTAAGGTGTTCTTTTATCTGTTTTTTTAAACTGGTTTTATTCCTAGCTTGGTTTTCTTTGGGGTTGTGGAGAGTTCCATGTAGTCATGGCTCAATTTAATTTCCCAGCCTCTGTTCTGGACCTGGGGACTGTGAAGAGACCTCTGCGTGTCTTGTGTTGTACCGATGAGTGTCCGAACTGTATGCCAACTGCTTTAACAGACAGTTCGGTACCAGGGTAGATCAGTCACTCCCACTACCAGCAACAGGTCGTAATGACCCAGTCTGCCTTTGCATCGTGCGGCGGCGGCGGTGAGACGACTACTATTCTGCATATCATTTGTCTTAGGGCAGCACAATTAGATCTGGAATAAAAGCAAACAAGATAACAAGGGGGTACTAACTCAAAGGGCTGTCCAGAAGCTTTTTAGCAACCCTCTGCAATCAATCACATTAATGAAAATATCTGTTAGGCAGGCTTGCTTATGCTTGCAGAAGAGAAGGCGTGCCATGCTGCTTCTCCTCATCAGGAAAATATGCAGATAAAACAAAGATGAAACGATCCTAATAGAATTTGCCCATCTTTTTTCTTTATTTTGTCCCTTTTAAGAGGACATGAAAAAATAGAAAATGTCCTCCGTCTTTGATGTTAAATGGCTATCCTCCTCAGACTCGACAAACTGAAAACAGCATAGTTACTTAAAAGGTTTCATATATTCAAACAAAGCGCAATGAACTATCTCGAAAGCAATTTTTTTAAGAATAATGTTCACCATGGAACACAAACTCATCTAGCTAATAAGTTGGTAAATTGTACCATTCTCCTCTGAATGAATCATCATCCCTCCTAATTATAACATGAGCCATACCCATGGAAACATACCATACATTCAAATGGCCTGTGCCAGTAACTGAAAATAAAATCCTACAGTCTAATGCTTAACATAGGAAACAGGTCCCTGTATATAAAGTTTGCCCCAGTTACATCTAAGAAACGAATGAAATAGGCCCTCAGTGAAAAATATCCCTCCGCCCTGAAGGTCCCATCTTCTCTCCGAGCCAAAAGTAAAACTAGAAACAACAACATGTGTACCCAGGTAGCACATTTGGTTACTTGGAGTTTTGGGAACGTACATTTTTTATTTCCCATTGATTCAGGGAACGAAGCCATAATTTTCTGACCGTTAAATTTGAACGTTTTCTAAACGTTTTTGCCTATTCTGGGAATGTACATTTTTAGGCTATAGAGAGGTTCTGATAACATTTTTCTATGGTTCCCTGAAATGTTTTATTTACTGTCTGAGAACGGAAATTCTAGGTTATTTCAAGGTAATTAAATAACATTCTGAGAACATGTTTCAATGCGTCTTTTAATAACACTGCTAGCTTAGTTTGGGTTAACTGATTTGAACTCCAATAACAGATGGGACACATAGAAATTCAATTGCTTAGGCATTAATAATACAAACACATTAATTTTGTAATGTGACATTGCGTCAGTGAGATTTGAACCTATGATCTTCATCCATGGAATTAGTCCACTGTGGCACCAGTATGGAGCTACCATGACATGTTTTTTTTACTCATACAAAGCTGTTCATTTTAGTCAATTCAACTCAATCCAATTTCATTCAATTCAGGTGTGGCCAATTACTGGGCACGGCCTTCACACCTGAACATACTTAACAAGAGTAAGGATAGAGTTGTGTTGATGCTGAGAACGGATAGTATATGTTTTTAAATAACATTCTTAGAACGTTCTTTGCACGTTACTGATGTTTTCATGTTGTTAACGTTCTCTGAACAATTTGAGAACATTACTTTAAATAGAACCATGAGGAAACATGTAGGAAATGTTATTTTAAGGTTGTTTGCAAGAAACATATGTTTCTCAGAATGTTATGTGGTAGCTGGGTAGTAACCTTTGAACAACCACCATATCAGTAGAAGAAAACTAACCCTTCTCTTAGGGATGGGTGAAGGAATATTCAGGAAGTAGACTGAGGATGCATCCCAAATGGTACCCTATTCCATTGCAGTGCACTTGTTTTGACCACAGCCTGATCAAAAGTAGTGCACTATATAGGGAATAGGGTGCCATTTAGGATTCACCCTTGAGGCTAAAGCTGCACAGACCTACTGGTCTAAAAGTGTGTGACCAGTAAAGGTGGTTAAAGGTGGCCTGTGTGGTGTGACAGGTGTTAGTGACATACTAACAAAGGTCTGAAATGAGGGTCTGAAAGAACTGAATGATCCTTTTTGACTGAAGAATATTGTTTTCTGCCAAGATACCATTAATCGAACCGTGGGAGAGGGGTTAGGGGTTTTGTGCGTGCGTGCGTGCATGCGTGTGTGTGTGTGTGAGCAGACTACAGACATGTCTGGTAGTCCTAATCTTAACCTGACTGATCCCTACCTCATTTCAGACCTTGTCAAAAAGGACCATTCAGTTGTTTTATCAGCACCAACATCCCAAAGCAATGTTTATAATTTTTTAAATGTATTTATTTCACCTTTATTTAACCAGGTAGGCAAGTTGAGAACAAGTTCTCATTTACAATTGCGACCTGGCCAAGATAAAGCAAAGCAGTTCGACACATACAACAACACAGAGTTACACATGGAGTAACACAAAAATACAGTCAATAATACAGTAGAAAAATAAGTCTATATACAATGTGAGCAAATGAGGTGAGATAAGGGAGGTAAAGGCAAAAAAGGCCATGGTGGCAAAGTAAATACAATATAGCAATTAAAACACTGGAATGGTAGATTTGTAGTGGAAGAAAGTGCAAAGTAGAAATAGAAATAATGGGGTGCAAAGGTGCAAAATAAATAAATAAATAAATACAGTAGGGGAAGAGGTAGTTGTTTGGGCTAAGTTATAGATGGACTATGTACAGGTGCAGTGATCTGTGAGCTGCTCTGACAGCTGGTGCTTAAAGCTAGTGAGGGAGATAAGTGTTTCCAGTTTCAGAGATTTTTGTAGTTTGTTCCAGTCATCGGCAGCAGAGAACTGGAAGGAGAGACGGCCAGTGAGCCAGTGGGTTTGAATGAAGCCAGTCAGCGGTTAAGTATTGGTTAATCAATCATCATGTTACTGTGTATTTTCATGGCCTTTTTACAGTCACAGAGTACTTCATAGCTGGCATCAAAAGGTTGATACTGAACCCTATAAAAAGCCTTGAACAACAGTAGCCATTAGAAGTGACTGTTTATTTTTGCAGAAGGGGGAGGAAGGGGTCAATGTTGTATACTGTAAGTAGTATGCATTGTATTCAACTAGATTGTAGCAGTGTTCCTGTTCTATATTCAGTTCCCATGCAGGCCCCTTACCTCTGACCTACAGACCCTCTCTCTCTTCCCACTCTTCTTCCCCATCTCCCACTCCCCATTTCTCTCTTTCTCTCTCTCTCTCAATTCAATTCAATTCAAGGGGCTTTATTGGTATGGGAAACATATGGTAACATTGCCAAACCAAGTAAAGTAGATAATATACAAAAGTGAAATAAACAGTAAAAATGAACAGTAAATGTTACACTCACAGAAGTTCCAAAATAATAAAGACATTACAAATGTAATATTATGTATATATACAGTGTTGTAACGATGTGCAAATGGTTAAAGTACAAAAGGGAAAATAAATAAACATAAATATGGGTTGTATTTACAATGGTGTTTGTTCTTCACTGGTTGCCCTTTTCTTGTGGCAACAGGTCACAAATATTGCTACTGGGATGGCACACTGTGATATTTCACCCAGTAGATATGGGAGTTTATCAAAATCGGGTTTGTTTTAGAATTCTTTGTGGATCTGTGTAATCTGGGGGAAATATGTGTCTCTAATATGGTCATACATTTGGCAGGTTAGGAAGTGCAGCTCAGTTTCCATCTCATTTTGTGGCGACCTTTCTCAATAGCAAGGCTATGCTCACTGAGTCTATACATAGTCAAAGCTTTCCTTAAGTTTGGGTCATTCACAGTGGTCAGGTATTCTGCCACTGTGTACTCTCTGTTTAGGGCCAAATAGCATTCTAGTTTGCTCTGTTTATTTTTTAATTCTTTCCAATGTGTCAAGTATTTATGTTTTTGTTTTCTCATGAATCAGTTGGGTCGAATTGTGTTGCTGTCCTGGGGCTCTGTGGGTCTGTTTGTGTTTGTGAACAGAGCCCCAGGACCAGCTTGCTTAGGGGAGTCTTCTCCAGGTTCATCTCTCTGTAGGTGATGGCTTTGTTATGGAAGGTTTGGGAATCGCTTCCTTTTAGGTGGTGGTAGAATTTAACGGCTCCTTTCTGGATTTTGATAATTAGCGGGTATCAGTCTAATTCTGCTCTGCATGCATTATTTGGTGTTTTACATTGTACAAGGACGATATATTTGCAGAATTCTGCATAAAAGTATGTTGTCAAATTTTATGTTTCTTTTGATGGCATAAAATGCCCTTCTTGCATTGTCTCTCATATCGTTGACAGCTTTGTGGAAGTTACCTGTGGTGCTGATGTTTAGGCCGAGGTATGTGTAGTTTTTTGTGTGCTCTAAGGCAACTGTGTCTACATGGAATTTGTATTTGTGGTCCTGGCGACTGGACCTTTTTTGGAACACCATTATTTTGGTCTTACTGAAATTTACTGTCAGGGCACAGGTCTGGCAGAATCTGGGCAGAAGATCTAGGTGCTGCTGTAGGCCCTCCTTGGTTGGTGACAGAAGCACCAGATCATCAGCAAACAGTAGACATTTAACTTCAGATTCTAGTAGGGTGAGGCCGGATGCTGCAGACTTTTCTAGTGCCCTCGATGATATATATGTTGAAGATGGTGGGGCTTAAGCTGCATCCCTGTCTCACCCCCCAGCCTTGTGGGAAGAAATGTGTGTGTTTTTTGCCTATATTAACCGCACACTTGTTGTTTGTGTACATGGATTTTATAATGTTGTTTGTTTTTCCCCCAACACCACTTTCCATCAATTTGTATAGCAGACCCTCCTGCCAAATTGAGTCAAAGGCTTTTTTGAAATCAACATAGCATGATAAGACTTTGCCTTTGCTTTGGTTTGTTTGTTTGTCAATTAGGATGTGCAGGGTGAATACATGGTCTGTCGTATGATAATTTTGTAAAAAGCCAATTTGACATTTGCTCAGTACTTTGTTTTCACTGAGGAAATGTATGAGTTTGCTGTTAATGATAATGCAGAGGATTTTCCCAAGGTTGCTGTTGACGCATATCCCATGGTAGTTATTGGGGTCAAATTTGTCTCCACTTTTGTGGATTGGGATGTTGGGGAAGATGCCAGAGCTAAGCATGATGTGAAAGGGTTTTATTATAGCCAATTGGAATTTGTTGCCTGTATATTTTATAATTTCATTGAGGATACCATCAACACCACAGGCCTTTTTGGGTTGGAGGGTTTTTATTTTGATCTGTACTTCATTCAAGGTAATTGGAGAATCCAGTGGATCTGGTAGTCTTTAATAGCTGATTCTAAGATTTGTATTTGTATTCCAAATAGATTGGAGAAGTGGTTTACCCATACATCTCCATTTTGGATAGATCATTCTTTATGTTGTTGTTTGTTTAGTGTTTTCCAATTTTCCCAGAAGTGGTTAGAGTCAATGGATTCTTCAATTACATTGAGCTTATTTCTGACGTGACGTATTTTTTCCGTAGTGTATTTCTGTATTGTTTTAGTGATTTGGGTTGACAGGTTTCTCAATTTATTCATTTTTTTTAGTCATTTCACCTTTATTTAACCAGGTAGGCTAGTTGAGAACAAGTTCTCATTTGCAACTGTGACCTGGCCAAGATAAAGCATAGCAATTCGACACATACAACAACACAGAGTTACACATGGAATAAACAAAACATACAGTCAATAATACAGTAGAACAAAAGAAAACAAAAAGTCTATATACAGTGAGTGCAAATGAGGTAAGTTAAGGCAATAAATGGGCCATGGTGGTGAAGTAATTACAATATAGCAATTAATATAGCAATTAAACACTGGAATGGAAGATATACCTGCTGGAGCACGTGCTACGAGTGGGTGCTGCTATGGTGACCAGTGAGCTGATATAAGGCGAGGCTTTAACTAGCAGAGACTTGTAGATAACCTGTAGCCAGTGTGTTTGGCGACGAGTATGAAGCGAGGGCCAACCAACGAGAGCGTACAGGTCGCAATGGTGGGTAATGTATGGGGCTTTGGTGACAAAACGGATGTTAACTAACTCCAGACGAGATTCAATGCCATACAACTCTCCTTCCGTGGCCTCCAACTGCTCTTAAATACAAGTAAAACTAAATGCATGCCATTCAATCGATCACTGCCCGCACCTGCTCGCCCGTCCAGCATCACTACTCTGGACGGCTCTGACTTAGAATCCGTGGACAACTACAAATACCTGGGTGTCTGGTTAGACTGTAAACTCTTCTTCCAGACTCACATTAAGCATCTCCAATCCAAAACTAAATCTAGAATTGGCTTCCTATATCGCAACAAAGCTTCCTTCACTCATGCTGCCAAACATACCCTCGTAAAACTGACCATCCTACCGATCCTCGACTTCGGTGATGTCATCTATAAAATAGCCTCCAACACTCTACTCAACAAACTGGATGCAGTCTATCACAGTGCCATCCGTTTTGTCACCAAAGCCCCATACATGTTAATTATTTCTTATTTGTATTTTTTCTAAACTGCATTGTTGGTTAGGGGCTCGTAAGTATGCAAAACGATATGAGACAGTCCTATATTTGAAAAAAAAATATATAAAATTTCGTTATGCTAATGTCGATAGGAGTTTTTCGCTGGATGTTGATCCCGCTTACGGGACGAGACCGTCAAGAGGTCTCGGGGTTTTGACTGCCATATGAGTTCTGTTATACTCACAGACACCATTCAAACAGTTTTAGAAACTTTTGGGTGTTTTCTATCCACAGGTATTAATTATATGCATATCCTAGCTTCTGAGTTTGATTAGTAGGCCGTTTAAAATGGGCACTATTTTTTTTCAAAATGCGCTGTGGCGCCCCCTATCCTAGGGTAACTTCAAGAGGTTAACACAGTGTCCAAAGAGGGGCCAGAAGTATACAGAATGGTGTCGTCTGCGTAGAGGTGGATCAGAGAATCACCAGCAGCAAGAGCAACATCATTGATGTATAGAGAGAAGAGAGTCGGCCCGAGAATTGAACCCTGTGGCACACCCGTAGAGACTTCCAGAGGTCCGGACAACAGGCCCTCCGATTTGACACACTGAACTCTATCAGAGAAGTAGTTGGTAAACCAGGCGAGGCAATCATTTGAGAAACCAAGGCTGTCGAGTCTGCCAATAAGAATGTGGTGATTGACAGAGTCGAAAGCCTTGGCAAGGTCGATGAATACGGCTGCACAGTAATGTCTCTTATTGATGACGGTTATGATGTCGTTTAGGACCTTGAGCGTGGCTGAGGTGCACCCATGACCAGCTCTGAAACCAGATTGCATAGCGGAGAAGGTACGGTGGGATTCGAAATGGTCGGTAATCTGTTTGTTAACTTGGCTTTCGAAGACCTTAGAAAGACAGGGCAGGATAGATATAGGTCTGTAGCAGTTTGGGTCTAGAGTGTCACCCCCTTTGAAGAGGGGGATGACCGTGGCAGCTTTCCAATCTTTGGGATACGAAAGAGAGGTTGAACAGACTAGTAATGGGGTTGCAACAATTTCGGCAGATAATTTTAGAAAGAGAGGGTCCAGATTGTCTAGCCCGGCTGATTTGTATGGGTCCAGATTTTGCAGCTCTTTCAGAACATCAGCTATCTGGATTTGGGTGAAGGAGAAATGGTGGGGGCATTGGCAGGTTGCTATGGAGGGTGACGGGCAGTTGACCGGGGTAGGGGTAGCCAGGTGGAAAGCATGGCCAGCGGTAGAGAAACGCTTACTGAAATTCTCAATTATAGTGGATTTATCGGTGGTAACAGTTTTTCCTAGCCTCAGAGCAGTGGGCAGCCGGGAGGAGGTGCTCTTATTCTCCATGGACTTTACAGTGTCCCAGAACCTTTTTGAGTTAGCACTACAGGATGCAAATTTCTGTTTGAAAAAGCTAGCCTTAGCATTTCTAACTGCCTGTGTATATTTGTTCCTAACTTCCCTGAAAAGTTGCATATCACGGGGGTTATTCGATACTAATGCAGAACGCCACAGGATGTTTTTGTGCTGGTCAAGGGCAGACAGGTCTGGAGTGAACCAAGGACTATATCTATTCCTAGTTCAACATTTTTTGAGTGGGGCATGCTTATTTAAGATGGTGAGGAAGGCACTTTTAAATCATCTACTGACGGGATGAGGTCAATGTCATTCCAGGATACCTCCGCCAGGTCGATTAGAAAGGCTTGCTCGCAGAAGTGTTTCAGGGAGCGTTTGACAGTGATGAGGGGTGGTCGTTTGGTTGCACCCATTACGGATGCAGGCAATGAGGCAGTGATCGCTGAGATCTTGATTGAAAACAGCAGAGGTGTATTTGGAGGGCGAGTTATTTAGGATGATATCTATGAGGGTGTCCGTGTTTACGGATTTGGGGTTGTACCTGGTAGGTTCATTGATAATTTGTGTGAGATTGAGGGCATCAAGCTTAGATTGTAGGATGGCCGGGGTGTTAAGCATGTTCCAGTTTAGGTCACCTAGTAGCACGAGCTCAGAACATAGATGGGGGCCAATCAATTCACATATGGTATCGAGGGCACAGCTGGGGCAGAGGGAGGTCTATAGCAAGCGGCAACAGTCAGAGACTTGTTTCTGGAAAGGTGAATTTCTTTCTTAGGTTTTTGCATTCTTCATCAAAACATTTGTCATTGTTGTTCATTTTCTTTGGTTTTCTGTTTGACATTTTTAGATTAGATAGGGAAGCTGAGAGGTAAAATATACTGTTAACATTTTCTACTGCCAAATTTACACCTTCACGATTACAGTGAAATGTTTTGTCCATGAAGTTGTCTAGAAGGGATTTAATTTGTTGTTGCCTAATTGTTCTTTGGTAGATTTCCACAGTACATTCCTTCCATGTATAGCATTTCTTAATATTACTCAGTAACTTTGGCTTTGATCCCTCATGATTAAGTATTTCTCTGTTCAAGTAGACTGTGATTTTGCTGTTGTCTGATAGGAGTGTCAATGGGCACGCTGTGAACGCTCTGAGAGACTCTGGGTTGAGGTCAGTGATAAAGTTGCCGACAGTAGAGATGAGTCTCTCTCTCTCTCTCTCTCTCTCTCTCTCTCTCTCTCTCTCTCTCTCTCTCTCGGCCTGTCTCCCGCCGTTTGAGCGCGAGCCAATCCCTCTGAGCCGTTTTTCTCGCCTGCGTCTCCAGATCGCAGCGTGAACAAGTAAGAGAGGGAGCAGGAGCAAAACCGCCACGTTTAGTAACTCGATCAAGGGCTGAGGTACAGTCCTCTGAAGCAAAGAGCATTAGAGGCGTGATGGAAGGAGCCGAGTGGGGCCCAGTCGACAGCTTTGATATGTAAAAACCTGCATCTGTTCACTGCCCGGCTCGCACTGGTCGAGCCAGAAGGGGAGGATACTGTGGAAACGCAAAGCAAAGGCCCAAATCATATCTCCAGCTGTGAAACTCTAATGTTCTTATTAAAACTCATGAGATTATGTGAAGCCCTGCGACTGTGAGGAGAGAATAGAGGGAGGGAGAGAGGGATAGAGAGGAAGGAGTAGAGATGGATAGATATCTATCCTGGCTGGACCGTGGCGGTTGTCTGTCGGGATTAGAACAAATGAGTCCTCTCTCTCTCTCCCTCCCTGCCTCCATTTCTCTCTCTGTCTCTCTCTCTCTCTCTCCCCCTCTCTCTCTCTCTCTCTCTCTCCCTCCCTGCCTCCATTTCTCTCTCTGTCTCTCTCTCTCCCTCCCCCCTCTCTCTCTCTCTCTCCCTCCCTGCCTCCATTTCTCTCTCTCTCTGTCTCTCTCTCTCTCTCCCCCCCTCTCTCTCTCTCTCTCTCTCTCTCCTCTCCTCTCCTCTCCTCTCCTCTCCTCTCCTCTCCTCTCCTCTCCTCTCCTCTCCTCTCCTCTCTCTCCTCTCCTCTCCTCTCCTCTCCTTTCAGCCCCTGAGCAGTGTCCCATACTTATATTACCCAGGTCCCTGTTCTGCTGTCTGTCGTGTTCCTCTCCTCCACACCACGTTATGCCCGCCTTTTGTGCCTTTTGTGTGATTCTCGCCCCGAGCGTAGCAGCGGCTCTAACTGACATACATCAAACGACACCCAGATGAGGATAAAGAGACTGTTGCCGGGGGGAAAAAAAGAGCAAAAAATTGACGCAATTATACGATTATTGTTTTTAATGAATTTTCCTTTCTGCAACCACAAAGGCGAGAACGACAGCCCGCAGGGGCTACACTCTAACATTAATATTTTTCTCTGACTATGCTTACTAATATTTTAATAACCAGTTTTTATAGAACAATGATGAATTGATCAGCTGCGTTGCCGCAACAGCAAAGGCCAGTGAATGTGTTGGTTGTAAACCGGAATCTTGGATAGAGTCATTTACGAGCAAGTTGATGGCGTTGGTAAATCTATAAGTGATTTGGTGAAACCCACCACGCATACCAACGACTACCACATTGATTAACGTTAATTGTATACTTTATGACTATCTAAAAGTTGAATAACATTATGTTGACGCAGATCTTGCTGTTGGAAGTGCATTGTTTTAGTTTTCTCTGGCCTTAATAGAAGCAGTGAAGAGGGGTGTGTTCAAGCAAAGCAGCAGTGGATCTCTGCATTATTCAACAACGCATAGAGACTCATTATGAATAGTTAATTCATCGTTAAATATTCCATCAGTTTGACTAGTTAATGACTGTTAGGTTCTGTATCAGAACTCAATATCAAAACACATTGGATTTCCAAAGGTTGCACCAATAAGAATGGTTCTCTTTAGATAAAAGGCCTATATTTCTGTGTGTTGCGTGTGTGTATGTTTCCCTGCAGGCAGTGCAAAAGTCAATGCAGCAAGAAACATGTGACAGATCTGTATGGTGCGGTATGGAACTGTATGGAACTGTACGGCTCGTTGGCTTGGAACTGTGAGGAATAGACATTATAAATCTGTGTTGTACCAAGGTGGTTGTGGTGTGGTGAAAACAAAGAGAGAAGGACAGAGTGAGAGGGAGAGAGGGGGGAGAGCAGACAGGGAGAGGCAGAGAAAGGAGAGGAAGGGAAGGAGAAAGAGCAAGATAGAGTGAGAGAGAGACAAGAATAGGCTGCTGTCTGTGCCACATGGGAAGAACTGGTGAACCTTGAACCCTACTACACAAAGGGAATGGAGTCTGCCTAACACCATACCACATGGATAAGCACACACACACACACAAACACCAAAGTGGTCTCCAGCAGTGTGTTTGCGTCTACTTTATTTATGCGGCTCCCTGATGGATGTATCAGAAGTCTGAGTCGGGTGAAATGACATATGAATGCCAAGCTTTTCCCTGAACCTGTGACATTCAGTGTCCCTGACAACATGGATACACACACACACACACACACACACACACACACACACACACACACACACACACACACACACACACACACACACACACACACACACACACGTGGTCTCAGACAGCAGCTATACGGAGTCTGTCAGTCCTTTAGAATCACTTGTATGGTAGAGTAGGTAAATTAAGCTGCTGTTGTATTTGCAGCTCTGTGTCCTCTTCCTTCCCAGATCTGAGTGTGTCTGAGCCTGGGGAGAGGCCCTCTGTGCTCCTTACTGTTGTAATCATACACACACACATAACTATCACACACATTGATGATGGATCACTCCTGAGCTCCACACACATACACACACTTTCCCCAAACCTACGACACACACACACACACACACACACACACACACACACACACACACACACACACACACACACACACAAACATACACACACACACACACACACACACACACACACACACACACACACACTCACACACACGCATACACACACACACACACACACACACACACACACACACACACACACACACACATACGCACACACACACACACATACGCACACACAAACACACACACACACACACACCAAACAAACAAACAAACACACAAACACACACACACAAACACACACACACACACACATTCACACCAAACAAACACACACACATTCACACCAAACAAACACACACTCTCTCCACCAAACCTGCAACATTACAGCAAACCAGCGCCCTCACGACCCCACCACTTGCCCTTACTGCTACATACAGCACACAACAAACTGCAGCAGCAGCAGTAGTAGTAGTAGCATGCTCCCACTCAGGGGATATCAGAGATCCTCTATACTGCTTCAACCTCGTCACGCAGCTGTTCCACTGGAGAACTACTGTAAGGATGAGGGCGTAGAGCCCATGTTTAAAAGATGTTCCCTTACGTATGGAGAAACCCTTACTGTTTCCATTCTATTTGCCATGGCTTCCAATTCATTTGTCTTCCTGAGCGAAATAGAACAGCACTTAGCGCAATTTGGTGTAGTGCTACTCAGGAAGCTGTGGAGCACAGGGCCTGATTTGAAGCCATTGTACACAAGACTACAATTTGAATGTATTAAGTGGAGATCCAGTTCAGACTCAATCCTTTAAGACTGTGTTAGTTGTTCCGTGTTTTGTAAAAGCACAGGCTTGCTTCGTTTGAGGGAGGAGCAGTTTGCTGTTTTCATTTGAGCTAAGATTAATAGCTGTCTGTCGGAGAGAACACATAACACACATGAACATACGCACGCACGCACGCACGCACACACACACACACACACACACACACACACACACACGTGTAACACCAGACTACAGATTCTGATCAACTCTTTTACATTATAAAACCACATTAAAATATTCTCTAATGTTTTCCCCTTAAACATGATTTTTTAAATTCATTTTTCATTCATAAAATCCTCTGTGAGGTTATTCTGTTCACATTCATACTTAGCAGGCAGCGAGTCTAACAGTAAGTCATTCATTAAAACCCTGGTGATGAGAGGCTGAGGACAGGGCCCAGATTCACAAAACCTTCATAAGAAGACATTTCTTCTTAACTGCTATTTTTCCCTTAACTATAGACTTCAAATCAAATTGCATTAGTCACATGCGCCGAATACAACAGGTGTAGACCTTACAGTGAAATACTTACTTATGAGCCCCTAATCAACAATGCAGTTTAAAAAAATATGGATAAGAATAAGAAAAAAAGTGACAAGCAATTAAACAGCAGCAGTAAAATAACCATAGCATGACTATATACAGGGGGGGTACCGGTACAGATTCAATGTGCGGAGGCACTGGTTAGTTGAGATAATATGTCCATGACAGTAGAGTTATTAAAGTGACTATGGATAGATGATAACAGAGAGGAGCAGCAGCGTAAAAGAGGGAGGGGGGGGGGGGTGCAATGCAAATGGTCTGGGTAGCCATTTGATTAGATGTGCAGGAGTCTTAGGGCTTGGGGGTAGAAGCTGGTTAGAAGCCTCTTGGAACTAGACTTGGCGCTCCGGTACTGTTTTCCATGTGGTAGCAGAGAGAGCAGTCTATAACTAGGGTGGCTGGAGTCTTTGACCATTTTTAGAGCCTTCCTCTGACACCACCTGGTATAGAGGTCCTGGATGGCAGGAAGCTTGGCCCCAGTGATGTACTGGTCCGTTCGCACTACCCTCTGTAGTGCCTTGCGGTCGGAGGCCAAGCAGTTGCCATACCAGGCAGTGATGCAACCCGTCAGGATGCTCTCAATGGTGCAGCTGTAGAACCTTTTAAGGATCTGAGGACCCATGCCAAATCTTTTCAGTCTCCTGAGGGGGAATAGGTTTTGTCGTACCCTCGTCATGACTGTCTTGGTGCACTTGGACCATGTTAGTTTGTTGGTGACCTGGACACCAAGGAACTTGAAGCTCTCAACCTTCTCCACTACAGCCCCGTTGATGAGAATGGGGGTGTGCTCGGTCCTCTTTTTCCTGTATTCCACCATCATCTCCTATGTCTTGATCATGTTGAGGTAGAGGTTGTTGTCCTGGCACCACACGGCCAGGTCTCTGACCTCCTCCCTTTAGTCTGTCTCGTCATTGTCGGTGATCAGGCCTACCACTGTTGTGTCATCGGCAACTTAATGATGGTGATGGAGTCGTGCCTGGCTGTGCAGTCATGAGTGAACAGGGAGTACAGGAGGGGACTGAGCACGCACCACTGAGGGGCCCCTGTGTTGAGGATCAGCGTGGCGGATGTGTTGTTACCTACCCTTATCACCTGGGGGGCAGCCCGTCAGGAAGTCCAGGATCCAGTTGCAGAGGGAGGTGTTTAGTCCCAGGGTCCTTAGCTTATTGATGAGCTTTGAGGGCACTATGGTGTTGAACGCTGGGCTGTAGTCAATGAATAGCATTCTCACATAGGTGTTCTTTTTGTCCAGGTGGGAAAAGGCAGTTTGGAGTGCATTAGAGATTGCATCATCTGTGGATCTGTTGGAGCGGTTTGCAAATTGGAGTGGGTCTAGAGTTTCTGGGATAATGGTGTTGCCATCATTTCAAAGCACTTCCTGACTACAGACGTGAGTCTGTACAGACGTGAGTGCTACGGGTCGGTAGTCATTTAGGCAGCTTACCTTAGTGTTCTTGGGCACAGGCACTACGGTGGTCTGCTTAAAATATGTTGGTATTACAGACTCGGACAGGGAGAGGTTGGAAATGTCAGTGAAGACACTTGCCAGGAAGTCACTGCATGCTCACTGTACAAGTCCTGGTAATCCGTCTGGCCCTGTGGCCTTGGGAATGTTGGCCTGTTTAAAGGTCTTACTCACATCGGCTGTGGAGAGAGTGATCACACAGTCTTCCAGAACAACTGATGCTCTCATACATGTTTCAGTGTTATTTGACTCAAAGCGATCATAGAAGTAGTTTAGCTCATCTGGTAGGCTCATGTCACTGGGCAGCTCTCGGCTGTTCTTCCCTTTGTAGTCTGTAATGGCTTGCAAGCCCTGCCACATCTGTCTAGCTCAGTGCGGCTGTTGCCTGTAATCCATGGCTTCTGGTTGGGGTATGTACGTACGGTCACTATGGGGACGACATCATCGGAGGAATCCCTGAACATATTCCAGTCTGTGCTAGCAAAACAGTCCTGTAGCTTAGCATCTGCTTTTCTGACCACTTTTTTATTGATCTAGTCACTGGTGCTTCCTGCTTTTATTTGTTCTTGTAAGCAGGAATCTGGAGGATAGAATTATGGTCAGATTTGCCAAATGGAGGGTGAGGAAGAGCTTTGTATGTATCTCTGTGTGTGGAGTAAAGGTGTTCCAGAGTTTTTTCCCTCTGGTTGCACATTTTACATGCTGATAGAAAAATGTGTACAATGAATTTAAGTTTCCCTGCATTCCCTGCTACTTGGTGCGCCGCCTGTGGGTAAGCATTTTCTTGTTTGCTTATGGCAGAATACAGCTCATTCAATGCTGTCTTAGTGCCAGTCTCAGTCTGTTGTGTTATGTAAACAGCTACAAAAAATACAGATGAAAACTCTCTAGGTAGATAGTGTGGTCTACAGCTTATCATGAGATACTCTACCTCAGGCGAGCAATAACTCTACACTTCCTTAGATATCGTGCACTAGATTTTATTTACAAAAATACAACGTCCGCCGCCCCTTGTCTCACCAGATGCAGCTTTTCTATCCTGCCGGTACAGCGTATAACCAGCCAGCTGTATGTTGATAGTGTCGTCGTTCAGCCACGACTCCGTGAAGCATAAGATATTACAGTTTTGAATGTCTAGTTGGTAGTTTAATCTTCTCGCTAGGTCATCGATTTTATTCTCCAAAGACTGAATGGAAGGAAGTGGGGGTTTATTCGATCGCCTACGAATTCTCAGAAGGCAAGCTGCCCTCTGGCCCCTTTTTCTCCGCCTCCTCTTCGCGCAAATCACGGGGATCTGGGCCTGTTCTCGAAAAGCAGTATATCATTTGCATCGGGCTCGTCAGACTCGTTAAAAGAAAATAAGGATTCTGCCAGTCCATGTTGAGTAACTGGAGTCCTGATGTCCTGAAATTATTTTTAGTCATAAGAGACGGTAGCGGCAACATTATGTACAAAATCATTTTTAAAATAAGTTACAAACAATGCAAATAAACGAACAAAAAAATACATTCAGTTGGGGACACGTAAAACAGTTAAGCAAAGATCATTAAATCTTAAGATAGTTTTTAGGAATTGCACTTATGAACTCTCTTATGAACTTCTTATTTTTTTCTCAAGAAGCTTCTTAAGTTTTTGCGTAAGAAGTGTTTTGTGAATCTGGGCCCAGGACAAATAAAATGGCCTTTGGATTAGCATCTTCATTGGTCATGTTGCTGTTTCAGCTCTCCCTTCCTCTTAACTCTGGCCCAGTGCACATGCTACACACACACACACACACTGAGGCATATGCTAATTCTGGCCTATTAAGCCTCTTGTATGTAATTATCTTCTTCTCTCCTCTCTCTCTCTCTGTGTTGGTGTTGTTTTAAACCCCCACTGTGACTCCTGTCAAACATCTGTATAGAGATTGTGAAGATTGTCAAATGAGAGCATCCTTAGGAGAGATAGTTAGTCATAACCTCACTCATGATTGCTAACAACACCTCCCACACAAATGAATATATTTACATGCACAAACACACTCTCTCTCACACACACACACACACATATATACATACACACCTCCCTCCCTGTAATGGGTGCGTGCTGGTGGCAGGGAAGTCAGGCGCAGGAGAGTGAACTTGGTATAAACAGAGCAGTTTAATGAATATACAAAAACTCAGAAAACCAAAATATACAAGAGAAAATAAAAGGGTGCAAAACCCGTCGCACACCAGAACATAACTTACACCAATACATACAACAAACAATCACCGACAAGGACATGAGGGGAAACAGAGGGTTAAATACACAACATGTAATTGGTGGGATTGGAACCAGGTGTGACGGAAGACAAGACAAAACCAATGGAAAATAAAAAATGGATCAGCGATGGCTGGAAGGTCGGTGACGTCGACCGCCGAACACTGCCCGAACAAGGAGAGGGACCGACTTCGGCGAAAGTCGTGACACTCCCACACACACCTTTCCTGATGATTATACCTACAGGGCCATATGGGCTGAGTCAGGCCCTGACCTTGCATGGACGTGTCTGGGTGAATGATTCCCATGAAGAGGTCTGGTCTGGTGAAAAGGACGCAACTTGTCCCATTCAGAAAAAGCTTATTAATGATTTTATATTAATTTCTCAATTTTGGAGATTATTCAGATGCAGTTTGTCATCCTGGATCTCCATCACCAGATTCAGATCACGCATGACTGATTTTGTTTTAAACAGTGGTTTATTAATTGATTTTCCACCGATGTGTATTCATTTCATCAGTCTTTTGTCATTTGTGTTGATTCTTGGTTTCTCATCCTTCAGTGATCGACTCTCCTGTATTATAAATATCGTCAGCTGGTTTACTAAGTGTTTTTTGATACCCTAATTGTGTCAACTACAAAATCTCATTAATTGACATGAACTGTGCTTTTAACTGAAATAAAACAAAGTCCACGCTTTTACCTGTTTACCTCTCTCTCTCTCTCTCTCTCTCTCTCTCTCTCTCTCTCAGACCCTCCATCATTGGGTCTGGAAATGTGCTTTAGAGTACGAGAGTAGAGCACTCCTTTGTGAAGAAATAGCTTTCCTCTAAGCAATCTCCTTCCTATAGCGTCCCACAGTGAGCTGAGTAAATGACACTAGATACTTCATCCCCTCTCTATGGCTCTTCCAGTTCGCTGTTCTAACTCTGAGTTGTTTTCTCCCTGCTTCTCCAGTGTCTCCGCTTCCTATCCATCTCTCTGTGTCCCTCCCAAAGAGTCTTGAAGATAAAATGAGAGATGGTACTGCACCTTCCAACCCCGGTGTTTCTCCTTAACCCGTCAAAGACCCTCTCACAGTGAAATATTTTTTTATAAGACTACCTTGCTCTTTATCTCGCTCTGTTTCGCTCCCTCTTGTTCTTTCTGTGAGACTCTGCTTCTTCCTGGGTCACCTTAACTCTATCCTAGTCTAACTGCTTCCTCCCCCCCTCCCCGCCCAGACCCTCCGTCGGTGGAGCCTGTTTCGTTGGAGATGCGTCAGGGCCTGGGCCGGCCGGTGGCCATGAACTGCCGGGTCCTGCGTGCCCACCCCTCCCGGGTGCTGCGCTATGAGTGGCGGCTGGGGAACCGCCTGCTACACGCTGGACACTTCGACCAGAGCGATGAGACGGAGTACACCGTCAAAAGCCTCAACCGCGAGGGCTGGGGGGAGTACACCTGTGATATCATCAATGAGGCAGGTGCCGGGCGCTGCACCTTCTTGGTAACAGGTAAGGAACACTTGATGTTTTTAAAATGCTTTAAAATACATTTTGATTTGATACTTTCTGTTCCCAGTTGCTGAAATCACTCGATGTCGTTTATAGCGCTGCATTCTGGCTTTACTTGTCAAGTATAAGAATGCTAATTATACTGAACAGAATTTATATTGGCTCTTTCTCTAGGTCTCAAAGCACTTCACATTTTATGAGGTATAACTCACATCATCTTCACCCTCACAATGTGTTAATTAAACCCACCCACTTGGATTGACATGCAGCAGAGCAGCCATTTTGTGTCCCATCTGCTGTGCGTCCTCTCTGTAACAGAGTTCTGAAGCAGGATGAGATTTTCCCATCCCCATCACGGTAATTAAACTTCCCAGTGATGTATTATTGATGGCTGAATGATGTGAATGATGTCTGCAGCAAATTGAAACTTGCCTGTCAGACGGCTAGGTAGCTACAGTACGTGTGTCATGAGGTAATTGATTGAGAAGGAGTGGGCGAGACAGGGCATAATACAGATTGCCAATTTGAATGCGAGAAATGTCTTCTATAAGATCAATGTCAGTCATAACACCTACCTTTACACATCCCCTAGTTTGTGTCCCAATTGGCACCCTATTCCCTATATAGTGCACTTCTTCTATGGGTCCTGGTAAAAAAAAGTGCACTAAATAGGGGATAGGGAGCAATTTGGGACGTAGGCCTCTAGATTACTAATGACAGCTTGAACTATACGGGAAGGACCCGATCCTTCAGACAGGACACAGATCTGTTGGGTAATGCATGGTTATTCCCCTCTGGCTATTTATTGTCAGATTGCCATGCTGCAGTGTTCATTGTGGAGCGCCTGAAAACAGCAGGAGGACCAGTCAGTGGCCGTGTCATCACTCACACAGAGCGCTTGTGTTTTATGACAGGGACAGATTAGTTTGGAGTGGCAGAGAGAGAGAGAAAGAGCGCGATGAGAGAGAGGGAGGGAGAGAGAAAGAAAGGGAGATAGCAAGAGAGAAAGACAGATTGAGAAAAGGAGAGAGAGTGAAACAGACAGTGCCAGGGGACAGTGGCTTAAGTGGCTGAGGATCAAAGTGACAAATACTCTTCAGTCCCGAACCTCTCCATTCCTAATGGGAGGTCTGGAAGATGGAAACCTTCGCCTGGGTCCTGCGTCTCTCTCTCTCTGCCTCCCTCTGTTTGGTAGTGTCTGTGGTCTTTGTGTCATATATCAGTCCAGCCCCTGAAGACCAGGTAGAGTGGAGGAGGAGAGGAGATAATCATCTCCGGACATTTGCTTTTCTCAGCGGGGCTCGCGCTCACCTCCTTCCTTCCTTCCCTTGTTCTCTACTTCCATCCATCCCTTCATCCCTCCCTCCATCCATCCTCTCTATCCATCCATCCCTCCCTTCATCCCTCCTTCCCTTGATCCATCTATCCCTCCCCAGGTCGCTCCCTCTATCTCTCCCTCCTCAGTCTATCCACCGCTCCAACCCTCCCTCTCTCTCCCTCCCTCCATCCCTCTTTCCCTCCATCCCTCTCTCCCTTCATTCTTCCATCTCTCTCTCCTTCCTTCCAGCCCTCCCTCTGTCCCATTGCTCCAGATTCCTACCATCTGGATGTGGCTGCTGCCAAAGCTAAGGCAGCTAGCTCCATTAGTTAGATATTTTTAATTTAAAAAGTTTTTTTTGTTTTTTTTTCTTCCTTTATTTAACTAGGCAAGTCAGTTAAGAACAAATTCTTATTTACAATGAAGGCCTACCAAACGGCCTCCTGCGGGGACGGGGGCTGGGATTAAAAATATAAGTAAATTAAATACAAATATAGGACAAAACACACATCACAACAAGAGAGACAACACCACATAAAGAGAGACCTAAGGCAACAACATAGCAAGGCAGCAACACATGGCAACAGAGCATGGTAGCAACACAACATAACAACAACATGGTAGCAACACAAAACATGGTACAAACATTATTGGGCACAAAGGGCAAGAAGGTAGAGACAACAATACATCACACAAAGCAGCCACAACTGTCAGTGAGAGTGTCCATGATTGAGTCTTTGAATGAAGAGATTGAGATAAAACTGTCCAGTTTGAGTGTTTGTTGCAGCTCGTTCCAGTCGCTAGCAGCAGCGAACTGAAAAGAGGAGCGACCCAGGGATGTGTGTGCTTTGGAGACCTTTAACAGAATGTGACTGGCAGAACGTGTGTTATATGTGGAGGATGAGGACTGCAGTAGATATCTGATAGGGGGAGTGAGGCCTAAGAGGGTTTTATAAATGAGAATCAACCAGTGGGTCTTGCGACAGGTATACAGAGATGACCAGTTTACAAAGGAGTATAGAGTGCAGTGATTTGTCCTATAAGGAGCGTTGGTGGCAAATCTGATGGCCGAATGGTAAAGAAATGTACCCTGTGCCACCCCATACTCCCTTTCTTAACTACCCCCTCCTCCCCCTCCCATCCTAAAACATGAGCTCTTCCAATGTATCATGCCTCACCTAATCCCTACCACCATCTGGGGCTAGTCCGATCCCTGTCCGTGTCTGCAGCTGTGGCCAGACATAATGTCATAATGTCCTGATTAATAGCATGTTGCTCAGACTCGCCACCGGCTGGGGTTTACTGTTAGACAGTGTGCTAAGTAGCTGACCTGTTTAAGACAAGTCAGACATAACAGTCTGAACGCCAAGTCTCTGGATCAGTGTATTAGATCTCAAGTAGGCCAGTAGAGGAGAAAGTAATCACATGGGAAGATAATCCAAAGATTTACCAATTTGCCTCAAACTAAATTTGTTTCGGTTCTGTGTTGTTTGTTGCACTAAGATCAGCCTTAATTCCCTGTCATAGACTCACTCTTCAAGGACCAGTCCACTCATGTGGATCCTTACATTTTGGCATTTGGACCGTATAACAATATGTATGATGGCTGAGGAAAGGGGTGGGACAAGTTTGTGTAGCAGTTAGTGGAGAAAATGAGAATAGGTATAGTATGCTGTGAACAACAAAGCTTCAATGGATGTCAATCACTCAATGTGGAGGTATTTCTTTAAGCTCTGTCTGATATGGTAGACTCTGAGGCAATGCTATGCCTGCCAAACTACAGCAACAAATGGCAGAGAGAGAGAGCCCCCCGGCTGTGATAGAGGAGAGAATGAGGCAGGGCTATAGAGAGAGAAAGAGAGAGAGATGGGGCTGTGATAGAGGGAGGGAGGGAGGGAGGGAGGGAGGGAGGGAGGGAGGGAGGGAGGGAAGAGACGATCAGGTCTGTGTTCAGTAAAAATATATCAGTCAAAGCCATTGGCTGAAAGCCAGGGTGGGTCGATTAAATCCAGGGTCTCAGCCATCATGCCAGGGCACACACTCCAAAGCCGGACAGCAGGCCATGCTCAGGGGCAAACGCACACACTCTTTATCACACTGCTGGTCAGGAGCCAGGCCATGCCAGGGGGGCATGTGTGTATGTGTGTGTGTGTGTGTGTGAGTATGTGTGTGCCAGGCTGCGCTGGACATCTGTGGTAGCAGTGGCTTTAGTGAGATGAGATGGCCCTTCAGTCCTGCCAGAGCAGAGTGGCAGGCAGCATCTTCAGAGGGTTTAATCTGCACCACTGAGCTCTGGCAGGAACCTGGCACCACAGGGCAGGATGATCCCTGCAGCCCCTTCATCTCAGGGTGGCATACATTACTCATGCAACAATTTCTAAGATTTTACTGAGTTACAGTTCATACAAATTACAGTTACAGTTCATATCAGTCAATTTAAATGAATTCATTAGGCCCTAATCTATGGATTTCACATGACTGGGAAAGAGCACAGTCATAGGCTTTGGGAGCCAGGCCATCCACTGGGGGGCCAGGTCCAGAGTTTTTCCCCACAAAAGGGCTTTATTACAGACAGAAATACTCCTCAACATCAAAGGGTTTAATCTGCACCACTGAGCCTTATTGGCAGGATAGGATAGTGTTCTTCAATCCTGGTCCTGGGGTCCTTCGGTCCTGGTCAGAGTGTGAAGGATTTTGTTACAGCCCAACACAAACACATCTGATGCTGTTAATTAAAGGTTTAATGTTCAGTTGAATCAGGCTTCTTAGTATTGGGTGGAAACAAATGCCTGCACTCCCTGTACGTATAATAAAGAATTCTATCTTAAATCAATATAGAGTAAAACAGTTCTGTAGGATTAGCGCTCAGAGCATATTGTAAATACTTACAAGAGAAGAGAATACCTGCACTCACTGTTCAGATGCCCCCCAGAGATTTCCTCCACTGCAGTCAAATTGTTTCTCCATTAAAATTCTGGAAGCATACGAACAGCGTGTGGGTATTCTTCTTTTTTATCACATCATATATCATATACTCTAGTAGTCTGCACCTGTACACTGTGTACCTGGAAACGCAGAGCATATTCCCCCTGCTCAGACTAGCAGTGTGACAGTGATGGATAGCCAATGATGACTGACATGATGTGCTTTAGAAACCAACAGGGAGCTTAAGAATAGTGTCATCTATCTGTTATAGAGGAGTCTGTCAGCCCTGAAGGACAGGAGCATAATGTACAGGTTATATATAGTCACGTGACGTGTAATCCTTTTTGATTAAAAGCCCGATAAGTATCTGTATACTCAGCATAGTGTCATTATCATATGTAAGAAATTGTGACATTTACAGGGGCAATCTGCAGTTGTTACATACATTTTTGGACTTTGAAATTAATGATATGAACCCAATGATTCTTGAGCAATATACTGTAACTTAGAAATGTCAAACCCCATCAGAACCCAAAATAGAAGATTGTCAAACTGTGTTTGTAAACAAAGTAAATGTAAACAAACAATATATAGCCTCAAATCATGGTTCCGACTATATTTTTGATATCATGGATGGTCAGTCCTTGAATACATACGTCTATGAATTTGAGAGTAGGCACATTTCTTCAGCCGCATCCCTCAAGGTCTTACCATAACAGGGGGAGACGCTTTATTCTTATTCCAACTGCTTATTGCCGCTTTAAGTTAAATATGTCTTTAATCCAAACCCAGCCAACTGTTATTACAACAATAGTAAAATTGTAACCGTAGCTCAGTTAATATGAATAATACATCCCTCCTCTATAGAACACATTTCCCTTGGCATTCAGAATCCAGACTGGAACATTGTCATGTTCTATGTCTAGACAAATTTGTTGGACAAAGGCACTGTGATGTTTGGGAAGCAGAGTTTGATCCTCATGAGGGGAAACAGATTTGTATGTGTTTCTTTGAACAACTGTGTTCTTTGAACCACTCTCCAAACTGAGTCTAGAGTACAGTTAAGACACTGGAAAACAAATCTGTCATTGTGTATTTATTGCCACCATTTCAAACACTTGGATATTTCACTCCAAAGCAGGCTTTTGTTTTTTGACGCATTGCTCGAGTTTGGGTTACACATCATTTAGTTTTGTTCACATTTTCGTTTTGTTTTGGTTTCAATGTATATTAACATATTTTATGCCAGTTTGTTTTACTCATAAATACAAATGATTATTCATTTAGCATGGTCAGTAGCATACGTCTAGCTGCTATACAACTTGTGACTGGAGCATCGTTGTGTTCATAAGGATCCACATCCCACATCTATGTTAATATGAGGAAGGTAAAGATAGACTACCATATCACTGCTGGACAGCATGGTGCCGACAGAGATGGTCGCCTCGCTTCGGGTTCTTAGGAAACTATGCAGTATTTCGTTTTTTTATGTTTTATTTCTTAGATTGTTACCCCAGGAAATCTTAAGTCTTATTACATACAGCCGGGAAGAACTAATGGATATAAGAGCAACGTCAACTTACCAACATTACGACCAGGA
Source organism: Salmo trutta (assembly GCF_901001165.1). Lineage (NCBI taxonomy): Eukaryota > Metazoa > Chordata > Actinopteri > Salmoniformes > Salmonidae > Salmo > Salmo trutta. The sequence continues at coordinate 15,663,540 of NC_042957.1, forward strand.
ATAGGACTTTCCTGAAGCGGATCCTCTGTTCGGACCACCACCCAGGACAATGGATCTAATTCCAGTAGTCAACCCAAAACAACAACACCGCAGAAGGGGCAGACGGAGCGGCGACCTGGCCAGTCTCCATAGACGTGCACATCGCCCACCGCTCCTGAGTATACTACTAGCCAATGCCCAGTCTCTTGACAACATGGTAGATGAAATTCGAGCATGGGTTGCCTTCCAGAGAGACATCAGAGATTGTAACATTCTCTGTTTCATGGAGACATGGCTCTCTCGGGATATGTTGTCGGAATTGGTTCGGCCACCGGGCTTCTCCATGCATCGCGCCGACAGAGATAAACACCTCTCTGGGAAAAGAAAGGGCGGGGGTGTATGCTTTATGATTAATGACTAATTGTGTAATCATAACAACATACAGATACTCAAGTCCTTCTGCTCACCCGATCTAGAATTCCTGATAATCAAGTGCCGGCCATTTTACCTACCAAGAGAATTCTTGTCAGTTATAGTCATATCTGTGTACATTCCCCCTAATGCAGACACCAAGACGGCCATCAAGTAACTTCACTGGACTATTGCAAACTGGAGACCATACATCCTGAGTCTACATTTATTGTAGCTGGGGATTTTAACAAAGCAAATTTGAGAACAGGTCTACCTAAATTCTTCCAGCATATTGATTGCGCTACACGCATGCGCAATACCCTCAACCACTGCTACTCTAACTTCCGCGATGTATACAAAGCCCTCCCCCGCCCTCCCTTCGGAAAATCCGACCACGACGCCATCTTGCTCCTTCCGTCTTATAGGCAGAAACTCAAACAGGATGTACCAGTGACGAGAACCATTCAACACTGGTCCGACCAATCAGAAGCCAGGCTTCAAGATTGTTTTGATCACGCGGACTGGAATATGTTCCAGTCAGCCTCAGAGAACGACATTGATCTATACGCTGACTCGGTGAGTGCGTTTATAAAGAAGTGCATTGGAGATGTTGTATTCACTGTGACTATTAAAACCTACCCAAACCAGAAACCATGGATGGATGGCGGCATTCGTGCAAAACTGAAAGTGCGATCCACCGTAATTAACCATGTAAAGAGGTCTGGAAATATGTCTGAATATAAACAGTGTAGCTATTCCCTCCGTGAGGCAATCAAACAAGCGAAATGTGATAGGGTCTACAGGAAATCACGGACTACAAAAAGAAATCCAGCCACGTCGCAGACACCAACGTCACGCTTCCAGACAAACTAAACACCTTATTTGCCTGCTTTGAGGACAATACAGTGCCACCGTTGCGGCCCGCTAACAAGGACTGAGCCCCACCCCCCTCTCATTCTCCGTGGCTGATGTGAGTAAAACATTTAAAAGTGTTAACCCTCGCAAGGCTGCTGGCCCAGACGGCATCCCTAGCCGCGTCCTCAAAGCATGCGCAGACCAGCTGGCTGGTGTGTTTACGGACATATTCAAACGCTCCCTATCCCAGTCTGCTGTCCCCACATGCTTCAAGATGGCTACCATTGTTCCTGTACCCAAGAAGGCAAAGATAACTGAACTAAATGACTACCGCCCCGTAGCACTCACTTATGTCATCATGAAGTGCTTTGAGAGACTAGTCAAGGATCATATTACCTCCACCTTACCAGCCACCCTAGACCCACTTCAGTTTGCATACCGCCGCAACAGGTCCACAGACGACACAATCGCCATCAGACTGCACACTGCCCTATCCCATCTGGACAAAAGGATGTAAGAATGCTGTTCATTGACTACAGCTGAGCATTCAACTCCATAGTACCCTCCAAGCTCATCATCAAGCTGGAGGCCCTGGGTCTCAACCCCGCCCTGTGCAATTGGGTCCTGGACTTTCTGACGGGCCACCCCCAGGTGGTGAAGGTAGGAAACATCTACACTTTTCTGACCCTCAACAATGGGGACCCACAAGGGTGCGTGCTCAGCCCCCTCCAGTACTCCCTGTTCACCCACGACTGCATGGCTATGCACGCCTCCAACTCAATCATCAAGTTTGCAGACGACACAATAGTAGTGGGCTTGATTACCATCAACGACAAGACAGCCTACAGGGAGGAGGTGAGGGCACTCGGAGTGTGGTGTCAGAAAAACAACCTCTCACTCAACATCAACAAAACAAAGGAGATGATCGTGGACTTCAGGAAACAGCATCGAAGGGACAGCAGTGGAGAAGGTGTTAAGTTTTAAGTTCCTCGGCATACACATCACAGACAAACTGAAATGGTCAACTCACACAGACAGTGTTGTGAAGAAGATGCAACAGTGCCTCTTCAACCTCAGGAGGCTGAAGAAATTTGGCTTGTCACCCAAAACCCTGACAAACTTTTACAGATGCACAATCTTGAGCATCCTGTCGGGGTGTATCCAAGCCTGGTACGGCAACTGCACCGCCCTCAACCATTAGGCTCTCCAGAGGGTGGTACGGTCTGCACAACACATCACCGGGGGCAAACTACCTGCCCTTCATGACACCTACAGCACCCGATGTCACAGGAAGGCCAAAAAGATCATCAAGGACATCATCCACCCGAGCCACTGCCTGTTCACACTGCTACCATCCAGAAGGCGAGGTCAGTACAGGTGCATCAAAGATGGGACCCAGAGATTGAGAAACAGCTTCTATCTCAAGGCCATCAGACTGCTAAACAGCAATCACTAACTCAGAGAGGCTGCTGCCTACATGGAGACCCAATCACTGGCCACTTTAATAAATGGATCACTAGTCACTTTATGCAATGCACTCTAAATTATGCCACTTTATTAATGTTAACATGTCTTACATTACTCATATCACATGTATTTTATACCATCTATTGCACCTTGCCTATGCCACTCGGCCATCGCTCATCCATATACTTACATGTACATATTCTCACTCACCCCTTTAGATGTTTGTATTAGGTAGTTGTTGGGGAATTGTTAGATTACTTGTTAGATATTACTGCACTGTCGGAACTAGAAGCGCAAGCATTTCGCTACACTTGCATTAACATCTGCTAACCATGTGTATGTGACAACAAATTTGATTTGATTATAAATAGAATTATGTTCATAAACTACTGAAATCAAATGGGTTGTGGTGGTGGGTAGGTACAATAGGGGGAGTAGAAACTGTTCATAGCTTGTTGTAGTAGAGGGAGAGAGAGGGAGAGAGAGAGCGAGAGAGAGAGAGCGAGAGAGAGCAAGAGAGAGAGAGGGAGAGAGAGAGGGAGAGAGAGAGGGAGAGAGAGAGGGAGAGAGAGAGCGAGAGAGAGAGCGAGAGAGAGAGAGGTTTATCCACCCCTAGATCAAAGCTGACTTTTTATATTGCATTAATATACAGGATGTCCTTTTAGGAGTGCTTTTCTGTGACTGGTGTATGATCTTTCAAAGCCACATGTCTACAAAACATGGAATAAATAACAGAGGAATGAAATTGGTGAGAGAGAGAGAATGAGGTACTTATAGTTTCTGCAACATTTCCCAGCATGGGCTAAGCTCACAACTGCCAGGTATAATCTTATTGTATTCAGTTCTTCATATTTTCTCTACAATTGTGTTTACTCTACAGTAGTAATCTTTCTAGTAAAGTTATGCGATTGTTAGTTATCTCAATTGCAGAGCAAATTTGGGGAATACATTCTCAAAATGGTATATACTGTCCTGAACAGAAGAGATGGTTAGATATCTAATTGTTTTTGTATCTCATGACTTTTGAAAAAAGTCCAATCAACCATATTTTCACAATGCCACAAAAAACATAATTCTAAACTGTGATACAAAGAGCGTGATAAATAGCACATTTAAGTCCATCAGTATACACTTCCTGTATCTGAACAGGTTTTTATGGAAATGATACCAAACACATTTCCCCAAATATTGTTCTGCTCTAGCTCCATTAGATTTCTTTCTCTTGTTCTCCGGAAATTATTTTATATTGTTGATGAAAGAGCTAGTCTTTTTGTGTGAAATAGAATATTGTATTTTCAACAGCTTTATCCATGTAGACTTGCGATCTCCAATCGGGTGTCCAAACAAATGCAAAGCATCATTAACCTGATTTATCGTCACAGGATTCAGGATGAAACATGTTTAGAAGAGATTGTGACTTATTATCTCAGGTCATTACGAGAATTTATCAAACTAGTGAGAGGTTGAGAGAAACAGTCAATCTTGATTTCTGCCCAAAGCAGTATACTACCTTTTTTTATCACTATTTTGTTGATTGGTTTAGAAGACCTATCTTCAGAAACTGAAGTGATTTATTGTAAAAGTGAAAAACTTAAAAGTTGGTATTTATCAATTGCTCGTACTCTTGATTTACACACACCTGTAAGTATTTTGCCTTGATAAATCAGACATGTTCTAAAACACTGTGCTAGTGCACGTGAAGTCTCATTTACATAAAGAATCGCCCTAAAGGACCATATATGATCACAAACCTTCCCTTTGAAGCTGCAAGAAATGTCACTAATTTCTGTTCGCCAACATGAAGAAATGAAAGAAGACAAAGAAAAAACTTTGCGGATGCAGAAATATAACTTTTGATCACCGAAGTGGAAGCAAAACAAGCCATACTTTTTGGAGCCCTCAACAATGGCTTGACAAATAAGAGAAAAAATATTGCTTCGGAGCAGGTTAGAGCTGTGGTAAATTCTGCCTCATCTGAGTGCAGAACAGTTAATGAAATTAAAAAGAAATGGTTTGATTTGAAAACATATGCAAAAAATGTTTAGATGATCCACAAAAGCGCTATAAGTGTAACAGGAGGAGGGCAGAGTGACTCTTCACTGTCTGCTATGGACCAACGCATTGGCAGCATAATTGGAGAGACCTCAGTATCTTGCATCATTTGTGATGGTGATAATGAGGAACCTCTCCCAGACCCTGAAGGAATACCAGACACACCAACTGATGGTGGTACTGAGTAACCTCTCCCAGACCCTGATGGAATACCAGACACACCAACTGATGGAGATACTGAGGACCCTCTCCCAGACCCTGAAGGAATACCAGACACACCAACTGATGGTGATAATGAGGACCCTCTCCCAGACCCTGAAGGAATACCAGACACACCAACTGATGGTGATACTGAGGACCCTCTCCCAGACCCTGAAGGAATACCAGACACACCAACTGATGGTGATACTGAGGACCCTCTCCCAGACCCTGATGGAATACCAGACACACCAACTGATGGTGGTACTGAGGACCCTCTCCCAGACTCTGAAGGAATACCAGACACACCAACTGATGATAAGTCAAGCTTTATATTCGCAACCATATTCAGACATGGACCACATCTAAATATTTTTTCTTGACAATAAATATAACAAATATACATTGCTGTTCAAAAGTTTGGGCTCACTTAGAAATGTCCTTGTTTTTGAAAGAAAATCACTTTTTTGTCCATTAAAATAACATCAAATTGATCAGAAATACAGTGTAGACATTGCTAATGTTGTAAATGACTATTGTAGCTGGAAACTGCTGATTAAAAAAAATATATATGGAATATATACATAGGTGTACAGAGGCCCATTATCGGCAACCATCACTCCTGTGTTCCAATGCCACGTTGTGTTAGCTAATCCAAGTTTATAATGTTAAAAGTCTAATTGATCATTAGAAAACCCTTTTGCAGTTATGTTAGCACAGCTGAAAATGGTTGTTCTGATTAAAGAAGCAATAAATCTTGAGACTAGTTGAGTTTCTGGAGCATCAGCATTTGTGGGTTCGTTTACAGGCTCAAAATGGCCAGAAACAAAGACCTTTCTCCTGAAACTCATCAGTCTATTCTTGTTCTGAGAAATGAAGGCTAGTTTTTTGGCAATTTCTCGCATGGAATAGCCTTCATTTCTCAGAACAAGAATAGACTGATGAGCATTTTGAGCCTGTAATCGAACCCAGAAATGCTGATGCTCCAGATATTCAACTAGTCTAAAGACTGATTGCTTCTGTAATCAGAATAACCATTTTCAGCTGTACAAATGTACAAATTGATAAATCCCACACTTTGCTTAGAAATGACCGCACGCATGGTTTACAAACATTTCTGTTCGTATGCAACATTCATAAATGAGGGCCCAGACATTTAGCCCAGTGAACTTTGACCCTGATGTTCTGTATAAATAGGTCATCCAGTTCTTTAATTAAATCAAATCAAACGTTATTTGTCACATTCTTCGTAGACAGCAGGTGTGGACTAACAGTGAAATGCTTACTTACGGGCCCTTCCTAACAATGCAGAGAGAACAAAAATAGAGAAATAATAGAATACACGTAATAATAAAAGTAATAATAAATACACAATAAGTAACGATAACTTGGCAATATACACAGGATACCAGTACCGAGTCGATGTGCAGGGGTATGAGGTAATTCAGGTAAATATGCACAGTACTACTTTGAAGAATCTAATTTAGAATTAGCACTTTTTTGGTTACTACATGATTCTGTATGTGTTATTTCATAGTTTTGATGTCTTCACTATTATTCTACAATGTAGAAAATAGAAAAATAAAGAAAAACCCTTGAATGAGTAGGTGTGTCCAAACTTTTGACTGGTACTGTACATATAACTAGGAATAAAGTGACTAGGCAACAGCATAGATAATAAACAGTGGCAGCGTATGTGATGTATGTGATGTGTCAAAAAAAGTTCGTTGTTTCCAATATGACAGACACTTGACGGACCTCTGATTGGTTTACACTCCTACCAGCCTGCGGTCTGATTGGTTCACACTTCCCAGCCTGTGGGGATAAACTCTGCTGATTGGTTCACACTCTTCAGACTGAGTACTGATAGGTTAACCCTCCCCAGCCTGCGGGGCTAAATTCTCAACTCTGGGGATCATTAAAAAAATTCTGAATTTCACCGCGACTGTAAATGCTGTTTTTGGATATAAATATGAACTTGATGGAACTAAAAATGCATGTATTGTCTAACATAATGTCCTATGAGTGTCATCTGATGCAGATTGTCAAAGGTAAGTGCATAATTCTAGCTAGTTTTCTGTCTGTTGATGCCCTTCTTTGAATTGGCTAAACATTACACGCAGCTATTGTCAATGTACTCTCCTCACATAACCTAACTTTATGCATTCTCCGTAAAGCCTCTGAAAATCGGACAGCGTGGTTAGATTTAGGAGATATATCTTTCAAATGGAGGAAAATAGTTGATTATTTGATTATTTGAAATGATTACTCTTGCAGTTTTGAATTCCCCGCCATGGTCACATGACAATGAATCCCAATACCGGGATAAGATCCTGCCCCCTGGCCTCAACAGGTTAAGAACCTCAAGGGGGGCTATACCCCTGCTTCTTTTATGTTTGTTTACACAGTAACAATACAAATCTTGAGTTCATATTCATTGCACACATACTATGCACATTATGCATAAAAATGTAATCAATGTAATCATCATTTGTATAGGATATGGTGGCCATTCGCTCAACTTACCCCATGGCAAACATTTTGACTATATTAGCCCACACAGCTACAACGATGCACTTTCATGCTAAGTTTGCTAGGTTTAGGACCTAGAACTGAAACATAGAGACCCCAGCAGATGTATACTTGGGTTAAGATACAATAATCATGAAACCTCCAACACAATACATTTATTTCATTTTTTTTGGACCTAACTTGCTTACCATTTTTTCCATGTGGTTTCTTCCTTCACAGACACATGAAATTATGATCTCTTCCTAAATATTTGGTCACATGATTCATTTTGCGTATGGTTTCCTAGAAACAAGGGTGGCTAAACTAACCCTCTGGCTCAATTTACCCCACTCTTCCCTACAGCACCTTTTTTTCTGTTCTGACAATAACACAGCTGACCTTGTGGCTTCCATCAAAGGAAACAGCTTTACTGACAAAATGTCTGAGAAAGATCGACACACTTCTGTGAAAACAAGTTTCCGTCAGTACAAAAGAATGAACACAACTGACTCCTTATCAAACTGGTCAAAAACAGGCCAAATCAAATCAAAGTTTATGAGTCACATGCGCCGAATACAACAGGTGTAGTAGACCTTACAGTGAAATGCTTAATTACGAGCCCCTAACCAACAGTGCAGTTTCAAAAAATACTGGTTATTGGAGGCAACTGTCATGGTTGATGCATTGCAGCCATTTTGTGGAGTAATACTCAACATGACATGTTTGCATTTTGGCAACCTAAAAGAAAAACAACAATGTGCAGTATGTTTTTTTTTTTTTTTACAATGGTCTACTTTTTTTTTACAGCAATTCACATGGCCCTCTTATTTAGCTTGATTCAGTATCTCTGCTACATATGTGACCTGTTTCAGGAAACTAGGCGTATGGCCACATATGGTCGGTCACATATGGCTTGGGTTCCTTACTCCCTTGATGCCACAGATGAAGAGGAACAGTGGAAGTTGAAATACAAACATATTGAATTAGTTGTAAATGTTTGTTTGTGTTTACAGGGAAAGCGTATCCTCCAGAGTTCTACTACGACACGTACAGTCCGCTGTGGCAGAACCGGCCTAGAGTCTATGGCTTCAAACTGCAGTGGACCCAGATGAACCCCAACGCTGTGGACCGCATCGTGGCCTACCGCCTCGGCATACGTCAGGTAGAAGTTTGTGTGTGTGTGCGCATGTGGGTGTTTGCTGACCCTAACCCCAACCCTGGACGTAAAAAGGCTTTTACAGATGACAGAAAAGTGACATGATAGAGAGAAAAGCAGGAATAAACATAATGGACATAGAGGCTGTCTGGATATTCATATCGTATTGTTCTCCTTGGACGGCTCCATCGGCCCTGTGGAGAGAGAGCACCCTGTGGAGAAAGGAGTGGGAGCCATTGGACCTTTTTACCTTCAGATAGTGGAAAGGCTTCAGATAACAGTCAGCATTGATTGATGGTCGGCCCAGGCTACTTTAAGAATGTCAGTCTCTCTCTCCTTTCCTCACTCTCTCACAATTTCTCTCTGGTTCTCTTTTTCTCTCTCCTTGTCTGATTTCTCTTTCTCTCACAGTCTCACACTTCCTACATCATGGTGAAAGACAACAGTCCCCTGTCAAGAAGCGTTTTCTACAGCAACTGTTGTATCACCCAATAAAGCATCCATCCAGTCTAGTGGGCGTTTGTAGTGTGCTTGCGGTGATGCCTTCTGAATTGTCCCAGTGTGGATTATAGTAGTGTTGTATTGTACTTTATGGTATTGCTAGTTGTATTGGTTGTAGTAGTCTATTGTGTTGTTAGGTAAAAGGTTCAGCTACATAGCCATGTGAACACTGTTGTGCCTAGCTTCTATGTGTCTTTGCCTCAAACCTTTCACAACATTAGCATGTTGGTAGCGTGGTTAAGCTGAGGCTTGATGCCACTAAATGTGGTCTCTTTCATTTTACCCATAATAATCCCCTACTGTGACAAAGTGGCTCCCTCCTTATGGTCACAGCAGGCATTGACTTTCACAACATATAGTAATGTGGGCTAGGTCTCTACACAGTCTGTTGATGGGCTGAGAAACGGTTGATCGTGTCAGGCTTGATCACAATAACCACCACCATTAAAGGAAGATACTGTATTCAGACATTGCTTTAAGGTCTGTATGTTGTAGTTTCTGTTGGCCTTTATCGGTTCAGAAGAAGCTCTCATTCAGAACCACTGCATTACAGGCGACAGTAAAGCCTTCTGAACTGACGTCCTCACATCTCTACCCAAACTGAGTGAGTCTTATACCTGCCGTTCTAATCTGTTAGTATAATTCCATATTTGTTTCCTTCTACACCCCGTCAGGAATTTACGCTTAAAACCGAGCTTGTTTGTGTACCGCAATGATTTTTCTGTCAATGGTCTCGATCGGCCTGTTTGGTAATAAATGAGGATGCGCTCACGTGATTTGTTCATTCGTCGTGGGAGCCAACGATACGCCGGCTTCCTGCTTGCCAGGCAGGCTGTTGTTTGAGCCCTTGCCAGGAAGATACATTTATTCTTCCTTCGCTGGCATTCAACTGGTCCTTTTCACAATTTCACAGATTAATTCTGTGCCAGTGCTAAAATGGGCCCACAGTAATTCAGCAATCACATTAACATTCTAATCTGTTTTGCTGTTGTTTGGAGAGAGAAAGAAAAAAGGAAATAGGCCTTCCTGTCTGCACTCTCTTGCTTTTGTGGTTTTTATCTCCTACCTTGCAAGCAGAAAATCGTTGTTTGCGAGAATACATTTTCTTTCCACTCCCCCCACATCTCAACTAGGCTGGGTATCCTTGGCCTCCCTACCTGCTGTTGTCTTAGATACAGGAGGCATACGCTGAGAAGGGGCTGAGAATGGGCTTATCCGTAACATTTACTTCTCCTTCATGTTTCATCTGGGTGAGCCTCTCCATGTTTCATCTGGGTGAGCCTCTCCATGTTTCATCTGGGTGAGCCTCTCCATGTTTCATCTGGGTGAGCCTCTCCATGTTTCATCTGGGTGAGCCTCTCCATGTTTCATCTGGGTGAGCCTCTCCATGTTTCATCTGGGTGAGCCTCTCCATGTTTCATCTGGGTGAGCCTCTCCATGTTTCATCTCGGTGAGCCTCTCCATGTTTCATCTGGGTGAGCCTCCGTGTTTCATCTGGGTGAGCCTCTCCATGTTTCATCTCGGTGAGCCTCTCCATGTTTCATCTGGGTGAGCCTCTCCATGTTTCATCTCGGTGAGCCTCTCCATGTTTCATCTGGGTGAGCCTCTCCATGTTTCATCTGGGTGAGCCTCTCTTTCATGTTTCATCTGGGTGAGCCTCTCCATGTTTCATCTGGGTGAGCCTCTCTTTCATGTTTCATCTGGGTGAGCCTCTCTTTCATGTTTCATCTGGGTGAGCCTCTCTTTCATGTTTCATCTGGGTGAGCCTCTCTTTCATGTTTCATCTGGGTGAGCCTCTCTTTCATGTTTCATCTGGGTGAGCCTCTCCATGTTTCATCTGGGTGAGCCTCTCTTTCATGTTTCATCTGTGTGACGCTCTCCTTCATGTTTCATCTGCCAAGAAATGATCTTGACCCTTTTTTTCTTTTCCAATTTTCTTCCTTTGCGATGAGCGTTCTGATTTCATCCCTCTTGGCGATTGTGAAATCGATGGAATATGAATGAGTAAGGAGAAGAGAGGGAGCATAGAAGAGAGGGAGCATAGAAGAGAGGGAGCGTGAGAGGAAGGGATGCAGGAGGAGAGGCTCCCCCCTTCATAAATAAATAAATGCTTAGATAACCCTGGTAGGACACTGAGTGGGGCACGCTGAGACAGTGGTGCAGTAATGAAAGTGTTGGCACGTGGACCACTCTTCCTCCACACCAGTCCTCCTCTCCTCTACCTGCTATTTATAGCCAGAGCAGACCAGCTAATACTACACCTGTTCTGTTCTGCTCCTCTTCCATTCCCACGGAATCATTATCAGTCCCCCTCACCGCTGCCTTTGAATTAATACTGAGGGCTGGTGGGCTTTATGCCTCTGTAATGAATGGCTCTCTGTTATCGTCTGGGGCCTGGACAGACAGGCGAACGGGCAAGCTAGGCCGGTCGGGCTGAGGAGAGACAGTGTGAAACCGTAGTTGAAAGGAAGGAACCTAGGAGTGAGCAACTTGGCTGCTGTCTGTCTGTCTGTCTGTCTGTCTGTCTGTCTGTCTGTCTGTCTGTCTGTCTGTCTGTCTGTCTGGCTGGCTGGCTGCCTGCCTGCCTGCCTGCTCCGTTCTGGCCCTGCTTCTGTACACTCACTACTTCAAGGCAAGGAAGCCGTTTCCTTTTTACTCTCTCTCTCTCTCTCTCTCTCTCTTTCTCTTTCCTTCTCTCGTTCATTGCAATGAGGCAATGCCAGTCTTTTCCTTCTTACTCTGCTCTGTCTCTCTCTTTCTCTCGCTCTCCTCCTCAGTCAATTGATCTGTCAGTCAGTGTTGGATCAGTACGCAGGGTGAGGAGCAACAAAGATCAATAGCAGCAGACTAATTACATGCAGCCTCTCTCTCTGTCCCCCTTCCCCTCTCTCACTGCCCCCTCTCTTTCTCCCTATCTCTCTCTCTTTATCTCGCTCTCTTTATCTCTCTCCCTCTCTCACTGCCCCCTCTCTTTCTCCCTATCTCTCTCTCTTTATCTCTCTCTTTATCTCTCTCCCTCTCTCACTGCCCCCTCTCTTTCTCCCTATCTCTCTCTCTTTATCTCTCTCTCTTTATCTCTCTCCCTCTCTCACTGCCCCCTCTCGTTCTCCCTATCTCTCTCTCTTTATCTCTCTCTCTTTATCTCTCTCTCTTTATCTCTCTCTCCCTCTCACTGCCCCCTCTCTTTCTCCCTATCTCTCTCTCTTTATCTCGCTCTCTTTATCTCTCTCCCTCTCTCACTGCCCCCTCTCTTTCTCCCTATCTCTCTCTCTTTATCTCTCTCTCTTTATCTCTCTCCCTCTCTCACTGCCCCTTCTCTTTCTCCCTATCTCTCTCTCTTTATCTCTCTCTCTTTATCTCTCTCCCCCTCTCACTGCCCCCCTCTCTTTCTCCCTATCTCTCTCTCTTTATCTCTCTCTCTTTATCTCTCTCCCTCTCTCACTGCCCCCTCTCGTTCTCCCTATCTCTCTCTCTTTATCTCTCTCTCTTTATCTCTCTCTCTTTATCTCTCTCCCCCTCTCACTGCCCCCTCTCTTTCTCCCTATCTCTCTCTCTTTATCTCGCTCTCTTTATCTCTCTCCCTCTCTCACTGCCCCCTCTCTTTCTCCCTATCTCTCTCTCTTTATCTCTCTCTTTATCTCTCTCCCCCTCTCACTGCCCCCTCTCTTTCTCCCTATCTCTCTCTCTTTATCTCTCTCTCTTTATCTCTCTCCCTCTCTCACTGCCCCCTCTCGTTCTCCCTATCTCTCTCTCTTTATCTCTCTCTCTTTATCTCTCTCTCTTTATCTCTCTCCCCCTCTCACTGCCCCCTCTCTTTCTCCCTATCTCTCTCTCTTTATCTCGCTCTCTTTATCTCTCTCCCTCTCTCTTTCTCCCTCTCTCTCGCAATGTTGTGAAGCCACTTTGATTAGTCCTACGTTTCACTCTGCTCCCTGCTCGTCTCTTTGAGCAACTCCTCTGACTCTTAAAGTTCCCGTGCAAATCCCACGAACTGTTGCTGCAGTCAAGTGAAGTTACATGTGATAAGGCACTCTGCCTCTGTCTGACTCCCTGTTAACACTTTGAGTGAAAGGTAATGGCATACGCAGAAAATAATAATTGCGTCAAGTGGCGACGAGTCAAACAAACAATAATGGGGAAATAAAACAGAAACACCAAACTTTAGGAAGTCGAACAGAGACCCATTGTTGGAAATCACGTTCAAATAGTAAACGGTTTCTGTAATGAGCAATTGTAGTTTGATTTAATTATTTAAAAGACAATTCTGTTCCCTGATGGTGGAAAGATGGATTCATCAGCTTCCATTTGCTCAGTCAGTTTGAGGCAGAGTAGTTCTGAAGCCAAGATTGGCATTTAAGGCCTCCATCTGCCGTTACAGGAGTTACTACTTACGAATACACACACACACACACACACACACACACACACACACACACACACACACACACACACACACACACACACACACACACACACACACACACACACACACCTAGTCAACTCTCATCCCGAACCCTTCCAATTCATGCCAATTAGCAGAGGTGCCTTTTGTACTCTGTGGTAGAGTGTAAATTAAAAGGGTTGGCGCAAGCAGTTACAGCCTGTGTACAATTATCAATAACAGACAAAAGCAGATTTACCTGTGAACCTAACTTAATGACAACTCTCAGTCGGTAATTACAGAGCAGACACACTCTAGTTAATTACTTAATTGTCTCTGGCCTAACAAACACACACGCATGTGTACACACACACACACACACACACACACACACACACACACACACACACACACACACACACACACACACACACACACACACACACACACACACACACACACACACACACACACACATTGCATCATTACAAACTCATCTATCGCTTCTCTCTTTTGCTCTCTCCTCTCTCTCCCTCTCTAGCCTGGCTTCAAACATTCACACAGGCATATGGTGACTAATTGTGATGCAGAAGCTGTTACAATCCTCTTTTCCAGGTCTCTGCTATCCTACAACTGATCCTCTAGGAGAAAATACAACCCTCTTTGTCTTTCTCTTTCTTGCCCCTCTCTCTTCTCCCTCTCTCTCTCTTTCTCCTTCTAGTCTCTCTCGTTCTCTCTTGCCCATCTCCCCTCCCTCTCTCTCTCTCTCTCTCTCCCCCTCTTTCTCTCCTCTCTCTTTCCCCTCTTTCTCTCTTCTCCTCTGTCTTCCATCGCCCTCTCTCTCTCTCTCTCTCTCTCTCTCTCTCTTTCTCCCATCTCTCTCTATTTCTCTTGCTCTCTCCCCCTCTTTCTCTCCTCTCTCTTTCCCCTCTTTCTCTCTTCCCCTCTGTCTTCACCTCGCTCTCTCTCTTGCTCTCTCTCTCGTTGGAGTGCATGCTGGGAGTGATTTGGGAAGCAGGAGTGATTTTGGGAGCTACTGGAATTATTTTCACTCTATTGGGTTTCGGTGTGTATAAATGTATATACACTACTGTTCAAAAGTTTGGGCTCACTTAGAAATGTCCTTGTTTTTGAAAGAAAAGCACATTTTTGGTCCATTAAAATAACATCACATTGGTCAGAAATACAGTGTAAACATTGTTAATGTTGTAAATGACTATTGTATAAAGCAGCTTCATTAAATAGTACTCGCAAAACACCAGTCTCAATGTCAACAGTGAAGAGGCGACTCCGGGAGTTGCAAAGAAAAAGCCATATCTCAGACTGACCAATAAAAAGAAAAGATTAAGATTCGCAAAAGACCACACACACTGGACAGAGGAACTCTGCCTAGAAGGCCAGCATCCCGGAGTTGCCTCTTCACTGTTGACATTGAGACTGGTGTTTTGCAGGTACTATTTAATGAAGCTGCCAGTTGAGGACATGTGAGCCGTCTGTTTCTCAAACTAGACACTCTAATGTACTTGTCCTGTTTTTCAGTTGTGCACCGGGCCCTCCCATTCCTCTTTCTATTCTGGTTAGAGACAGTTTGCGCTGTTCTGTGAAGGGAGTAGTACACAGCGTTGTACGAGATCTTCAGTTTCTTGTCAATTTCTCAGAACAAGAATAGACTCACGAGTTTCAGAGGAAAGTCCTTTGTTTCTGGCCATTTTGAGCCTGTAATCGAATCCCACAAATGCTGATGCTCCAGATACTCAACTAGTCTAAAGATGTATTGCTTCTTTAATCAGAACAACAGTTTTCAGCTGTGCTAACATAATTGCAAATGGGTTTTCTAATGATCAATTAGCCTTTTAAAATTATAAACTTGAATTAGCTACTGTTACACAATGTGCCATTGGAACACAGGAGTGATGGTTGCTGATAATGGGCCTCTGTATGCCTATGTAGATATTCCATAGAAAATCAGCAGTTTCCAGCTACAATAGTCATTTACAACATTAACAATGTCCACACTGTATTTCTGATCAATTTGATGTTATTTTAATGGACAATTTTTATTTTTTTCAAAACAAGGGCATTTCTAAGTGACCCCAAACTTTTGAACCGTAGTGTATATTTAGTAGTTTAGTTGTTGTAAGGTTATACAGTCTCACTATAACTAAGCACATATAGGGGTGGTGGGACAGTTGAGGTTGGTTTTCTTCGAGGGAGCAACCAGCGGGAGGGTCTGGTTGCAATGGCCACTCGTGGAGGTTTGGAGTTTGAAAAACTTAGTCACCGGCATTGGGTAAAGATTCCTGCTGCGGCAGGGTGTTCCGTGGAAGAGTGTAGTTTAGCATTGGCCACTATCATTGGGTATGATAGCATAAAATCAGCCTCAAGGATGAATAGCGCTGTACTGATATTCTTAGATTCCTTAGATTTCATTGTTTTTGTTTGGATTCGTTTCTCAATTTCTTTCTAGGGTTTTTGCATTCTTCATCAAAACATTTGTCATTGTTGTTAATTTTCTTCGGTTTTCTGTTTAACATTTTTAGATTTGACAGGGAAGCTGAGAGGTCAAATACACTGTTTAGGTTTTCTATTGCCAAGTTTACAACTTCACTATCGCAGTGAAACATTTTGTCCAGGAAGTTGTCTAAAAGGGTTTGAATTTGTTGTTCCCTAATATTATTTTGAGTAGGTCTCTCTCTCTCTCTCTCTCTCTCTCTCTCTCTCTCTCTCTCTCTCTCTCTCTCTCTCTCTCTCTCTCTCTCTCTCTCTCTCTCTCTCTATATATATATATATATATATATATATATATATATATATATTCAATTCAAGGTGCTTTATTGGCATGGGAAACATATGTTAACATTGCCAAAGCAAGTGAGGTGTGTGTATATATATATATATATATATATATATATATATATATATATATATATATATATATATATATATATATATATATCCCTCTCTATCTCTCTCATTTCCCCCCTCTCCCTCTCTTCCCCTTTCTATCTCTCTCTCTTTCTCTTTCCCCTCTCTCGCTTCCCCTCTATCACTGTATCTCTCTTTCCCACTCTCACTCTCTCACTCTTGTTCTCTCTAATGTTTTATACCTTCCCAATGAATGCAGGATCCCATCTCTTTGCTTCTTTGTATTCCATACTGGTTCAAAGTCACGTTGCCATTGTCTGACTAGCAGGATGATGGTGATTCAGATTAGATCATCACCTGAAGGCAGGTTCACGGGAGAGCAACATAAAAAGATGTGATGTAAAATTCTCTTTACAGTTGGAGTCTCTTTTAAGGCATGTGCCCGGTCTGTGTGATGCGATGGATAGAGAAACATTGTGGACTGTGATTAGAGGGAAACTTCAAAGATGACCATGTTTGGTGAGAGGATGTTGATCAGGATGAGAAGGGAAAGGCAAGTGTTGAGAATCTACTATAGATTGGTTAGCATCACTACTGGTCATGCCCCCTGTCGTGTCTTGTAAAGGTTTCTAAACTACATTCATGACATGAGTCTCATTCCTATTCAATTATTCAATCTGGACTTACTCTTCTTCTCCATTCACAAAGGCAACACTGGTTTGAAACACAGAAATGTGGGAGTCTTATTATAGTGTTATTTACTTTCCGTGTGTGCAGGGGCGAAAATCTGATATCAACTTTGGAGGGGACAATTACATTCAATTTTCTCAAGAGCAATTCCTGAGGGGGACACCAAAAGTAGTGCTGTAACACATAGCCTACGTTTAATATGGTAAATGTATATTGAGGAACCAAAGAAATAAGGTTTTTGCCGTACTCCTAACTACCGGTACCCAAAACTACACAACTAATCACAACAGCAATACCATTGCCTTTAACAAATCTTAGTTCAGTCACCAGTTTAAGTTGAGAGTGGGGGTATCCATGGCATTTTCCAATTATGTTCCTATTTTACAAGTAAAAAAAATTGAGAACCTTTCATAATGTTGCCAAACAAAGACTCAACAAACTTACCTGAGACTCCCTGTCTCTGCCAGTCTGTCCCTGCATATCTGTCCCCAACTCTGCTGTCTGTGTGCCATCTGTTGCCTGCTCTGCCTAATGACATCATTGTGAAACATTTCCATTAGAATTTCATTTCTTTCTTATGAACATTTTATCAAGTAGTCTTTGAGATATTAGGCTACTAGGGTTCTTACTTTGCGTTTTGGTGTACTGAAAAATACTCTGATGTCCGTCTTTTTTCTGCCATTTTTCTGCCATTTTTCTACCTGGCTGGCTGGCTGGTTGGCTATACACACACAGTATGTAGGTTATTTACAGTAGGAGATGGGCTTCTATCATCTTATCTTCTATCATTCTATATGGGCTTCGATCTAAAAGGTAGCTAGCAAATGTGAAACGGATTGCAGTGACAAGAGTTGACAGTTGTATGAGTTCACCATTTACACAACATATGCTGCAACCTTTTGTAATTTTAATCATTTGTTTCATATTGGCTGGCTTCTAACAATAGCTGAATTTGCAAAGCTAGCGAGCACCAATTCAGTGGTGTTTGCTATAATCTTTGCTACCCGGGTTAAATAAAGGTGAAATAAAATATATAAATAAAAGTTCCCTTGCAACAATTTAGCTTTTGCAACGAGACCATTAAATATATTTAAAACAATGGTAGAAGAGAGTGTAGTTCTGTTCAGTTTATCGCTAACCTTATCACAGGGATTTTGAAACACTAACTTACATGCATGCTGATCTTGGAATAAATTGACGATAGCAAAGATTCCATCTTTGACGACGCCACATAAATGGAATAGGTACTAGCTAGCTTAATAGTTAATATTTGCGTGCTAGCTCTGCAAATTCAGCTAGTGTGTGTGTGAACCCTGGCGCGATTGACTGGATTAACCTCACGTCAGTTACATGCATTGAGTGCCTTTCAGACAGTAGATACGACCTCTACGTTACCTAGCAAGCTAAGGAACTGGCAGTGGATCAAACCATTGTGAGGCAAAGGGTGGGGGGGTCGCAATCTTTTGAAACTTAAAAACACACTATTAAGTGTCTATAATCAGCACAATTGCTTTCATTGCGTATTATTAATATTATTTAAATTACATAGTTATGTTTCAGTGATATATTGGGGGGGAAATCTCATTTTTCCCAGGATGGGGGGGTCGTGTGTCCCCCGTCCCCCCTGGGATTTCCGCCCCTGTGTGTGTCCGTGTGTGTCCGTGTGTGTACGAGCCTGCATGCCCCTGAATTCATGCATGTGTTAGTTTCATGAATTCTAACTCTGTTGTAATGTGTCCTCCTGTCCAGATGGGACAACAGCGGTGGTGGGAGCAGGAGATCACTGTGGAAGGAACCATCACCAAGGGAGAACTGATCACACACAACCTGACAGAGCTTATCAAGCCAGAGGCCTATGAGGTGCGCCTCACCCCCATCACACGCTTCGGAGAGGGGGACTCCACCATCAGAATCATCACCTACAGTGGTAAGTTGACCATTGGATCAGTCTCTGTACTGTATGTCTAGGGTTGCGCAATTCTGATAACTTTCAGAAAATTCCCAAGTTTTCCAGAAATCCTCGTTGAGGATTCCTGTTTTCCTGCTCATTCCCTCCTGATTCTGGGAATCTTCCACCTGGGATTTCTGGAAAACCTGGATATTTTGGGAACCCTACTGTATATCTAGTTTTTCTTTTTGATAGTGGATGTAATAACATCAGGCATATATTATTAGGGCTGTTGCGGTGACCGTATTACCGCCACACCGGCGGTCATGAGTCATGAAGGCAGTCAAATTCCACGTGACCGTTTAGTCACAGTAATTAGGCTTCTCCAAGCTTCTGCTGCTTCTGCAGCTCTGAGCAGCTCCTTGCCCTGGTGTGCGTGCATGTGTACATGCGTGTGCATGTGACTATACTAATAGCTAATTACAGAAGTGTATGCCTGGAAATGGGCCAGGGACGACACCAGCTCCCACTACTACACGCCCACATGCTAGCAGACTAGTGGATAGGCTGTATGCTAGCGATGTCTCACGTGACTGTGAGACTAGCATAGGAAATATTGTTGTAATTACCATTCTCCTGTCATTATCACTCTCATACTGTATAGCATTCTCCAAATGAATAAATATAGAAACTGAGTGATGTAATGACATATGATGTACCTAGTGCAGGGTTCCCCAACTGGCGGCACGCTAATTTCGTGATATGAAATTAGTAGTTAGTCTTGTCCCATTGCTGCAACTCCCGTACGGACTCGGGAGAGGCAAAGGTTGAGAGCCATGCGTCATCCGAAACACAATCCTGCCAAGCCGCACTGCTTCTTGACACACTTCCCACTTATCCCGGAAGCCAGCCTCACCAATGTGTTGGAGGAAACACCGTACAACTGGCGATCATGTCAGCGTGCATGCACCCGGCCCGCCACAAGGGGTTGCTAGAGCACGATGGGGCAAGGACATCCCGGGCGGCCAAACCCTCCCCTAACCCAGACGACTCTGGGCCAATTGTGCGCCGACTCATGGGTCTCCCGGTCGCAGCCGGCTGCGATACAGCCCGGGATCAAACCAGGGTCTGTAGTGAAGCCTCAACCACTGCAATGCAGTGCCTTAGACCATTGCTCCAATAGGGAGGCCCCCTCCCACAAGTTTTCAGAGCAAAAAATAATAATATATATTAATATTTTGGGGTGGAGGGTTGAATTATCATTGTTGGACATAAAAGACTGTTAAGACATAAGGGAATCAGCGCCAAGTGATTTTAATTTAGGAAATCTGTTCCCAAGTATTCTCACGCATAATAGAGACGTGATCATATACAAATGTAAGGGAGGTTTCAAATGATTATGTTTTAGTCAAATTATATCTGTTCGGGCTTCTTGCGGTCAATTTGCGGTCTACAAATGATTTGTAATTATGTTCTAGACTCCCGACCATGCGCTCAAGAAAAATGTTGTCCTCTGCTGAATCTAGTTAATGATCCCTGCCCTAGTGCATCACATCATGTCATCAGGGAGGAGACATGCACAAGAATCTGATTAAAAAAGACATGTCATTATGTTAGTGTTAATTACAGTGTTATTATACCACCTGAGGTTCACTAGTTGATAGGAAATATAATTAGCCCATATGTTTCATAGTGTTTTTGAGTTTGCTGGAAAGTAACATAATGACTATGGAGCAACATTAGACCAATTTCCTGTAGACCAAGATTAAGTTAACTCATCATTGGGTTCTGTGATGATGATGATGATGATGTAGGCTTACACAGCTTTTTAGGTCTGACAGAATGGCCGGATGAGCAATTCCTCCTTTGTGGGCAAACAGAAGAGGATAGCAGGTTTACTGAGTTTGTTAGTGAAAACTGCTTAGTGTCCCAAGCTGGCTGTGGTATGAAGAATGGCGGTGTCACCAATCTCCCACAGACACACTCTGGGATTCTGCTGTTGTGACAAAGTCAGCAGCTGTTTGCTGATCCAAATTCAGTCTTTGCTTTCCAACAGCCCCTCCAAAACAGACGTAATGTGTAGGTGGCCCCCTACCTGTCCCACACACATTGGCAGTGTAGCAAAGACTCTCTATTACACGTTGCTTTTGTCCTGAAAGAATGAAATATCATGTCTGCCCTGGCAGAAACTGCAGTACCTGGTCAGAATACCAGCCAAAAGTGTGTGAGCATTCTGTCTCCCTGGCATAATCAAACCCTCACTAAATCTGACAGTGAGTATATTCAGCACGGCTATGTGACCTGTCTATCTCCCTCTAGCCCAGGTGAGGGGGTCACTGGTAAGCTAGTTGTGTGTTCCAGTTGAGGGGGTCACTGATAAGCTAGTTGTGTGATTCAGTCCTCTCCTGTCTGTGTCACTGCGTTCAGAGACTGGGCCGAGGCATGCCCTGCAGTTTACAATGCTGCTGTTAAGCTCATCCATTCAGAAGCTCAGAGTGATGGGTACTCACCTCTCTTCTCTTTTCCTCTTCTGTGCTCTACTCTCCTCTCTTCTCTTTTCCTCTTCTGTGCTCTACTCACCTCTCTTCTCTTTTCCTCTTCTGTGCTCTACTCTCCTCTTTTCCTCTCTTTTACCTTTTCTGTCCTTTCCTCTCCTCTCTTCTTTTCTTTTCTCCTCTTCTCTTTTTTTCTCCACTTCTCTCCTCTCTGCTCTTCTCCTTTTCCTCTTCTGTTCACTTCTCTTCTCTTTTCCTCTCCTCTCCTCTCCTCTTCTGCCCTCTTCTCTCCTCTTTTCCTCTTCTGCCCTCTTCTCTCTTCTCTTCTCTCCTCTCCTCTTCTGTCCTCTTCTCTTCACAAATTTTTTCATCTTCTGTCCTCCTCTCCTCCCTTGCCTCTCTCGATGCAGGAGACAAGCTGGAAATTGAAGCACAGTAATAGCCTGTGATGCATACACAGATAGAATTAGAGAGAAAAACAGAGTGAAAGACAGAGGAAAACAGAAAGAGAAAACATTTCAAATGAAGGACACAGGGATGTGATCCCAATGTTATTTCCATCCTCGAGATTCAAGCAGTGTTTCTGTAATTCACAGTGATTATTCCGGTTGGCAGGTTTGAGCCATGAACACGCCATCACACAGTCTTTAAGAGATGGCCCCTCACCAAGACCAAACCCTTTAAACTTGATTGATATGAATCTTGGAGAGCAAGCGGTGGCCGGGGATTGTAGGTTGTGGGGTTTATGAACGGTCGGGTTGTTCTGGCCTATCGGCACCTTGAGCCTTGCCATTAAACGCTTTGTAATACAGTAGCGGACCAGTGGACATGGAAGCCTGCCAAGATGAAGTCACTGTCTCTCTCTCTCTCTCTGTGTGTGTGTGTGTGTGTGTGTGTGTGTGTGTGTGTGTGTGTGTGTGTGTGTGTGTGTGTGTGTGTGTGTGTGTGTGTGTGTGTGCGTGTGTGTGTGTGTGTGTGTGTGTGTGTGTGTGTGTGTGTGTGTGTGTGTCTTAGCCGGACTCTAGTGTGTGTGTGTGGCTGTTAATGAACTCTTAGTATCACAGCCAACATGGTGGATTGGAAACAAGATGCACTGGCAGACACATCTAATAAATATCTAGTCTCCCTGGCAGACACATCTAGTAGACATCTAGTCTCCCTGGCAGACACATCTAATAAATATCTAGTCTCCCTGGCAGACACATCTAATAAATATCTAGTCTCCCTGGCAGACACATCTAATAAATATCTAGTCTCCCTGGCAGGCACATCTAATAAACATCTAGTCTCCCTGGCAGACACATGTAATAAGCATCTAGTCTCCCTGGCAGACACATCTAATAAACATCTAGTCTCCCTGGCAGACACATCTAATAAACATCTAGTCACCCTGGCAGATACCTCTAATAAACATCTAGTCTCCCTGGCAGACACATCTAATAAACATCTTGTCTCCCTGGCAGACACATCAAATAACATCTAGTCTCCCTGGCAGACACATCTAGTTGACATCTAGTCACCCTGGCAGACACATCAAATAACATCTAGTCTCCCTGGCAGACACATCTAATAAACATCTTGTCTCCCTGGCAGACACATCTAATAAACATCTAGTCTCCCTGGCAGACACATCTATTAAACATTTAGTTTCCCTGGCAGACACATCAAATAACATCTAGTCTCCCTGGCAGACACATCTAATAAACATCTTGTCTCCCTGGCAGACACATCTAATAAGCATCTAGTCTCCCTGGCAGACACATCTAATAAACATCTAGTCTCCCTGGCAGATGCTTTGAAGTATATAATGGTGTTCAAGAGAATTGACATTAAATAAAGTGTATACTGACTCTGTAAAGGTCATGTTTGAGGAAGACATTACTTAGAAGTGTACCTACAAGCGTACAAGCCAAGAGTTCACTCCTATACTCTAGCCTAGTCCTAAGTATTACAATTACTCTATCTCTCAACCTCTTTCGTTAATTGAACCGTTTGTGTGGGAACAATAGAGAAATGGAGGATCGTTTTAAGTCTTCACAGCTTGCCTGGGAGCTCTTTAGCGCCCACAGTTGACACAGTACGACACAATTTCCAGTCTGTAACATATTCAGTAGGCACCTCAAATGTCTAATGTACGCTATAGTGAACACAATGTCTTTGATGGGCCAGTCATAACTTGTTGTTCAGGAACCGCTACTGCACCTGGACAATCAGACCAAATAATATTTAAGCATGCTGTGACAATACTTACTGTCAAGTTCGGTCTATTGTGTCTGGTCATAAAACACAATTACTACACGAAATAGAGATATATATTTGTAATGGCACTGCTTGGCATAAAGTGGGTGTGGGTGGGTGTGTCGTGGAGAGGATAGAGGGGGAAAGATATGACTGAAATAGACACATTCATTTAGACTAAGGCTGTGTGACTCAGAGGCCGCAGGTAAAATATCAGTCAAATGAAACATATTTTCATAAGCAAGGCCTCAAAAAATGGTAGAGAGAGAGAGAAATGGGGAAAGAGGGAAAATCAGAGGAGAGAGCGATAGAGGAGGGGGAACAGGAGGGAGAAAGGGAGAAATTGGGAGAGGAAAGAGAAAAAGAGAGGAGAGAGATTCGGCTTGGGAGTGCTCACTAGAGAATAAAAGAATAGAACTGTCAGAAAAGTCAGCAGCATCTGTTTCCAGGCCCGCGGCTAAAGCATAAAACTATTCTCTAAACCAGAATGGTTGATTCCCCTCTGTGGAGCCTTTTATTTCTCTGCTGCGCTGTGGAACTACACTGTTTGGACATGGGATTCGGTCTCATCGATATGCTTGGAAATATAAAAGGGCCTATAGCAACATCTCCTTAATCTTTTCCTCCAAACTGTAGGCATACTGTATGCCAGGGATCATCAACTAGATTCAGCCGTGAGCCGATTTCTTTTCTTGAGCAGATGGTCGGGGCGCCGTAACATAATAACAAATCATTTGTAGACTGCAAATTGACCAATATTGGTATTATCTTCTATTATTATGTACTTCGGAACAGATATCCTAAATTAAAATCCCTTGGAGTTGATATCC
The DNA here is from genome assembly GCF_901001165.1 of Salmo trutta. Classification (NCBI taxonomy): domain Eukaryota; kingdom Metazoa; phylum Chordata; class Actinopteri; order Salmoniformes; family Salmonidae; genus Salmo; species Salmo trutta. The sequence continues at coordinate 15,688,057 of NC_042957.1, forward strand.
TGATGTTTTTACAATGTTTTATGTCCAACAATGACAAATGTTTTTATTATTATTACTTTGCTCAGAAAACTTGGGGTGGGGGAGGCAAATAAAGCCTGCGGGCCGCCAGTTGGGGAACCCTGCTGTATGCTTTAAACTATTCAACCTCACAAGTCAATGTGTTTGAATGACTGCTACAAGGCTGCAACAGTTATTTTACCTTTAGAATTGATTTGTGTCTGTCCTCGTTATAGGAAAACATCATGGTTGACTGTTGGATTTCTCAATACACAAGCACAAAGACACCAGTTTTCATGCTTTGCTATTGACCGGCAGCAGCTGTTAGGACAACAGACACACCCACAGTGACTCACCTAGAAGTGGTTCCTTTAGAAAGAGGCTGTCCAAATATTGTGGTGACCCTGGCAGTTGTTTTCCTCTCTCTGGGTGTATTGTTTAGTCCTGTCCTGCAGTCAATTGACCAAATCGCCCTCTAGTGGCCTGAAGGGTGGAATATTATTAAAAATAAAATCATAATTCCATAATTAATAAACATCTGCTGTTTATGTCAAACGGTTTTGTTATATTTCAGTCTTCTGTGATGTATAGAAAGTGTAATATTGGGATGAAAACTCAAAATGTAATACATTTCAACTCTATGACATGGTACAGGTGTCTACTTTGTTTAAGACCATAACCATGTCTGTGATGTGTATACTTTAGTTTCAACGTAGATTTGTTAAAGACTACCAAGAATCACTCTGTGACCCTGATTTAGCCAACAGCGGTATTATTAACAACAGAGGCTTGTTCGGTTCATGCAGTGTCTCCTCTATCTGTAGAAAGAGTACATTGAGTGTGTACTGTATAGGAAGTAGCCTATAGTGTAGTGCAGCATAGGTTCAGGGCTCTTGTCCTTCATCATGAGGGGACGTTGTAGATCTGTCTAGTCTTGCTACAGCCATGCTCAGTCACAGAATAACTTCATAACAAACCACTGTAAAGAGGGCCTTGGTCAAACAACTCTTGGACTACAACAAAGAGTATATAGAAGAAGAGTAATATCCCTTAGACACTTGCAAGATGATGTGTGAAACCTTCCATAAAGGACAAAAATGTCCTTCTTGCTTTCATTCTCTCATCTCCTCTCCCCTCCTCTCCTATCTTTTCTTTTTCTCTCCTCTCCTCTGCTCTCTTATCTTCCCTTCATCTCCTCGTCTTTTCTCTTCTTTCCTTTCCTCTTCTCTCCTCTCCTTTCCTCTTCTCTCCTCTCCTTTCCTCTTCTCTCTCCTCTCCTCTTTTCACCTTCAGCTACTTTTGGTTATTTTTCATCGTCCTCTCCCTCGTAATCTCTTCTTTCCACTGTCTCTTATTTCCTGTCCTCCTTCTTCCTTTTCTTGTCATGGATTGAGAAACAGCTGTGTTTATAGCTAAAGGGCCGCCTCACAACAATAAGTCTGAAAAATTGCTCTCTTTTCTTTTATCTCCATGAATCGCCTCTATTTCAGTTCGCCTCAGTGTATAGGAGACCTGGCTGGCCCTTCAGTTCTTAACCAATGTTTTCATTTTGGGAATGATTTGTTAATACTTCAAATCAAATTTAATCGAGTGGATTAAAATCTATTCCTTCCATGAGTTGCTGCGTTCCATAAATCATTGCCGGTAGCTGTAACACAGTTCTGCAGTTAAGCTGAAGTTGCACATCTATTCACGGGGACAGGAATCTAACATTAAAAAGCCCATGCATCTTCCTGACAGCTTAAATTGTATTTACTCCACACAAAAATGAGCTGCAGGGCTAACTGGCTTAAACTGAGGGGAAAAAAACAACAGTGTTTTTTACCCTTGACCTTTCTGTGTTTGCCACCTAGCTAAACCATCTTAAATGATTAATGAAGAATGTTGATGAAGCCAGGCAGAGGAGTGGCAGGTAGAATGCACAACGACCCTGACAGGTATTTTAATAAGAGGGACACTCTACTGTATCCAGTTGTGTGGATTCTATTTCTATAACTGGCACAACCATCTTTTAGTGGAATGTCACCAGTGTTGCTCTAGAATATTAAAATATTCTTCTCATGTTATGTAACTGTAGTGATATGATAGACAGGTCATCAGTGTAGCTCTAGAATATTATAATTATAGTTATTTCAATCAAATGAAAGCATACGTTTGTTTTATTAACAAGGAATAATGAGTAGAAAGGTGAGGTCACAGACTGTTTCCCAACTCATTCATTTAGGCTCTCTACAAAGAACTCGTTACAGGCCACCATCAGCGCAGAAACCAAAACGACAAACTCCTGAAAGACCAGTGGGTTGCCTGATATCATTTACAGGGTTGACTTTTCCAGACTACCTGACCAGGGAAAATGTTGAGCCCTCGTATAGTTAGTTATACGAGGCCCTTCGTTTTTCCTCATCACGCCACATGTTCAGGGAATCTCCTGGTGCCTCATTTATAACTGTTGCAAACAAAATTTCTGCGTACGCCATTTCTGAAAAGTCTGAGCATGTACACAAATATTGAGATTTATAAACTTGGCACATGCCATACATACTCATGTTTCCTGTGGTAAAACTGCACGTGAATGAGCATTAAAACTCCACCTGGAAAACACCTCCATACACATACAGTCAAATATTTTGCATAAGCTACCGGTCTATTTATTGTGTTGGCAGAATGTTTTCATATTTAGCAGTCATTTATGCTGTATCTGGAAAAGGACAGTGTCAGTTTCTGAACAAGAAAACAATAGCAAATTGTCGTGGACCTGTCTACAAAATGTTTGAATTTAACAAAGTTTTATATCGACTTTTCCCCCCAACCTAAATATTAGGGAATGGCCGGGAATTCAGAAAAATTGTAGGGCAGGCTACAAAAAAAAATGCAATTACAATACTTACAGTAGTTAGTTAGATGTTTTAATTTATTTTTCATAGTACTACTGATATTCATCACTGCATTGTTGGGAAAGAGCAAGCAAGAAAGGCATTTCTCTGTACTTGTGCACATGACAATAAAAACTTGGAACTTGATACATAGACCTACTTCAATGTAAAAGATCAGCTGTTAAATTCTATATACTGGGCTTCTAGGTCCAATTAAATTAGAGATTCACATGGTCATTGTTGTATGGCTCCTTTGGGAATATGAACCCATCATGGCCAGAAAAGGTGAGGAATATGTTCTGCAATGGTTATGAAAATGTCAAATTATTTTAGATGAAACATTGTTTTTACATAGATTTCTGCTCTTCTCAGTAATGGCAAATGGTTCCATAGTTTTTTAGGAATAAGCTTTATCATATCCCCCATTTGCACAAAATACCTACTTGCCAGCTTGCAATTAGGGCTGTGGTGGGCATTACATTTTGACAGACGGTTATTGTCAAGCAAATAACTGCCAGTCTCACGGTAATTGACCGTTAATTAACATAAATACATTTAGCTTCTCCTGGATTCCAAACATAGCCTACAAGCCACTGATGCAGACCTTTGGAACATCTACATTTTAAAAAGTCTAATAAATCAATTTAATGTAGCCTACACCATCACAATAAATCCATAATTTATTTTAGATAGGTCTAAAGAAATATGATATGAAAAAATATATAGATTTCAGAAGAACAGAATCGTGTACGGAGTTGTCCTTATGTTAGGTCCTGATCTAGCTATGTCATATGGCTGTGGGCTGCACTAGTTCATTTAGCAGACAATATTTGCTTAGAATTCCGTGTCATTATTTTATTTTATTTGATAGTATGAAGAATTCTGTGTTGAGCAATTAACAGGAAACAGGTCCTCCTATATGCATTTAGAGTTATTTATGCAACTTTAGTTGTGATTAAAATGTTAGGCTGTATGTTTAGATTGTTAATACATTCTAAAGCTGCATGATGCAACTCTAATGATGCTTTTTATGAAAGGCATAAAAAAAATTTAAAAAATGAAAGGCATGAGCTCTGCTTTGTTTTTTGCGCAGCCTGCGCACACTTCATCAGTCTCTCATTCAAAATTTGACAAGCACTTGATAATGCCTCTTCCCAGCAGCATCACACTTGCGTAGCCGTAATACCACCTAAAGAAATCCATGCTTTTTGCAGACAGTGGCCATTGTGCCCTTGGGCTGAATATAATCATTATAATTCCCTTCTCCCAGCTGCGTGCTCCGAAGCGCTTCTCACTCACATGGCTTTCTCAGATATCTCAATTCTTATTAGCCAATGCCTGTCAGTGATTGGGCCCTTCTCATATCTCAGCTCTGGAGTATGCTACAAATGAAGACGGGCACATCGTGGGATGCAATTGCGCGCGTCCTTCATATCGAATTCCGAGGCGCATATTAAAAATGTTGGAAGAACTGTCCACATTTACCTTTCATCAGCCAACAAGAGGAGTAGGCCAAACAAACAGCAAAAGGACTGGCCAATGTCAATCTAATATCCCACATAGTACAAAAGTTTACCTTTTCTATTGGTCAACTTGTCCTTCTGTGTAAAAAATTAATACTCCAAACATACTCTGCGACAGTTGTGTAATGCCATATATCCCAAATTAATACAACCACGTGCATCAAAACATATCTTAAAAGCATTGCGAATGATGTAACAGATCAGAATGTTTAGCTTAAAATGTTGATAAACTATTAGGCTATTTCTTCACATTATAAGCACAGCAATACGAACACGACAGTAGGCTATAAGCCTGAATGTTCCAAAATGCTGTCAGTTAGCGGGAAAACACCATACTCATAAGTAACCGCAAATGTGATTATGAATGTAATGCTTTTTTATTGTGCATTTTATGGTGAAAATTATCTTCTTCAAACTTGAAACTCAAGCGCTGCCTATGTATGCCAGTTAGGCTCTACAGCAGTTGTAAAGCAGATTAATTTACATCAATTTAAGAAGTTATTTGGCCACTTTAGTTGTGATACAAACCTTATCAAAATATATAGGCCTGTGGGCTAGGCTAAGGAATTGTGCGACTATGATTTGAAAAAGTCGCCAAAAAAAGGCATGCACTGTTTCTTGCCTTAGTGCACACAAGCTGGGCATCATTATAATAATTCACAAGTGATAGGCTAATATTGTCACCCATCAGACTATTCTTGATTTAATCTTGTCTTTACATATACTAAATAATATGTGTGAAATTTTGATTTATAATGGACTATTATCACGCACATGTCTCGGAACAGGGGCAGGGGAAACAAATATGTGCGCAGCATGAGTTCATGGGTACTCATGAAAAGTTTGATTTGATTTTCAATTACATTTTCATTGATGTCAGAGTGATTAGAGGGACAATAGAGTGCTGAGTACCAGGCAGTTAGCAAATTTGGTAGGTTACTAATGACCATCAGCAGCATCAGAGCCTGGAGAAGCCTAATTACCGTGACTAAATGGTCACGTGGAATTAGAATGCGGTCATGACTCGTGACCGCCGGTGTGGCGGTAATATGGTCACCTAACAGCCCTACTTGCAATACAATATTTCATCCACTAGCAGATGTGCGTGCGCATGGTCTAAAATTTGCTGTGACGTAAGCACATTCTCACATCAAGTAAAAAATGTATAAACGCCAACTTTTGCATGAAAACTGGTGCAAGCAAATTTTGGGGTATATTTTGTACGTACGCACGGTTTATAAATGAGGCCCCTGGCCGTTATCAAACACAACCAACAAAGGCTTCTCCTACAAATTAGTGAGATGAAACATTGTGTCTCACATGCCTCAAAGTTTATGTAAGGTGCTTGTGAGTGGAAGTTGCCTTTGGTACGGACATCAGTAAGGCAAATTAACGGAATAGTGATCATCTGTTTTATCTAAGATTATTAATATGTCTGTTCTTAGTAGTCCCACTCTCACACAATACATACACACTTCCCCCTGTGTGTGTGTGTGTGTGTGTGTGTGTGTGTGTGTGTGTGTGTGTGTGTGTGTGTGTGTACACTCATCCGTGTGGACAGATTTGTATCATATTTTATTTCAAATGTCTTTCATTTGTTCTTGGATCCTTTCCTATCTTTACTCTGATAATGATTGTCTCTGCTGCACTGGAGATGATTTCTCTATCAGTTATGCCATTTAAAAGTTGATTAAACATTTCCATTTCCAATTAAACTCTATAATTGTACTCTGAGAGAATGTGTCATTAGAAGTTGAGATGATGGCCACCAGGAAACAGAATTCAAAGTTTACCAGCTGCTAATGTTAAATCATTACAAATGTCAAGTTAAAAGGTTGCGTTACACACTGCTTGTGTGCTGTTTTGGGTGTAACGGTACCTTTTGACATTCTGTGACATTATGTCCCAATACTCCGCACACCTCAAGGGCAACACCCAAACCCTTCTATATGAGTCAGCAAACTGCTGTTTAAATGATGGAAGACTATTGTATTGTTTACTAATGACTACCTCACTTTTGATTTTCAGCTCCCGTCAACCCTCACCTGAGTAAGTAACTGCTTTTTTTGTTTCTCACATCACTTAGCATGTCTCGGAGTATGATGAGGACGTTCCCACCCTTAACTAGGCAGAGCTGAGCAGCCCTGCGAGAATCCCTTTCAGTAGTTTTCCTGTAATATACTTTATAACTACACTGGAAGAAATAGAATGCATTAATGATCACTACACACACACTGTGTGTGGTGGGATGGGGGATATCAGTGGAATCTGTGTGTGTATTGCTCATTAATGCATTCTATGTGTTCTCTCCAACGTTCTCACATTATGTTATAATCAGGTCCCATGTAACTTATGGAAAACCTCCACATTAACGTCTCCCTACTTCACAAACACTCGCTTGCTAAAGCATATTGTGTAATTGTGTTGGGTTAGCAGTTAGCACGTACAAATCACAAATATAATAATTTATTACTAGCATCATTATCAAACCCCCTATAGATTGCAGGCAATCTTATCTAAACAATAGATCTCATCTGCACACTTCCTCTTCTCCACTCCCCTCCAATCCCCTCTTCCTCCTACTCCTCCTCCTCCCCCTCCTTCCACTTTTCCATCTCCTCCTCCTCTACCTCCTCCTACACTCCACTCCTCCCCTCCCAATCCCCCGTCCATCCCCACTAAGGCTCAGGTCCATGTAGTTTAGCTCACAGTGGATTGACATTAGCAGAGAGATGCTGGGGGCCAGACCCCCATTTAGATCTGCAAATCTGGACACTGGAGGGGAGAGGAGTCAAGAGCTGAGGCCCCTCTCTCTGTCTCTGGCTGTCTTAGCTGGGCCACTCTCCTCTGTGGGTGTGGGTGTGTGTGTGCGCGCCTCTCTCTCTCTCTCCTCCTCCCCTCCTCTCCACGCCTGCTTCTCCACTACCTGTGTAAAGCCTCTAGTTCTTGCCTCCACCAAGGTCGCCACTTCAAACTGCTTCCAGCTACCTTTTAATAAATCAATGAATATTTATCACATGGCCCCACGTCCTGAATCTAGATGCTGCTTTTTACCAACTCTTTGAGGACACTTCTGTTTCTAAATGTCTTCTGGTTATATCGTGTTGTTTTAATATTATATTATTTTATATTACAGTTTGACAACCATATCTCTTTAAGAGAACCGTCGATAGAGACCTACAGGACCTATAGATGTAGAATCTTAATTTATAATTAATGGACATTTTTGTGGGAGTTAATACATTTTTCATAAGGGGAAATCAAGTGTGTGTGTGTGTGCATGTCTCAGTCACCAGATCTCAACCCAATTGAAAACTTCTGGGAGATTCTGGAGCGGCTCCTGAGACAGCGTTTTCCACCACCATCCACAAAATACCCCTCCAGTAGAGTTCCAGACAATTGGAGAATCTCTGCAAAGAGCTGTGTTCGAATACCCATACTAACATACTGTATACTACATACTTAATGAGTATATACGACATACTATTTGTTCATTTTAGTATACTGTAAACAAAGTGTATCCTTTCAGTGTACTAGTGCTTCGCCTGTCTACCGAAAATTGATGCTTTTGCTATGCAACTTCTTGTTAGCATAACAAATGACCAGCTAGACATCTTACGACTTCATTAACATTGTCCATTGAGAACACACAACAACTATACCACTTAGCTAAGCTAAGAATGACGTGAATAATCAAGTCAATAAATGTTTTCCTCCATCTCCATCTGTATTTGATGTTTCACTATTTGTGTCCATTCCTATGTTAAACCCTATATGGCTCAACTCTGCACGAGATACACTGTATGCGGCTCGAGACAGACATACCACACACAACTATGTAATAGTTAATATACTGGAAAGTTTGATGTATTAGTAGCCAACTAATGTTATGTAGCTAGCTAACATACCAGTACATTGGTGTGGCAGGTAGCCTAGTGGTTAGAGTGTTGGGCCAGTAACCAAAAGGTTGCTGGATGAAATCCTCGAGCTGGTAAAAAGGTTAAAAAAAATCTGTTGTTTTGCCCCTGAAGAAGGCAGTTAACCCACTGTTCCCCAGTAGGCCGTCATTGTAAATAAGAATTTGTTCTTAACTGACTTGCCTAGTTAAATAAAATAAATACATACAAGCAACTGCTGTAATGCTATGTGGTTCGTAAGGCTAGCGTAGCTATCAAATTGTCAGCCAACATAACGTGTAATGTAACTTATTTGAAAAGTAATTCCTTTTTTTATTACATTGCTCAATATTTTCTTAACATTTGTTTTAATTAGTTGAAGCAATGAATATTCACTTTTTGGACTCGTCGGACTTTTCTTCAAATCTGAAAACGTTGTGAAGCCACGGCCATTTTCTGAAGAATTGCATTATTTGCCCTAAAATGCACAGAAATAGTGTCCACTGCTTGTATACTTTGAATTTTGGCAAATAGATGTACAACTTTTGGCATACTAACTATATGCATACTTTGACCAATAAGCATACTACGTAGTCAATTTATGTCACAAATAGTGTGGTTAGTATGAGTATTCAAACACAGCCAAGGAGTATTGAAGCTGTTCTGTCAGCTCGACATTGCCCAACAGCCTATTAAGACACTATTTTGGTGTTTCCTTTTTTTGGCATATACCTGTAGCTCTCTCATTATTAGACACACATGCATCGGCCCGTGTTGATTTCAACATCATTAACTTCAGCAGTATGTCCTCTTATAGAAGCTGTTCTGTCAGCTCGTCATTGCACAGCAGTAATTCATGATCCACGATTCATGGTCAGCTATCTGAAGCCATTCATTGGGTGAACTCAGACTCAGAGACTTAGTCGTGCACTCATTGGTAGACATGCATAGCAGTATCCATTGACTGATGTGTTTATTCACATGATCAACATAAATGACTAAAATGTAAATGTAATAAAAATGTAGAATGCACCGCTGCCATTCATTCATGGTTCAGTAGCAAATGTCATGGTGAATACCATTTAAAGGTTCTATCAAGTATTTCCATCTGTACCAGAGGAGGCTGGTGGGAGGAGCTATAGTAGGACGGACTCATTGTAATGTCTTGAATGGAATTAATGGAACAGAGTCAAACGTGTGGTTTCTATATGTTTGATACCGTTCCATTCATTCCATTCCAGCCATTACAATGAGCCCATCCTCCTATAGCCTCTTCTGATTTGTACCTACATTTGGACATCATTATAAGAGAATTTCTCGACCCATGCTCCATGAGAGTTACTGCAGCTTTCATCTACTACTGTAGACATTACATGATGAGGTTCTAGTGTTTATATTCCAATGACTGTAACAGTGGTTTTCTGATCCGCTCTTCAGGAGAGTTCCACTGCAGCTTCGAGGAGGAGCCCATCTGCATGTTCACACAGGACAAGAACGATGACTTCGATTGGACGAGACACAGCGCCGCCACCCGTGACACTAAGTACACGCCCAACACCGGGCCTAGCGGTGACCGCAGCGGATCCAAACAGGGTGAGCAAACCCAGGAAGGAAAACAAAGCTACTGTACAGTATGTTTTATTGTGATGTCATTAGGATTTTAGGTGCACCGTGTTGGGGAATCTTCAATGCGACAAAGAAGGTCGTAAGGGAATTGTTTTGCCCACAGTTTACTATGTTAGAATATTTTTTTATACTTATTTGCAAGTGGTTGGCTACCACTCCAGTTGGCTTCAGCTATGTTACATGTATCTGTTTGTGACGCATGTTCTTTCACAGCGTATTGGTACAGTTGGCTTCCAGGTAAACTTCCAGGACTTTCTGAGTAATATTTTAGTCTTCACCCTGGTAGTCCACTCAGTACAGATACTGTATTAACAACACACACTACATGCGGCAAATCAATAACACTTGTCAATATCAACACAATGGAACATGCAACAAACAATTAAGCACTCTTACTTTCATGGTAGTCATCTCTCTCTGTCTGTATCCCCCCTCTCTCTGTCTCAACTCTTTTTGTCTCTCGCTATATATATATATATCCCATCCTCTCTCTCTCTGGTTTCCATGGGGACAGTGCCTGACAGAGTTGCCTGCTAGTGTTCAATATGATAGATTGATACAGTGTAAACACAGGCAAATTCGTTTCACAATCTGACACACACCCTCTGCAAGAAACGGTGACAGTTGGCCTGTGTGTCAGTCCTGAGGGAGAGGGAGCATTGATCTAGTCTTTACAGGAATGGACAGCTCTAGTAGCAACAGCAGCTGACGTAGTAAATAATATACTGGCTTTAATCACTGTAATTAGTTGAAACTGTCCAGCATTTCATTACCAGCCCACCAGTCCTAAGGGGCTGCAATTATCTGATATCAAAATCAACAAAGAGAAGAAATTCTATTTGATTTTAGCTGGAGGGTATGCAAGCTTTTTCTCCGTCCTAGCTACCTCCTCCCGCCCCAAAGTGGGACTGTAGATTGAGTCTGGAATGGGACTCGGGCCATGTGTGGGGAAGGTTCGTTTCACTGCTGCTTCTCCCATGAAGGTTTCAGATTACCCTGAGATATGGCCATCTCTTCTGTCCCCTCTGCCCTCTGATTAGTGTCTGGTTAGAGGAGAGGTCTTTATTGGAAATTGACTTCCACTGTTTCACTACTAGCTGGATGGAGCCGCCATTTTCATCCCAAAGGATTCTAAGATATTGAGGGCTTGTTCCATACATCCTCTATATCATGTGCCCATACATCCTCTATATCATGTTCCCTTTGGGGGATTCTAATAAAAGAATAGCCCATCCAATATCCAAAACAATATTCCATGTGATCGTTACAGAAATGTTATTTTTTTCCCATAATACAAACAGCACAACCAAGGGTTTCTTTTATGTGATTTAACGGCAAATTGTGGCTGTTAAGAGTCATGCCTACAAACAACAGAGCACTCCTTGGGTCCTAAAGACACTGGTGTTGTGTTCTCTCTACCCTACAGGTATAACCTTGTTATTTGGTGTTGTGTTGTCCCTACCCTACAGGTTTCTACATGTACATCGAGACTTCCCGGCCTCGGAAGGAGGGCGAGGTAGCAAGGCTGGTCAGTCCTTTCTTCAACGTGGCGCCTAAGAACCCGTACGGCATCACCAACCCCCCGGCATACTGCTTCGGCTTCTTCTTCCACATGTACGGAAAACACATCGGTAAGAAGAACATCAGTCTTTTTCCCTCCAACACATAACAGCAAGTCACAAACCAAGGACATGTTCCTTGTATTCTCTCGTCAATACATGATTGAGTCATGGAGGCTTCTCTCCAGTGACTATTTATTTGTAATCTCATAGCTTTATGCTATAATCATCCGTATTAGAGCCATTATTCTGGACATTGGATCCATTATAAGATCCGTAATTTTGATTGATGGCTTTATGTTTTTTCCCTTTAAGCAGATTTCCACTCTTAAAAATCAAAGCACAAGTTGGAACCAAATGTGACCTAATTCAGGAAACTGGGTGTATGTCGCAAGTCACGACTTCACAGGAGAGCTGTTTGAATGTAAAAAATATTTTTGGGATCAAAATTATTTTTTTTACAGAAATGCCTTCTCGAACATGTGAACTTTCATGTGCCTTAATAACAAACTTGTATGCCATCTGTAAATACGAATACAATTGTTAAATTACGAGCCTTGTTGGTTAAGCCACAGAAAAAGTGAACAACCTTCCCACTAGCCATGATTGGCTGAGATAATGAGTGGGCTGGACATGCCAAGAGAGGAGTTAGTATTGGTCTGCCATATTCAAGGTTTCTGTCTATTTGAGCTCGTCAGTCTGTGTCGGTAATCCTGTCGAACGCGGCATTTTTTAATGTATATTTTTTCGTGGAGCTGCATAAGTGTTGCTCCCCACTTTCTGGAGGATCAAGTTTTGAAATCAGTGGAACTAGAGTATGATAACTAAAGAGATGGAGAAAACACCTGTCTCCGGATTACATCTTCAAACTAAGGGCAACTGTGGTATGGCATTCCTGACAGGGATACACGTCCAGCATCATGCATGATGATGTATACAGGTAAGATAGTCTAGCGTTAGCTAGCTACATTTTCAGATATTACACGTTTCTAATTTTGACTGAAAGTGGTTTCATTTCAAACTAAGGTGTACTGTTAGCTAGCTAGCTAACGTTAGCTGGCTGGCTCCCTAGCTGACGTTATTATTTGTTTCCCAGAGCCGTTTGCTTTTCTATTTAGAGCCTAATGTTAGCTAGCTAACATTGGACCTGGTTGGTTAGTTCCCAGCACTGTGGCATTGTTGGCAAGCTGTTCATTGTTGTTTAACTAGCTAACATTAGATGGCTGGCTTGTTAGCTAACATTACGTGACATGTGTGATATTAAAAGTTGTTTACCTAGCTAGGTTCATTGTTTACCTAGCTAGCTAGCTATATGTCTTAAGCCAAAGTGTACTGTTAGCTGGCTGGCTCCCTAGCGGAGGTTATTGTTAATTTCCCAGAGCTGTTTGCTTTTCAAGTTAGAGCTTAATGTTAGGCATTGTTGGCACTTTGTTCATTGTTGTTTAACTAGCTAATGTTAGCTGGATGGCTCGTTAGCTAATGTTACGTGACGTGTGTACAACAATATGGCCGTTGTCAGTAAACGTCTGCAAAAAAAGCACAATTTCACATTTTGCTACATAAGACCGAATCCAGGTGTTGAGTCACAAATAGGGTTAGGTGGTATTCAGATTTTCATATCATCATACCATCCTCCTTTCATCCCGGGATATACAGTATTTCCGGCTTTGTACTCAAGGGGGCGCCAAAAACACAAAGCTCAGTACCATTAATGCTAGTTAGTGCTAGTTTGACCACCAGAGGGCATCTTTGAGAAGCATTTGATAGCTTTCATTAGTAGCTGTACTAGAGAATTGAAAACCTTTTTTGAAAGAACACAGTATATGGGACTGATTTTAAGAAATTTTGCTTAATTCATTTGATTAATATTATGGTGTTTCTATTCCAAGAAAAACGAAAAAAAACTGGATTTTTGTTAGGATGGAAGGGAAAATATGGCTCTGTACAACGTGATGGTTGGGAGTAGGCTAGAATGCTGGGCTATTTAGCGAAAGAATCCCCGTGTCGTGCGGGCACGTGGCAGACCGGGGTTCAAATCCCCAACAGGGAGGAAGGAGTAGGCAGTCCTTGTAAATAAGAATTTGTTAACTGATTCCTTATGTGTTATTTCATAGTTGTGATGTATTCACTATTATTCTATAATGTAGAAAATATTAAAAATAAAGAAAAAGCCTGGAATGAGTAGGTGTGTCCAAACTTTTGACTGGTACTTGCTTAATTTTATTATTATGGTGTTTCTACTCCAAGAAAAATGAAAAACCCTATGGGTTTCTGTTAGGATGGAATGGAAATGATGGTGCTGTAAAACGTGACGGTCGGGGTAGGCTATAGTCTTGTGCTATTAAGCTAAATAATCCCTGTGTCGTGCGTGGGCATGAGAGGGGCATGCAGGAGACCGGGGTTCAATTCCCTGACGGGGAGGAAGGAATAGGCTGTCCTTGTAAATAAGAATTTGTTCTTAACTGACTTGCCTAGTTAAATAAAGGTAAAAAAACATTTAAAAAAGGGTTGCTCTGTGCTACCCAGTGTGCTACTGTCCTCCTCCCTTCCCGATGGGCTAGGTCTGTCCTCTGTGCTACCCTCCTCCCTCCTCATGGGCTAGGTTTGTCTTCTGTGCTATCCTCCTCCTACCTCTTCCCCATGGGCTAGGTCTGTCCTCTGCGCTACCCTCCTCCCTCCCCATGGGCTAGGTCTGTCTTCTGTGCGCGGCTCTGCGTCCCATCCCATACCACCTGCCCTCGTGCCTTGAACCTCGCACGCTTTCAGTGGATACAGCTGGAGAACTGCAAGGCAATCCCATTGAGTGCAGGACCAATGACCAATATATAGTGTCCTGCTAATAACAGGGTTGATTATATACAGTTGAAAAAGGAAGTTTACATACACTTAGGTTGGAGTCATTGAAACTCTTTTTTCAACCACTCCACAAATGTCTTGTTAACAAGCTATAGTTTTTGCAAGTCGGTTAGGACATCTACTTTGTGCATGACAAGTAATTTTTCCAACAGTTGTTTACAGATAGATTATTTCACTTATAATTCACTGTATCACAATTCCAGTGGGTCAGAAGTTTACATACACTAAGTTGACTGTGCCTTTGAACAGCTTGGAAAATTCCAGAAAATTATGTTATGGCTTTAGAAGCTTCTGATAGGCTAATTGACATAATTTGAGTCAATTGGAGGTGTACCTGTGGATGTATTTCAAGGCCTACCTTCAAACCCAGTGCCTCTTAGTTTGACATCATGGGAAAATCAAAAGAAATCAGCCAAGACCTCAGAAAAAACATTGGAGACATCCACAAGTCTGGTTCATTCTTGGGAGCAATTTCCAAAAGCCTGAAGGTACCACGTTCATCTGTACAAACAATAGTGCGCAAGTATGAACACCATGGGAGCACGCAGCCGTCATACCGTAAATTACTAAAATGATACAGCTCAGGAATTGAGGTCAGGGCTTTGTGATGGCAAAGCCATATCCACAGTAAAACGAGTCCTATATCGACATAACCTGAAAGGCCGCTCAGCAAGGAAGAAGCCACTGCTCCAAAACCCCCATAAAAAAGCTAGACTACGGTTTGCAACAGCAAATGGGGACAAAGATCGTATTTTTTGGAGAATTGTTCTCTGGTCTGAAGAAACAAAAATAGAACTGTTTGGCCACAATTACCATTGTTATGTTTGGAGGAAAAAGGAGGAGGCTTGCAAGCCGAAGAACCCCATCCCAACCGTGAAGCACGTTGTGGGGGTGCTTTGTTGCAGGAGGGACTGGTGCACTTCACAAAATAGATGGCATCACGAGGATGGAAAATGATGTGGATATATTGAAGCAACATCAAGACATGAGTCAGGAATTTAAAGCTTGGTCGCAAATTGGTCTATCAAATGTACAATGACCCCAAGCATACTTCCAAAGTTGTGGCAAAAGGGCTTAAGGACAACAAAGTCAAGGTATTGGAGTGGCCATCACAAAGCCCTGACCTCAATCCTATAGAAAATGTGTGGGCAGAACTGAAAAAGCGTGTGCGAGGAAGGAGGCCTACAAACCTGACTCAGTTACACCAGCTCTGTCAGGAAGAATGGGCCAAAATTCATCCAACTTATTGTGGGAAGCTTGTGGAAGGCTACCCAAAATGTTTGACCCAAGTTAAACATTTTAAAGGCAATGCTACCAAGTACTAATTGAGTGTATGTAAACTTCTGACCCACTGGGAATGTGATGAAAGAAATAAAAGCTGAAATAAATAATTTTCTCAACTATTATTCTGACATTTCACATTCTTAAAATAAAGTGGTGATCCTAACTGACCTAAGACAGGGAATTTTTACTCTGATTAAATGTCAGGAATTGTGAAAAACTGAGTTTAAATGTATTTGGCTAAGGTTTATTTAAAACCTTACTTCAACTGTACATGTGAGAATATCCAAGGGGCTTTGATATCATTCTAAATTCATAACAATAATAATAATAATAATAATTGCTTTGTTTAAAAAATAACAATATTATGGAGATAATTGCATTTTCAAAGATGCGAGAAAAAGGCCATTCTTGAACATGGGGTGAGACATTGTTACTAGTTTGTAAAGAAAGACAGTTTGTTATTTAGTTGATTATTTGAATCAGCTGTGTAGTGCTAGGGCAAAAACCAAAACTTGCACCCCTTGGGGTGCCGAGAACCGAGTAAGTGAACCATTTTAGGGTCTCTTAAGAGCCATAAATGGGATTGTTCTTTGAAAAACCATACAGAAATCCAAAACCAGAAATGTTTGGTCCCTCCAAGACCAGAATTGAATAGCCCTTCTTAGGGATTTAAGCCTCATTTGCATAGTTCGCAGGGTGCCCTTCAAGTGAGTTACCATTGCACCCATGACTGTGTTTGCTAGTGAGAGAGACACGGTTGTTGCAGTCCTGTGGCCTTCACCAAGTGAGATCCAAAGTGAATATGTTGTCATAACACTTATTATTTAAAACAATACATATTTTTAAAGTTTTACCCTAATACAATAACATGCAACTCATAATTTGCCTGCAAGTCACATTATGCTGGCTTGCAAAGTGATGTGTATTTCCTATTGTGGATATCCAACATTTAGAAATGTTATTCTCCCACAACCTGCACTCAAAGTGACTGCCAGGGTTGGGAAGACTAAGGTATTAGAATACCTTAAACATCTAAACTTGAACAACCCATTCAGTAATGGGTTTCAAGTCCAAGTAACAGATTAGAATAGTTTAGAAAACTGTATGTTATTTACATTTGATGTGCATAAGATTAATTAATCAGTGTACATGCAAAACATAGGCATTGAAACAAACAATTCCAAAAATCAACCTGCAATAGAGCATGCTGGGAAATATGATACTGATGTGCATGGTTTTGGTTCAACTCTGGTTATTAACACGAACACTGGGGTTCTTTTACACCACTGAGTGTTAATATAACTCTTTACAGTATGAATTTAACTATTGAATCAACACTAGAAATGTTACACTGAAAGATCAACACTAGTTAACACTGGCCAATGTCCTGTGTGCTAAGAAAGGGACTTATTTGCAGGCATCCATACATTTCAAGAAACTTTTAGAATTCTGAAGAACCGTAGACTCAAAGGTTCTTTATCGGGCAAGAGATCTCCAAGGCACCTTAAGAGCTGACGAGGAACCATTTAAGAACCTTTGTCACGGCTGTTTAAAGGATCAGACCAAGGCGCAGCGTGTTTGTAGTTCCACATCTTTATTAAACCGTGAAACTAAATGCAATACACCAAATACTTAAAATAACAAAAACAACAAACCGTGACGCAGAGAGAAAACACACTACTCAAAATTAACAACCCACAAAACCAAATGGCAAAACCCTCTACATAACTATGATCTCCAATTAGAGGCAACGAGAACCAGCTGCCTCTAATTGGAGATCATCCCAACAACCCCAACATAGAAATAGAAACCTAGAAAAACAACATAGAAACAGAAAACACGAAAACCACCCAAAAACACCCCCTGTTACGCCCTGACCACTGTACTATAGAAAATAACATCTTACAAGGGTCAAGACGTGACAACCTTTATTTTGTCCAGTGTACAGTACCAGTCAAACTCATTCAATGGTTTTTCTTTATTTTAACTATTTTCTACATTGTAGAATTATAGTGAAGACATCAAAAATATGAAATAACACATATGGAATCATGTAGTAACCAAAAAACAAATCAAACAAATCAAAATAGATTTTATATTTGAGATTCTTCAAAGTAGAATATGTTTGAGATTCTTCAGTGTCGGAGTTGAATAGCCTCAGAATTGCTTCATCCGATATTGGATCGTTTTCATTGTCGCTCTCGTCACTGTTTGACCTTAACCCGTTCGGCAATTTCATTGGTCTAATGAAAGCTTTATGCTGCCAAAAAACTGAGCACGTCACAGAATGTGTTTTTTTTTGAAAAAACATTTGAAAGCGGGAAAAATCCATATATTAGCCGCGTCGTTGTTTAAGCCGCGAGGTTCAAAGCGTGGGAAAAAAGTTGCGGCTTATAGTCCGGAATTTACGGTACACACACACAAGCAGACACTCACGCTCACATACACACACACCTACACTGTGGAAACTAATATGCTTAGCCTACCCTAGTGGAATGTGGGAATTGCCAGGTGCGGTTGGCTCCGAACATCTGGAATGTGTGAAGGAGGGAGCGAGGGAGGAAGGAGGAGAGAGGGAGGAAGGGGGAGAGAGGGAGGAAGGGGGACTGAGGGAGGAAAGGAGGTGGGTGAGGCGGGTCAGTGGGGAGATTAGAGCTGTTCCAGCGCTCAGCTGAGGTTGAGTAGGCCGTGACATTTCCAATTTGCTCAGATTGATCGCCAGCCGAGTCCCCCTCTCCCTCCCTCCCCTTCATCCCTCCTTCTCTCCCTCCATCCCCTCCCTCCACCCCCCACCCCTCCTTACCTCCCTGCCTCCCTCCATCCCCCAGACAGTGCCTCCTGGACCTCCTCCAGGAATCTCTCCAGCAGCCTAAGAGATGTTAGTCCTGTTTGTTGTGCCAGGATTTCCAGGGTTTTCCACCCCTCCTCTCCCAGCAGTCTCAGGTCACCCAGCCTTAGTAAACCCACTGCCATCAGTTGCCTCTGCAGGGTGGCCACTGAACCGATCTCAAAGGGATGGCTGGGTTGTGGAAGATAGGCCCCTCCCAGGCTCCACACCCCTTCTCGTGTGGGCCTTAGCAGCTGCCAGGCCCTCAGCACTGCAGATTAAAAGTCTGAGAGACCTGCTGTACTCAGCCTCTTCAGCTTCATGAGGAACAGCTGCCGGTCCAACCCTAATCCGCCAGCTCTTCTCAGCAGCGCGGGGGGGGGGGGGAGGTTTATTCCACAAGGAGGATGCCACCAGGTTGTTGATTATCAGCAGCCACCTCCACCTGGCCAGTCTTGACACCACTGCCTGTGACAGCCCCTCCCAGTTCTTCCTGACCCATCTCTCCGAGCCCAGATACACCCTGAAAATATTGAGCCCTTCACAACCTCATTGCATACCCCCTGGAAGCAGAGGGGCCCTATCCCCCCATGCCCCACATAACAGAGCTTTGCTCTTTCCCCAGTTTACCTTAGCTGATGAAGCTCCCTCGTACACCTTCAGACTAGTCTCTAGTGCCTGCATATCCTGACCATCACAGACCATCACAGAAACGTAATCTGCATATGCTGACACTGCTATGCCTGTCAATACACCCATACCTGTCCAGCACACTCCCTGCAGTCTCCTGCGTAGCAGGCCCAAAAAAGGCTCAATGGCTAGTGTATATAACTGCCCCGATAGAGGGCATCCTTGTCGAATGCCCCATCTCACCCAGACTGGCCTACTGAGCCCCCCTCCCACCTTGACCATACATGACGCCCCAACATACAACATCTTCACACAGGTCAAAAACCTTTCCCCAAACCCAAACACAGACATCACATTAAACAGATACTCATGGTCCACTCTATCAAAAGCCTTATCTTGATCTAAAGAGACCAGTCCAAAGTTCTCTCAACAAGTCCAACATGTCCCTGATTAAGAACACATTGTCCGTGATTGAGCGTCCCCGTACGCAATATGTCTGCTTCAGTCTATTAGCGAGGACCTTGGCAAATATCTTGTAGTCCACACAGAGCAATGCCATAGGCCTCCAGTTCTTAAGTTCACACAAGTCCCCTTTTTTGGGCAGGAGAGTCAGAACCGCCCGACAGCAGCTCATTGGCAACTCTCCTACCCTGACGCACTCACGCAACATGCAAAAGAAATCCAGTCCAATTATTCCCCTGAATTCTTTATAAAACTCCACTGCGAGACCATCGACCCCCGGTGCACGGCCGGGGGACATCTGAGTTATGGCCTCTGCCAGTTCATGGGACAACAGGGGAATGTCCTTTTCATCCCTCTGTGCCAGAGAGAGCTTAGTGGGTTCTGCAAACAAAACCTGAGCACACATATGATCACACAGTTCTGCCCTATACAACTCAGTATAAAACTCCACAGTCCGCTCCCGCATCTCACCCACCACAGAGGTCACCCGCCCATCCGAAAGCCGTAGACAATGCATACCCTTGGCTTGCCCACTCTCTTTCCAAACCAAAGAAGGAGGAGCTAGGAGCATCCATCTCCTTGAGCATGGAGAGCCTAGCTCTTACAAGTGCTACCTTTGCTTTAACCTGGAAAAAACTGCCCAGGTCCCTACGTAATTCAGCTAAATTAGCCTGGAGGCCTACATTGCCTTGCCCCATCAGCTCTACCTCCATCTCACTAATACTACGTTATAGTTCCCCTAAAACTCTCCTAGCCTCTGAGGATGAGAGCGCTGTATACTGTTGACCGAAATGCCGGATTTTGACTTTTCCCACATCCCACCATTGACTCAGAGACTCATACTCATCTCTTCACTGCCCCCACCTTTCCCAAAAAGTCTAGAAACCTGAGCAAAAAGTGGCATCTTGTAAGAGCTTTACATTAAACTTCCAATAGGATGCCTGCCGAGGCCCTGGTGAAATAGACAGCCGAGCCATGGTTATGTGATGATCCGACAAACCCACCGGGAGAATGGTAGTGCCCAACAGCCTATTGCTCTGATTCCTGGACATGTTAAATCAATCAAGCTGCACTCACCCTAGCTCCAAAGACCTTCACCCATGTATACAGTCTTGTGTTGGGATGTCTAGTTCTCCAAACATCCACTAGGTCAAACTGCTTAATGATGTCCCTTTACACACCCACTGAGCCTGAATGAGACTCCTCCCCATTTTTGTATTTCATAAAATCCATTGTGCAGTTCCAGTCCCCGCCGACCACCAGCGTCTCCTCCGGCGCTACCTGTGAGAGTTCCTGTCTAAGACACCCAAATAGAAGTCCCCTCTCACTCCCTGTGTTAGGCACATAAAGATGCAGATGCTAAATGCTAAAAGCAGATGCTAAACTACAAGACTGTTTTGCTATCACAGAATGGAACATGTTCCGGGAATCTTCAAATGGCATTGAGGAGTACACCACATCAGTCACTGGCTTTATCAATAAGTGCATCAAGGACGTCATCCCCACAGTGACTGTACGTGCATACCCCAACCAGAAGCCATGGATTACAGGGAACATTCGCACTGAGCTAAAGGGTAGAGCTGCGACTTTCAAGGTGCGGGAATTTAAACTTGAAGCTTATAAGAAAACCTGCCTAAATGACTACAGACCCGTAGCACTCACGTCTGTAGCTATGAATTGCTTTGAAAGGCTGGTAATGGCTCACATCAACACCATTATCCCAAAAATCCTAGACCCACTCCAATTTGCATACTGCCCAAACAGATCCACAGATGATGCAACCTCTATTGCACTCCACACTGCCCTTTCCCACCTGGACAAAGGGAACACCTATGTGAGAATGCTATTCATTGACTACAGCTCAGCCTTGAATACCATAGTACCCTCAAAGCTCATCACTAAGTTAACCTCTTATGGCTAGGGGGCAGTATTTTCACGGCCGGATAAAAAACGTACCCGATTTAATCTGATTATTACTCCTGCCCAGAAACTAGAATATGCATATAATTATTAGCTTTGGATAGAAAACACTCCAAAGTTTCTAAAACTGTTTGAATGGTGTCTGTGAGTATAACAGAACTCATTTGGCAGGCCAAAACCTGAGAAGATTCTGTACAGGAAGTACCCTGTCTGACCATTTCTTGGCCTTCTTGATTATCTCTATCCAATACAGGGGATCTCTGCTGTTACGTGACACTTCCTACGGCTCCCATGGGCTCTCAGAAGGCGGCAAAAAGCTGAATTGTGGCTTTGCAGGCCCTGGTTGAAAAACATTAGCGCGTTTGGATAGTGGCCGGTCACAGTACTGTGAGACTCAGGCTCGTGCACGAGGGGATCCCATGCTTTTATTTTCTCTCTCTTTGTACGTACCCACGCTTTCCCGGTCGGAATATTATCGCTTTTTTACGAGAAAAATGGCATAAAAATTGATTTTAAACAGCGGTTGACATGCTTCGAAGTACGATAATGGAATATTTAGAAATCTTTTGTCACGAAATGCGTCGTGCGCGTGACCCTTATTTACACTTCGGATAGTGTCTTGAACGCACGAACAAAACGCAGCTGTTTGGATATAACTATGGATTATTTTGAACCAAACCAACATTTGTTATTGAAGTAGCAGTCCTGGGAGTGCATTCTGACGAAGAACAGCAAAGGTAATCAAACTTTTCTAATAGTAAATCGGAGTTTGGTCAGGGCTAAACTTGGTGGGTGTCAAAATAGCTAGCCGTGATGGCTGGGCTATCTACTCAGAATATTGCAAAATGTGCTTTCACCGAAAAGCTATTTTAAAATCTGACACCTCGATTGCACAAAGAAGTTCTGTATCTATAATTCTTAAAATAATTGTTATGTTTTTTTGTGAACGTTTATCGTGAGTAATTTAGCAAATTCACCGGAAGTTTGCGGGGGGTATGCTAGTTCTGAACGTCACATGCTAATGTAAAAAGCTGTTTTTTGATATAAATATGAACTTGATTGAACAGACATGCATGTAGTGTATAACATAATGTCCTAGGCATGTCATCTGATGAAGATCATCAAAGGTTAGTGCTGCATTTAGCTGTGGTTTTGTTTTTTGTGACATTATATGCTAGCTTGAAAAATGGGTGTCTGATTATTTCTGGCTGGGTACGCTGCTGACATAATCTAATGTTTTGCTTTCGCTGTAAAGCCTTTTTGAAATCGGACAGTGTGGTTAGATAAAGGAGAGTCTTGTCTTTAAAATGCTGTAAAATAGTCATATGTTTGAAAAATTGAAGTTTTTGTATTTTTGAGGAATTTGTAATTCGCGCCACGCCTATCATTGGATATTGGAGCAGGTGTTCCGCTAGCGGAACGTCTAGATGTAAGAGGTTTTAAGGATCCTAGGACTAAACACCTCCCTCTGCAACTGGATCCTGGACTTCCTGACAGGCCGCCCCCAGGTGGTGTGGGTAGGTAGCAACTCATCTGCCACGCTGATCCTCAACACTGGAGCCCCCCAGGGCTGCGTGTTCAGTCACCTCCTGTACTCCCTGTTCACCCATGACTGCATGGCCAGGCACAACTCCAACACCATCATGAAGTTTGCAGATGACACAACAGTGGTAGGCCTGATCACCTACAACGACGAGACAGCCTATAGGGAGGAGGTCAGAGACCTGGCCGGGTGGTTTCAGAATAACAACCTATCCTTCAATGTAACCAAGACTAAGGAGATGATTGTGGACTACAGGAAAGGAAGACCGAGCATGCCCCCATTCTCATCGACGGGGCTGTAGTGGAGCAGGTTGAGAGCTTCAAGTACCTTGGTGTCCACATCACCAACAAACTAGAATGGTCCAAACACACCAAGACAGTCGTGAAGAGGGCACGACAAAGCCTATTCCCCCTCAGGAAACTAAAAGTATTTGGCATGGGTCCTCAGATCCTCAAAAGGTTCTACAGTTGCAACATTGAGAGCATCCTGACTGGGTGCATCACTGCCTGGTATGGCAATTGCTCAGCCTCCGACTGCAAGGCACTTAAGAGGGTAGTGCATACGGCCCAGTACATCACTGGGGCTAAGCTGCCTGCCATCCAGGACCTCTACACCAGGCGGTGTCAGAGGAAGGCCCCATTGGAAAAGACCCCAGCCACCCCAGTCATAGACTGTTCTCTCTACTACTGCATGGCAAGCGGTACCGGAGTGCCAAGTCTAGGACAAAAAGGCTTCTCAACAGTTTTTACCCCCAAGCCATAAGACTCCTGAACAGGTAATCATATGGCTACCTGGACTATTTGCATTGTGTGCCCCCCCCCCATACCCTCTTTTCCGCTGCTGCTGCTTTATCATATATGCATAGTCACTTTAACTATACATTCATGTACATACTACCTCAACTGGCCCAACCAACCAGTGCCCCCGCACATTGGCTAACTGGGCTATCTGCATTGTGTCCCACCACCCACCACCCGCCAACCCCTCTTTTACGCAACTGCTACTCTCTGTTCATCATATATGCATAGTCACTTTAACCATATCTACATGTACATACTACCTCAATCAGCCCGACTAACCGGTGCCTGTATGTAGTCTCGCTACTGTTATAGCCTCGCTACTGTATTTAGCCTCGCTACTGTTATAGCCTCGCTACTGTATTTAGCCTCCCTACTGTTATTTTTCACTGCCTTTTTACTTTTGTTTTTATTTCTTTACTTACCTATTGTGCACCTAATACCTTTTTTGCACTGTTGGTTAGAGCCTGTAAGTAAGCATTTCACTGTTGTACCTGTTGTATTCGGCGCACGTGACAAATAAACTTTGATTTGATACACATTTATAAAGACAAAACCCCTGTTGTTAGACTGCTTGTAGTAAAAGCAGAAATTATCAGTCTATCAAAATGTCTTTATTTTGATATTTTATAGTTTATTCGCCATTAGTCAGCACCTCCACACAAACTTTTATTCTGGGTGTGCGCCAGCTCATGTTTTTTTTTTTATCTACTATAAGCAGTCTACCCATACACACCTCCTTTGAGGAGCAAATTGTTACAGACTGACCAGATACAAAAAGAACTGCCCCCCCTGCACTAACAGTTGTCACATGGCTCAACACACTTGTCCCTTTCCACCAGAGCCCCCAATCGACTTCATTCACAGAATCACTATGTGTCTCCTGCAGAAACAACACCTGTACTTTTTGGGGGTTTTACATATTCACCCAACACACTCCTCTTTCCCTCATCTCTGGCACCATTTATATTAAGCGAGCCTACCCAAAGAGTCTCCATAAGAAGTGGGAGAAAAGCCATCAAAGAAAGAGACCAATAGCAAAGCTCAAAAAGCCCCAGTGCCAGAAAGAAACTATTCATCTAAACAACGTCTGAAGGTAGCCGTTTACGCACTGTTGTGACCCACTTCCTAAACCTAAACCGTTTCCTGGTTGAGAGGACACCATGCCCCTCATTTTTCATAGCGTGTTTTACTGCTCTTACAAACTGTCGTGGAAATTCAGTATTGAGACTTGGTCATTTCTTCAAACAATCATCTTTATTTAATATTGATTAATTATTGCAATAATGAAGCCGTCAATCCAGCAGTTTTGACTGTCGGACCGAGTGCTTAACTTTTACAGAAATGCAGAGTTGTGTATATATAGTAGACCTAAACATTCTGTCATGGCTGTCTCCACCCTTCCCATGCAGACTAAGGGCCATCATAAGCCACTCTGGGTTCATCTCCTGGTCATCTGCCTCTGGTGTTGTTTTTAACCCCACCTTGTCTTAGTTTCCCACATGCCAGGATAATTAGGAATACTGAGGCCTTTGTTCTGCTCCTCCAGGCTCTCTCTTTCCCGGCTAAACATACACCATATCTTGTCTATGGAATGCAGGCTCAATGAGACCGGAGACATATGTCTCACATGCACCTCTAATCATAGAATGGAATGTGGCTGTTGGTTTTTATCACTAAGATATCCATCTCAAGCTCTAGTAAAACAATACGCCCGGATTAGCTGCAGCATGCTAGAGTGGAGACCATAAAACACGGCATTACTAGCACATGAATATCTTACTGTTTGTTAAGTAAATACAGTAATTGTTAAATATCCAACAAATCAGGTATGTATGTAATTTTCTATCACAAAACTTTACCGGATCTCAAAAATAATCCTCAAGATTAACTTTTTTCCCCTTGTTCTCATTCAGGAAGCTTGACAGTTCCCTCACCGTATACTTTGACCCCTCTGCCTGACTGGCTGTCAGCTCTGAACCCATTGAGGAGGAGTCTTAAAATAAATCCTCCTCATCGTCCTCTTCCTCAGACTCACCTTCCTCCACCTCATCTCCTTCTTCCATCCTGACCACCTGCCCTTTCTATCTAGTCGGGGCCCCAGCACCAGGCAAAGGTTCCTTAGTGCCCTTGACCACACCAGCCTCTCCCCTCCCAACTCCTTTGTTCTCCCCCGTTTTCCTCCACATGACACAGTCCTCCACCCCCCTAGTCGCTCCCCCTTCCCCACAATACTCTCCTCATCTACTAGCATAACCTGACTAGGCCCAGCCTCATCTACACCACCATCCATGATATGACTAGACCCAGCCTCATCTACCACACCATCTATAGCATGACTAGGCCCAGCCTCATCTACACCACCATCTATAACATGACTAGGCCCAGCCTCATCTACACCACCATCTATAACATGACTAGGCCCAGCCTCATCTATACCACCATCTGTAGCATTACTAGACCCAGCCTCATCCACACCACCATCTGTAGCATGACTAGACACAGCCTCATCTACCCCACCATCTGTAGCATGACTAGGCCCAGCCTCATCTACCCCACCATCTATAGCATCACTAGGCCCAGCCTCATCTACCCCCCATCTGTAGCATGACTAGGCCCAGCCTCATCTACCCCACCATCTGTAGCATGACTAGGCCCAGCCTCATCTACCCCACCATCTGTAGCATGACTAGGCCCAGCCTCATCTACACCACCATCTGTAGCATGACTAGGCCCAGCCTCATCTACCCCACCATCTATAGCATCACTAGGCCCAGCCTCATCTACACCACCATCTGTAGCATGACTAGGCCCAGCCTCATCTACCCCACCATCTGTAGCATGACTAGGCCCAGCCTCATCTACACCACCATCTGTAGCATGACTAGGCCCAGCCTCATCTACCCCACCTTCTACAGCATCACTAGGCCCAGCCTCTGCTGCCTGCGTCTCACGGCCCCCTGCACGTTGACCTTGATTTCCCCCCTGGCGCTTGTACCCTCACCTTGTCTACGGCCTTTATGTGGGCACGCAAAGCTCTTATGCTCCAAATCCCCACACTCAAAGCACCGTAGAATATCTGTTCTGGCAAACCCTGCATAGAGCCCCTTCCCATGCCTCACTTTAAAATGCACGTTCAGCTGTTGCTCATTGTTATTCAGAAACATGTATACTTGGCTCCGGAACGAAACAACATGATTGACAGCATCCGCCTGAAAACCTGCAGACAGTGCACGAAACCCACTAGCAAACTTACCAAAACGACTCAGCTCTTTCCTGATTTGATCATCTGTAATAAACAGAGACAAATTTGCAACTATCACCCTGGTCGAGGGGGTAGAAAGAGGAGAAATTGGCACCAACACACCCTTACAAATATTCCACTAGCAATGAGCCTACCCACCAAATTTGCTCTTTTCATGAACACAACCACAGCTTTGTTCATTCTGGAAGCGGAATGTATGAATTCAGCTCCTATATATTTGCCGACAGCAAGCAGAACCTCCTCCACCTTAAGGAACACACCTGAATCCATGGCGTAATGACAGTGTCTCCTCCTCGCTAAGCTGCGAAGCCATCACGCACACCAAGCCTTCCAAACCCCAGGAAACTAAAACTCTGTCCTCTTCCTCCTTAACTTTAAAAAAAACAGTCGGTACCGCTAAAACAAACAGTGCATTAACCCTCCATCATAGAAAATAAAAATGTAAAGAAAAGAAAGGAAAGAATCAAGAAAATTAGTTAGGACAGAGCCCTCCACACCAAACACTCAAACTCCAAAAAACTCCCAGCATGCACTGAGAGAGAGAGAGAGAGAGAGAGAGAGACTTTCCAAATGTATCTAGCGCGTGGTGCTAGCTACCTGGGACAAGGTCAAAACTAATTTTCTGAAGCACACTTCAAAGATTGCCTTTGGAGGTGGTGTCACGTTTGTTTACAGGATTAAGTCAGAGTACACAAACACACACACCAAAGAGTATGTTTTATGTGGAGCTCTGTGAAGTGGCAAAGGGATCAGGCCTATTTTATTAGCTAGGAGTGCTAATGCTATTTGTGCTCTGTCTAGCTCTCTATATCGCTGTAATTCCTCTATCTAGGCGTACATAATGGGAAGTGTCTGGTGGTTATAGGGGATTTAATCCTATCCTGTATTAAACTGATTATCCCTTTGGGGTTTACTGTTGTGAGACTATGGAAAAGGGATTCTCCCAAATAAAATTATTAGGAGTGGAGGGATGGAACATTTTCCTCCTCTGCTTCAGAATACCTCATTAAAAGCCTTCTACACTACATTCAGCTCTGTGACATCAGTAAGGAATATTGCGGCACATTGCCCATCTGTCTTATATAGGCTGCACTTAAAGAAATAGAATACAAATGTTACTTCAATGTTTCTTCAAGATTAGTCTGCAACAGCTCCACATACACAGATTACAAAACATGCTTGTAGGGAATGCCGGAGTTGGCTGGAGAGATTCATTAATATTCAACACACACACACACACACACACATTCACACACACACACACACACACACACACACACACACACACACACACACACACACACACACACACACACACACACACACACACACACACACACACACACACACACACAGTCATTCCCACATCTTATCGCTGTGAGTAGCCCAATCAAAAATATACAACTGGACTAGACACGTTCAAAATCCCTGTTTCAGCACTATGACACTGACATCCCTATCTACAGTACAGATATTACTGCACTATCTGCATTACAGTACAGTAGACATCACTACACAATCTACAGTACAGATCTCTACACTGTCTACAGTACAGCAGACATCACTACACTATATACAGTACTATAGACATTACTACACTATCTACAGTACAGTAGACATCACTATCTACAGTACAGTAGACATCTCTACACTGTCTACAGTACAGTACAGTAGACATCACTATCTACAGTACAGTAGACATCTCTACACTATCTACAGTACAGCAGACATCTCTACACTATCTACAGTACATTAGACATCTCTACACTGTCTACAGTACAGTACAGTAGACATCACTATCTACAGTACAGTACACATCTCTACACTATCTACAGTACAGCAGACATCTCTACACTATCTACAGTACAGTACACATCTCTACACTATCTACAGTACACATCTCTACACTATCTACAGTACAGTAGACATTCTACACTATCTACAGTACAGTAGACATCTCTACACTATCTACAGTACAGTAGACATCTCTACACTATCTACAGTACAGTATAGTACAGTACAGTAGACATCTCTACACTATCTACAGTACAGTATAGTACAGTACAGTAGACATGTCTACACTATCTACAGTACAGTAGACATCTCTACACTATCTACAGCACAGAAGACATCACTACATTATCTATAGTACAGTGCAGAATACATCTCTCCACTATCTACAGTACTGTAGACATCTCTACACTATCTGCAGTACAGTACAGTAGACATCTCTACACTGTCTGCAGTACAGTAGAGTCGAATAAGTTCAAAGAAATTGTTTGCCAGACTATGGCTAGCTCAGCCAGTTCCCTCCGCTCTGTCATGTAAAATAATTCAGCACACTCTCCTCTCCTCTCCCTCCACCTTCCCTCCCTCCCTCCTCCCCGTCCTTCCTCAGAAAGATCTTTCTCGCTCTCCTCCAATGTAAATCACTTCAACACACCCTCCCTCCTTCTTCCCTCCCTCCCCCTTTATTTCCTTCCCCTTCCCTCCCTCCCTCCCTCCCTCCCTCCCTCCCTCCCTCCCTCCCTCCCTCCCTCCCTCCCTCCCTCCTCTGTAATGTTTAACACTTCAACACCTGACCAAGCCCTTTGAGCCTGTTCTGCAGAAGCTGCTCTAGCTCACCTGGTCTCGTACTGTAGATTGTGATGTCATGGTGAAACAGTTACCATACAGTATGCTGATGATGATGATGACACTAACAGACAGAGAACAGGCCATGCTCTGTCTCTCTCTCTCTGTCTCTCTCTCTTTTACTCTCTTTCTCTTTCTCTCTATTTCTCTCTGTCTCTCTTTGACAAGGCTTCAGAGTAACAGTCCTGTTGAGCTTGAGGAAAATTCTTGCTGTGGAGAATTACATTTAAAATGTTAGTCATTTAGCAGATGCTCTTATCCAGAGCCACTTACAGTTAGTGCATTCCTCTTAAGATAGCTAGATGGGACAACCACATATCACAGTCATAGTAAGTGCATTTTTCCTCAATAAAGTAGCTATCAGCAAGGTCAGAGCTAGTAAGGGGGAAAAAGTGTGAGTGTTAGACGTACAGTTGAAGTCAGAAGTTTACATACACCTTAGCCAAATACATTTAAACTCAGTTTTTCACAATTCCTGACATTTAATCCTCGTAAAAATTCCCTGTTTTAGGTCAGTTAGGATCACCACTTTATTTTAAGAATGTGAAATGTCAGAATAATAGCAGAGAGAATGATTTATTTCAGCTTGTATTTCTTTCATCACATTCCCAGTGGGTCAGAAGTTTACATACACTCAATTAGTATTTGGTAGCAGTGCCTTTAAATATCCACATAATTTTCCTACCTCATGATGCCTTCTATTTTGTGAAGTGCACCAGTCCCTCCTGCAGCAAAGCACCCCCACAACATGATGCTGCCACCCCCGTGCTTCATGGTTGGGATGGTGTTTTTCAGCTTGCAAGCCTCCCCCTTTTTCCTCCAAACATAACAATGGTAATTATGGCAAAACAGTTCTATTTTTGTTTCATCAGACCAGAGGACATTTCTACAAAAAATACGATCTTTGTCCCCATGTGCAGTTGCAAACCGTAGTCTGGCTTTTTTATGGCGGTTTTGGAGCAGTGGCTTCTTCCTTGGTGATTGACCTTTCAGGTTATGTCGATATAGGACTCATTTTACTGTGGATATAGATACTTTTGTACCTGTTTCCTCCAGCATCTTCACAGGGTCCTTTGCTGTTGTTCTGGGATTGATTTGCACTTTTCGCACCAAAGTATGTTCATCTCTAGGAAACAGAACGCGTATCCTTCCTGAGCGGTATGATGGCTACGTGGTCCCATGATGTTTATACTTGCTTATACTATTGTTTGTACAGATGAACGTGGTACCTTCAGGCATTTGGAAATTGCTCCCAAGGATGAACCAGACTTGTGGATGTCTACAATGTTTTTTCTGAGGTCTTGGCTGATTTCTTTAGATTTTCCCATGATGATGAAGCAAAGAGGCACTGAGTTTGAAGGTAGGCCTTGAAATACATCCACAGGTACACCTCCAATTGACTCAAATTATGTCAATTAGCCTATCAGAAGCTTCTAAAGCCTTGACAGCATTTTCTGGAATTTTCCAAGCTGTTTAAAGGCACAGTCAACTTAATGTATGTACATTTCTGACCCACTGGAATTGTGATACAGTGAGTTATTGTGAAATAATCTGTCTGTTAACAATTGTTGGCAAAATTACTTGTATCATGCACAATGTAGATGTCCTAACCGACTTGCCAAAACTATAGTTTGTTAACAAGAAATATGTGGAGTGGTTGAAAAACGAGTTTTAATAACTCCAACATAAGTGTATGTTAACTGCCGACTTCAACTGTATGTCTTGTCGGTCCTGTACAAAGGGCCAGTTGGCAGTTTCTCTGGCAACTATACTGCTATAATTATTCTGTAATACAGTGTCTAATAACAATAAGACCATATTATTTATTGCGCCTACATTGTGTTGTCCCACTGGGGTGGCTTTTCTCTGCTGGTTATAACCTTGTTTGATGTGTTAAACGTTCAGGAGTTGTTTATTGTTGGAAGTGAACATGTATTTTTAGGGGTGGCTGTTCTGATTGTTGTAGAAAGAGGGAGAGAAAGTTTCTATTGCATTCGATGTCATTATCTCACAGTATTACGGACCATCAAAGTTGCTTGTCCAGAATAGTAGTGTAACTGATCCTTCACATTGGACCTGTGAATGGCAGGCTTTTTACTCCATATAGGAGGGAATAGTCTGCAGAGGAGCTGGAATGCTCAGTTGACTTGTAACACGTCAACTTTCAACTGGTGCTGCTCATTTCCAAACCGTTCTCAATGCAAATGAGTCATTGAAAAGTATCCACTTAAAGTTGTTGGTTTGTTAAACAAGAACTCTCTTCACTTATCGGACTTTAGTTATAATTCAACTATATTATTACGTTTTGAGAATAATTCATTGTCGCTTGGCAGAACTTTGAAATTAATACATGTATCAATTCATACGACCCCCAGTTAACCTTTGCCACTACTCACCGCCAAGCTTCTGCTCAGAATGCTGAGATGGATTTGGAATTTAAAATGCAGAAGGCAGAGATGAATTTTAAGTGAATTTTTTAAATTCTCCAATAAAATCCCCCTCAAGACAGCAGTTAGAACCTCCACTGTTAAACTGACATTAAGATCAAGTTATGTGCTCCATTAAGTGCTCAGTATTGACGTTGGGAGTTTATGCAGCATTTAAAGGCCACACTTTATTTGGATCATCCAGATAGTCCATCTGTAGATGCTCTACAGATGGTCATACTATTAACAAACTATCTGTTGATAAGCAACTGCTTGCTAAGAATAGGGTTAGGGCTAGGTTTAGAATAAGGGTTACGGTAAGGTTTGAGTTTAGGATAAGGATTAAGGTTAGGGTTAGGGCTAGGGTTAGTAGATAGTTAGTTGAAATGTTACTAATAGCCTGTAGATAGTCTATAGAACATCTACAGATGGACTATCCAAATAATGTGTGACCTATTTAAATGCCCATTGCAGTCAAAATACAGTTTTTCCTGTGTTTTGAATCATATTGTACAACAGCTGATGAAACTAACACTGTAAAAGTGTGAAAAATGTGATCAGTGTTATTTCCTGATAGATGCTGATGGAAGTTTTTGGATGGGTGGAGCTTGCCTGGTGTAATCACCAGGTGGTAAAAGTTAATAGACCAATAACAAAGAGAGTTCCAAACCTCTCTGCCAATAACAGCTAGTTTTCAGCTTACATCCCTCCCATTAGGCCCATCAAATTAGGTTCCTCACTCAGACCACTCTCAGACAATCAGTCAAAGTTGTCGCTTGAGAAGGTTTTTTTCTAAAAAGCTATTTTTGTAGATTTTCTTACCATTTAAATGGAAAACTATTACTGATTGATTCAATTTTTTTGTTTTGATTTACAGTATTTC
This sequence comes from Salmo trutta, assembly GCF_901001165.1. Classification (NCBI taxonomy): domain Eukaryota; kingdom Metazoa; phylum Chordata; class Actinopteri; order Salmoniformes; family Salmonidae; genus Salmo; species Salmo trutta. The sequence continues at coordinate 15,721,058 of NC_042957.1, forward strand.
ATTACTGCTCACAGTTGACAAGAATGAATGATGCAGAATGCACAGTTACATTTAGACAATATAGATACTATATTCAGTTAAAAAAGGTCCTAGCGTACAATAAATTATCAGTTAAAAAGTCACATTTGGTTATTCAAAAGTCTGATGGTAGTGGCTATGGTAGAATTGTTCTGCCTGTTTGTCCTTGCATTGATGCTGGACAATTGGTTCTGTTTGCGGAGGACTCTGCCAGTGCTGTCTCACATTCTCTGTGGTAGCAGATCATGTAGAAGCTTCTGAGGTTGGTGCGTCATGTCATGATCGGGGATATTGATTATGGCAGCCCCCCCGCACCTCTCTGATTCAGAGGGGTTGGGTTAAATGCGGAAGACACATTTCAGTTGAATGCATTCAGTTGTACAACTGACTTTCCCTTTCCCTCCGTGACGGTAGTGGTGGAAGGGTCAGTGGGATTATCATTATCCCAGAAACCCTAGACCCACTAGGGTTTCATACCGCCACGACAGATCCACAGATGATGCAATCTCTATTGCACTCCAAACTGCCCTTTCCCACCTGGACAAAAGGAACACCTATGTGAGAATGCTATTCATTGACTACAGCTCAGTGTTCAACACCATACTGCCCTCAAAGCTCATCAAAAACCCAAGGACCCTGGGACTAAACACCTCCCTCTGCAACTGGATCCTTGACTTCCTGACGGGGCGCCACCAGGTGGTAAGGGTAGGTAACAACACATCCGCCACACTGATCCTCAACACAGGGGCCCCTCAAGGGGTGCATGCTCAGTCCCCTCCTGTACTCCCTGTTCACTCATGACTGCACGGCCAGGCACGATTCCAACACCATCATTAAGTTTGACAACGACGAGACAGCCTATAGGGAGGAGGTCAGAGTCCTGGCCGTGTGGTTCAAGGACAACAACCTCTCCCTCAACGTGATCAAGACAAAGGAGATGATTGTGGACTACAGAAAAAAGAGGAACGAGCACGCCCCCATTCTCATCGACGGGGCTGTAGTGGAGCAGGTTGAGAGCTTCAAGTTCCTTGGTGTCCACATCACCAACAAACTAACATGGTCCAAGCACACCAAGACAGTCATGAAGAGGGCACAACAAAACCTATTCCCCCTCAGGAGACTGAAAAGATTTGGCATGGGTCGTCAGATCCTCAAAAGGTTCTATAGCTGCACCATCGAGAGCATCCTGACTGGTTGCATCACTGCCTGGTATGGCAACTGCTCTGCCTCCGACTGCAAGGCACTACAGAGGGCAGTACGTACGGCCCAGTACATCACTGGGGCCAAGCTTCCTGCCATCCAGGACCTCTATACCAGGTGGTGTCAGAGAAAGGCCCAAAAAATTGTCAAAGACTCCAGCCACCCTAGTCATAGACTGTACCGGAGCACCAAGTCTAGGTCAAAGAGGGTTCTAAACAGCTTCTACCCCCAAGCCATAAGACTCCTGAATATCTAGTCAAAGGACTACCAAGACTATTTGCATTGCCTCCCTTTTATACCGCTGCTACTCTCTGTTGTTATCATCTATGCATAGTCACTTTAATAACTCTACCTACATAGTACCTCAACTAACCGGTGCCCCCACACATTGACTCTGTACCGGTACCCCCCTGTATATAGTCTCACTATTATTATTTTACTGCTGCTCCTTAATTACTTGTTACTTTTATTTCTTATTCTTATTCATATCTATATTTTTGAACTGCATTGTTGGTTAGGGGCTCATAAGTAAGCATTTCACTGTAAGGTCTACACCTGTTGTATTCGGAACATGTGACTAATAAAATAGAATTTGATGTCTCTGTTTCTTGCTTGCCCTTTTTCTGTATCTTATCCAGTGCAGCTTCTTGCTATTACAGTACATTTACATTACATTACATTTCGTCATTTAGCAGACGCTCTTACCCAGAGCGATCTACAGTAGTGAATGCATACATTTCATTAAAAAAAAATTCTTCCTGTGCTGGCCCCCCGTGGGAATCAAACCCACAACCCTGGTGTTGCAAACACCATGCTCTACCAACTGAGCTACAGGGAAGGCTGTACTTAATTGTTACCCAAAAAGGATTTGATATTGAGATAAAAACATCTGCATTTGGCCTTTTAATTAAATGAATTGCCTCCCAATAGAAATTAATGATGTGGGTTAACTTCTATGGGCTAGGTGGGACGTTAGCGTGCCGCGAAATACAAATACCTCAAAACTGCAATAATTTCAATATTTCAAACATACAACTATTTTACACCATTTGAAAGATAAGTCTCTCGTTAATCTAAACACATTGTCTGATTTCAAAAAGGCTTTACAGAGAAAACAAAACATTAGATTATGTTAGGAGAGTACATAGACACAAATAACCACACAGCCATTTTTCAAGCAAGCATATATGTCACAAAAACCCAAAACACAGCTAAATGCAGCACTAACCTTTGATGATCTTCATCAGATGACACTTCTAGGACATTATGTTATACAATACATGCATGCTTTGTTCAATCAAGTTCATATTTATATCAAAAAACAGCTTTTTACATTGGCGTGTTATGTTCAGAAAATGTATTCCCACCGAAAACGTCCGGTGAATTTACTAAATTACTCATGATAAACGTTGACAAAATACATAACAATTATTTTAAGAATTATAGCTACAGAACTCCTTTATGCAATCCCTATGTCAGATTTTAAAATAGTTTTTCGGCGAAAGCACATTTTGCAATATTCTGAGTACATAGCTCAGCCATCACGGCTAGCTAATTTGACACCCGCCAAGTTCGGGGAAACCTAAACTCAGAATTACTATTAGAAAAATTGGATTACCTTTGCTGTTCTTCGTCAGAATGCACTCCCAGGACTGCTACTTCCACAACAAATGTTGTTTTTGTTCCAAATAATCCATAGTTATGTGCAAATACCCCCGTTTTGTTCGTGCGTTCAGGTCACTATCCAAAGAGTAACACTTGAGCGCATTTCGTGACAAAACATTTCAAAATGTTCCTTTACCGTACTTAGAAGCATGTCAAACGATGTTTAAAATCAATTTTTATGGTATTTTTCTCATAAAATAGCGATAATATTCCAACCGGACAATGCTGTATTCATTCAAAAAGGAAGAGAAAAAATTGCGAGGTCTCGTGAACGCGCATTTCCTAGAGCACTGACAAACTGTGCTCCTGTTATCTGCCCGGAGACAGGAGACGCGTCAATCCACTTTCTGAACGCTTTAGAGAGCCAATGCAAGCCTTAGAAAGTGCTACATAACCCCACGGGCACTGTAGTTTCGATTGAGAAGCAAAGGGAGAACTACAAATTCGCAAACAGGCCACTTCCTGCATGGAATTTTCTCAGGTTTTTGCCTGCCATATGAGTTCTGTTATACTCACAGACACCATTCAAACAGTTTTAGAAACTTCGGAGTGTTTTCTATCCAACTCTACTAATGATATGCATATTCTCATTTCTGGGAAAGAGTAGTAACCAGTTTAAATCGGGTACGTTTTTTATCCGGCTGTGAAAATACTGCCCCCTAGCCCAGACAGGTTAAATTGTGGTGTAGATTATGGCTCAGTTGGTTGAAGCATGGAACTAGTAATCGTTTATTTTGTTCTTATTTTACCAGCTAAGTTGACTGAGAACACATTCTCATTTACAGAATGAGCCAATTGAAGCTGGGGATGATTTGGTGGCCATGATGGTATGAGGGTCAGATTGGGAATTTAGCCAGGACACCGGAGTTAACACCACTACTCTTATTGTCACAGGCGTTGATGAAAGGTGACCAAAACGCAGCTGGTATAGTGCTCATTTTCTTGTATTTATTTAAAGAGAGTGAACACTTAAACAAAATAACAAACAACAATCAACAGTTCTGTAAGGTACATAGACTATACAGAAAGCAACCACCCACAAAACCAAAGGAAAAAACAGGCTGCCTAAGTATGGCTTCCAATCAGAGACAACGAAAAACACCTGCCTCTGATTGGAAACCATACTTGGCCAAACGTGGAAAAAGAAACATAGAAATAGAAAACTAGAACCAAAATCCCCTAGAACCAAAAAACCCCAAAACACACAAAGCAAACACCCCCTGCCACCCCCTGACCATACTACAATGACAAATTACCCCTTTACTGGTCAGGACGTGACAGTTCCCCCCCCCCAAAACAAAAAAACACCACAAAACCAACCCCAAACCTAAAGGGAGGGAAGGGAGGGTGGCCACCGTCAACGACGGTTCTTGTGCTACACCCCCCCTTTCACCAATCCTCCCACTACGGAGGTGGCTCTGACTCTGGGTGTAGCTCCCGTTCAGAAGACTCTGGGCTGAGAGGCGTCGCTGGAGGCCCCAGGCTGAGAGGCTTCGCTGAAGGCCCCGGGCTGAGTGGCGTCGCTGGAGGCCCCGGGCTGAGAGGCGTCGCTGGAGGCCCCACGCTGAGAGGCATCGCTGGAGGCCCCGAGCTGAGAGGCGTCGCTGGAGGCTCCGAGCTGAGAGGCGTCGCTGGAGGCCCCGAGCTGAGAGGCGTCGCTGGAGGCCCCCCCAGGAGACTGGGTGCGCAGAGCAGGCACGAGGCACACTGGGCCGTGGAGGCGCACCGGAGGTCTGGAGCTCAGGGCTGGTACACTCCGTCATGGCTGGATGGTCCCTGTAGCCCGGCACGGGCGGAGCGCTGGCACAGGGCGAACTGGGCTGTGCTGGGGAATGAGGACTGCCGTGCACAGAGCGGGCGCAGGATATCCTGGGCCCAGGATTCTCCCTGGAGGTCTGACACTTACAGCCAACATAACCCGTCCTGGCTCAATGCTCACTCTAGCCCGGCAAGGGCGAAGCGCTGGCACAGGACGAACTGGGCTGTGCTGGGGAATGCAGGGTATCGTGTGTGGAGCAGGCGTGGGATATCCTGGGCTGAGGAGCCGCACTCAAGGCCAGATACGCTGCGCCGGCGCACTCTTTCCTGGCTGCCGGCTAGCTGTCGCACAACAACAATGCGGAGCTTGTATCAACCGCACCGGGCTCTGAGTGCTTATGGGCAACATAGTGCGCATACCTCCATGCTGCCTAGCTCCTCCCTCTGTTTGTCTGCTCCGTCGTGCACTCTCCACCAGTCCCTTTCTCCGGAATCCAGCATCGTCATCCGCTCTTGACTCCTCGACCAGCTCTGGTTTCCTCCATGGCTCCCTCTGTATAGCCCGGGAAGTTAGGTCAGGGTTCCCCCCTGACCTAGCAACACTCCCCTTATGCCCCCCCCCAAAAAACAAAAAGAAAAGTGATATCAAAATGGGGTTGCAGGCCAAAATAGTTTGGGAACCCATGGACTAAGCATTTGTTGAAAAAAACATATCCTGATTCATACTGTGATATGGAATCGCTCAAAGCCCTTTAGCATTTGACGTTCTGAACCTCTCTGACCGTGTCTAGCCATATCTAACCGTGTGGTATCTTTCCTCTGCAGGGACCCTGAAAAGCTTGCTGCAATATCACATTATGGAGATGATTATTGGCAACACTTGAGGCGGCTCTGAGCCTGACCGCGTGTCACTGTCTCTGGCTGAGTTTGACCGTGTGTGACCGTGTGGTCTCTCTCTTATCTGTAGGGACCCTGAATGCGCTCCTGAGACAGAAGGGTCAGGCAGCGACAGAGGGGCCCACCTGGTCACTGAGCGGTAACCAAGGTGACCACTGGAAACAGGCCAAAGTTAGCATCCACCCAACCGCCTCTTTCCAGGTGAGTAAAACCTTGTGTGACTGGATGATTCCGGAGTCAGCCAGGGGAAGAATCCCAACTTAAAGTCTATGTCTATAACAGCAATCTGTCTCTCCAACTGTCTCTTTTTCTCCCACCTCAGGTGGTGCTGGAGGGTATCCGAGGTCCTGGCATTGAGGGGGACATTGCAATTGATGACGTCACCCTGGAGGAGGGAGAGTGTAGAGATCTACCGGCCATTAGTGAGTACAGAAACATAAGAGGAGTTTATCCCTAGTTGCTCATCTAAAGATGCTTGTATGTTTAACACCCTGATGGATAAGATAAGGCTTTGGGAGAGGGTAAGATCATCTTACAAGTGTGCCTAGGGTTGCTTTTTGCTGCACCTGCGATAACATTAGCAAAACTGTGTATTCGACCAATACACTTTGATTTGATTTCAGATGCTTATCTAAGGTCAGTTCTCAAGTCAGTTAAGATTTTGGGGAAGACATAGTAATCTGGTTGCAGATCTGTTCTGTCTCTCAATTCATTTTAAGGGGCTTTATTGGCATGGGAACATATGTTTACATTGCTAAAGCAAGTGAAATAGATAATAAAAAAAAGTTAAATAAACAATATAAAACTAACAGTAAACATTACACTCACAAAAGTTCCAAAAGATTATTATGTCTATGCACAGTGTTGTAATGTTGTAATGATGTGCAAATAGTTAAAGTACAAAAGGGAAAATAAATAATCATAAATATAGATTGTATTTACAATGGTGTTTGTTCTTCACTGGTTGCCCTTTTCTTGCGGCAACAGGTCACAGATCTTCTGCTGTGATTGCACACTGTGGTATTTCACTGAGTCTGTACATAGTCAAAGATTTCCTTAATTTTGGGTCAGTCACAGTGGTCAGGTATTCTGCCACAATGTACTCACTGTTCTGGGCCAAATAGAATTCTAGTTTGCTCAGTTTCTTTGTAAATTATTTCCAATGTGTCAAGTAATTATATTTTTGTTTTATCATGAATTGGTTGGGTTTAATTGTATTGCTGTCCTGGGGCTCTGTGGGGTCTGTTTGTGTTTGTGAACAGAGCCCCAGGACCAGCTTTCTCTTCTCCAGGTTCACCTCTCTGTAGGTGATGGCTTTGTTATGGAAGGTTTGGGAATCTCCTCCTAGGTGGTTGTATAATTTAACATCTCTTTTCTGGATTTTGATCATTAGTGGGGTATCGGCCTAATTCTGCTCTGCATACATTATTTGGTGTTTTACGTTGTACACAGAGGACATTTTTGCGGAATTCTATATGCTGAGTCTCAATTTGGTGTTTGTCCCATTTTGTGAATTCTTGGTTGGTGAGTGGACCCCGGACCTCACAACCATAAAGGGCAATGGGTTCTATAACTGATTCAATTATTTTTAGCCAGATCCTAATTTAATGTTGAATTTCATGTTACTTTTGATGGCATAGTAGACCCTTCTTGCCTTGTCTCTCAGATTGTTCATAGCTTTGTGGAAGTTACTTGTGGCACTGATGTTTAGGCCGAGGTATGTATAGTTTTTTGTATGCTCTAAGGCAATGGTGTCTAGATGGAATTTGTATTTGTGGTCCTGGCAACTGGACTTTTTTTGGAACACCATTATTTTTGTCTTACTGAGATTAACTCTCAGGGCCCAGGTCTGGCAGAATCTGTGCAGAATATCTAGGTGCTGCTGTAGGCCGTACTTGGTTGGTGGCAGAAGCACCAGATCATCAGCAAACAGTAAACATTTGACTTCAGATTCTACTATGGTGAGAACGGGTGCTGCAAACTGTTCTCGTGCCCTCGCCAATTCATTGATATATACAGTATGTTGAAGAGGTTGGGGCTTAAGCTGCATCCCTGTCTCACCCCCCAGCCCTGTGGAAAGAAATGTGTAAGTTTTTTGCCAATTTTAACTGCACACTTGTTGTTTGTGTACATGGATTTTATAATGTTGTTTGTTTTCCCCCAACACCACTTTCCATCAATTTGTACAGCAGACTCTCATGCCACATTGAGTCGAAAGCTTTTTTGAAATCAACAAAGAATAAGAAGACATTGCCTTTATTTTGGTTTGTTTGTGAATATGTGGTCTGTCATACAGTAATTTGGTAAAAGCCAATTTGACATTTGCTCAGTACTTTGTTTTAGCTGAGGAAATGTACGATTCTACTGTTAATGATAATGCAGAGGATTTTCCCAAGGTTGCTGTTGACACATATCCCTCAGTAGTTATTGGGGTCACTTTTGTAGATTGGGATGATCAGTCCTTGGTTCCAAATATTGGAGAAATTGCCAGAGCTGAGGATGATGTTAAAGAGTTTAAGTACGGCCAATTGGAATTTGTGGTCTGTATATTTCATAATTTCATTGAGGACACCATCAACCCCACAGGCCTTTTTGGGTTGGAGGGTTTGTGTTTTGTCCTGTAGTTCATTCAATGTAATTGGAGAATCCAGTGGGTTCTGGTCATCTTTAATTGTTTATTCTAAGATTTGTATTTGATCTTGTATATGTTTTTGCTGTTTGTTCTTTGTTATAGAGCCAAAAAGATTGGAGAAGTGGTTTATCCATACATCTCCATTTTGGATAGATAACTCTTCGTGATGTTGTTTGTTTCCAATTTTCCAAGAACTGGTTAGATTCTATGGATTCTTCAATTACATTGAGCTGATTTCTGACATGCTGTTCCTTCTTTTTCCATAGTGTATTTCTGTCTTGTTTTAGTGATTCACCATAGTGAAGGCGTAGACTCAGGTTTTCTGGGTCTCTATATTTTTGGTTGGATACGTTTCTCAATTTCTTTCTTAGGTTTTTGCATTCTTTATCAAAACATTTATCATTGTTGTTAATTTTTTTAGGTTGTCTGCTTGAACTTTTTTCATTTGATAGGGAAGCTGAGAGGTCAAATATACTGTTTAGGTTTTCTACTGCCAAGTTTACACCGTCACTATTATAGTGAAACCTTTTGTCCAGGAAGTTGTCTAGAAGGGATTGAATTTGTTGTTGCCTAATTGTTTTTTTGGTAGATTTCAACACTATTTTCCTTCCATCTATACCATTTGTTAATATTATTAAGTTCCTTTGGCTTTGATGCCTCATGATTGAGCATAGCTCCGTTCAAGTAGAGTGTGATTTTGCTGTGATCTGATAGGGGTGTCAGTGGACTGACTGTGAACGCTCTAAGGGAATCTGGGTTTAGGTCAGTAGTCTGCAGTACTACTGCCAAGAGATGAGCTATAGGTGTACCTACCATGGGAGTCCCCTCGAAGCCTACCATTGACTATGTATATACCCAGCGTGCGACAGAGCTGCAGGAGTTGTGCCCCTTTTTTGTTGGTTATGTTGTCATAGTTGTATGGGGGAGGGAATGCTGTCACCACCAGGCAGGTGTTTGTCCCCCTGTGTGCTGAGGGTGTCGGGTTCTTGTCCAGTTCCGGCATTTAGGTCGCCACAGACTAGTACATGTCCCTGAGCCTGGAAATTGTTGCTCTCCCCCTCCAGGATGGAGAAGCTGTCATTGTTAAAGTAGGGGATTCTAGTGGGGGGATATAGATAGCACTTATGAGGACATTTTTCTCTGTTGAGATCATTTCCTTACTAATTTCTAGCCAGATGTAAAATGTTCCTGTTTTGACTAATTTAATAGTGGGTTAGGTCTGCTCTATAACAAAGTAGCATACCCCCTGAGTCTCTTCCTCGTTTCACACCTGGTAGTTTGGTGGATGGGACTACCAGCTCTCTGTTACCTAGAGGGCAACCAGTGGTTCCATCTCCTTTATACCATGCTTCTTGTAGAATGACAATGTCTATATTTCCAATTTCTTTGAGGAAGTCTGGGTTCCTGCTCTTTAGGCCAAAGGCAGATGACCTCAGGCCTTGTGTATTCCAGGATGAGATAGTAAAAGATTCCTGTTCCATAGTGTCTAATGTTGTTTTCATGTTGTTTAGGCCTGGACCATCACAGTAGGTGTGAGCAGAGCATGTTGAGCATCTGATACATACCTCTTAGGTCGCAGGATGGGGCTTGGTGGGGTACATTAGTGGGGGTTGGGCCTGTTGCTCTGCTCACAGCCTGGGCATATGTCCTGCTGTCATGTTGAGGTCCTTGCCAGAGGGGTGGGGTGGGCAGAAGGGGCATAGTTTTTTATGGGGGGGCCTATATGGGGTGTGGTCAGAGTTTGCTTGGGGTCGTCTTAGCTGGTTGGGGTGTGGCTGGTGATGCTGTGGTGTGGGTGCAGGTCCTTCGGGAGGGGGTCTTGCAGAGGTGCTCTCTCTCTCTCTCTCTCTCTCTCTCTCTCTCTCTCTCTCTCTCTCTCAGGAGGGCCAATTCTAACCAGCAGCTATAGTGTCTCTCTAGAAAGAGAGGGCTGGGGTTGCCATAGCAACATGTCTGTAATCACATGAATGATAGCCGTCCTGACCAAACGGAGCGACGGAACGAGCGACAGTCCGCGGGGAGTGGATCACTGTAATTGCAGACAAGGAGGAACATACAGAGAGAGAGAGCAAAAATAGAAAAGCATGACAGGTAATGGCCTGCAATTGACGAGGCGGCCATATTGACAAGATAGGAGAAGGAGGACTGTGTTACTCACTGCAGGAGGGAGAGGAAGTCTGATTAAAGTCAGCTTCTAAATGGACACACACTCTCTCTCACACACAAACACACCACACACTCCTGGGAAATAAACTTGTTAGTTTGAATTTGATTTTAAGTTAACAGATTGAAGGAGTGTTGATAGATTTTTCTGGGAATTGAATAAAGGGAATCACTTGTGAACAATTGTAACGAACCTCTCTACAAATTGTGATATTGCTTTTTTGTCAAATGAATACATTCCTACTTACTTGTTCTCACAATACCTGTGTTACTTAACTGGAAAAGCAAAACTGAGAAATTAATTACACAATCAGACTTTGAGCTGTCACTATGAATAAGATTTTGAGCATAACTGGTCACTATTTCAACATCTACTATGTAAAACAAAATATTAAAACAAAATATTTCCAGTTACAATATCCAGGAGTAATATCTTAATAAACTAAAGAAAACGAAACAATATCCAGTCAAGTCCAACCAATCTACTGACAGTAGTTTCATACAATGTTTGTCTGCAGTGTATCTGGCTCCATTATCATTCAGATCAGTTTAATCACTTCATTAGTAGTTAAGGAGTTAGTCTCCCAGGTCGAGGACAGACTCTCTCCATGCATTATGGATTTACCATCTCTCACCATGAATATTACATGATCCTGACTGCCACCATGGAAACAGCATGTGTTTTAATGAAAGTTCTTCTTATGTCTCATTTTAACTAAGAATTACTGGATATTATTTCTGGAGATATTTTTGTGAGGAAACAGATTTCAGGCTCGTGATGATGCCAAATGTTATTGAACAAACGTTTAACTCTGTCTCCGCCCCCTTTAGATCTCAGATCCGCTGCCCCGTCTACATCTGCCCATATATGGCTGCTGAGTGTCACCTTGGTGATGACCTTCCGGTGGGGTCATAGGTGACCCTGCCCTGCGCCATCTGGCGGAGGCAAACGGGCCGAACCGGTCTCGGGCCCGACCTCGGCCCTGGTGTCTGTGTTATTGTACCCTCAGCATCCAATCACCAAAGATTCATGCATTCAGAAGGCGGCGGCGAGGGAATCCAAACTCAGACCACCAAGAGGGACAAAAAACTTTAAAACAGATGAAAAAAATGAAAAAAATACCACATAAAACGTAATAAAATAAGATCCGCAATTTATTTTAAAGAGACAACTTTTCCAGAAAATTGCTCCCCAAGCGCAGGATTGTGACTTTTACCAGCGCGAAGCAAAGCCAGGTGTTGAGACGCCTGGACTTTAGTGAGAGTGTTCACAAGCGCAGCGGAATAACTATTTGTAAAGCACAAGAACAATTTAGCCAGTCAGTTAGGAAACTTTAATTGAAAGGTAAGTGGGAATTGAGACATTGGTGACTTTTTGAAGAACAAAATTACTTTTCCCCGGCTTAAAAAAACACATGGAATCGACGCTTTTCTCTGTCTGTCTTATCTTTCTGGAGTTGCACCTGATACACATCAAGGACAATTTTCACTCTGCCCAGCCACCCTGACCTTCACACCTTGACATGTCTCTCTCTCTCTCTCTCTCTCTCGACTTGATGCTGTGCAGTAGAAAACAGAAACTCGGACAACGTTCAGCTATCTATCCCAGCTCTCTCTCCCCTCTTACCCAGTAGCTGCCTAAGTATTTCACAACACTGTCCTCACCAGTCCAAGTGGCCAACAGAGGGTATATGAGGCCAAGTAAGCAGACCCCAGGCAGACCCAGGCAGGCTCCAAACTCGGGGTCTGTAGGTTAGATGGAGAGGAGTAGGAGAGAGAGTTGAAGAGGGGTGTGCCATAGAGGTGGCGAGGGGTGTGCCATAGAGGTGGAGAGGGGTGGGGCATAGAGGTGGAGAGGGGTGTGCCATAGAGGTGGAGAGGGGGGTGCTATAGAGGTGGAGAGATGTGAGGCATAGAGGTGGAGAGGGGTGGAGCATAGAGGTGGAGAGATGTGGGGCATAGAGGTGGAGAGGGGTGGGGCATAGAGGTGGAGATGGGGGTGCCATAGAGGTGGAGAGGGGTGGAACAATGAGGTGGAGAGGGGTGGGGCATAGAGCTGGCAAGGGGTGGGACAATGAGGTGGAGAAGGGTGGGGCATAGAGGTGGCAAGGGGTGTGCCATAGAGGTGGAGAGATGTGGGGCATAGAGGTGGAGAGGGGTGGGGCATAGAGGTGGAGAGGGGTGGAGAGGGGTGGGGCAATTAGGTGGAGAGGGGTGTGGCATAGAGGTGGAGAGGGGTGGGGCAATTAGGTGGAGAGGGGTGTGGCATAGAGGTGGAGAGGGGTGGGGCATAGAGGTGGAAAAGGGTGGGGCAATTAGGTGGAGAGGGGTGGGGCATAGAGGTGGAGAGGGGTCGGGCAATGAGGTGGAGAGGGGTGGGGCATAGAGGTGGAGAGGGGTGGGGCAATGAGGTGGAGAGGGGTGGGGCATAGAGGTGGAGAGGTGGAGAGAGGTGAGGTAATGAGGTGGAGAGGGGTGGGGCAATTAGATGGAGAGGGGCGGGGCATAGAGGTGGAGAGGGGTGGGGCATAGAGGTGGAGGGGGTAGGAGAAAGAGTTGAAAAGGGGTGGGTTAGAGGGTGGAGTGGGGTAGGAGAAAGAGTTGAAGAGAGGCGGGTTAGAGAGGTGGAGTGGGGTAGGAGAAGGTTGAAAAGGGGTGGGTTAGAAGGTGGAGTGGGGTAGGGGAGAGAGTTGAAGAGAGGTGGGTTAGAGGGTGGAGTGGGGTAGGAGAGAGAATTGAAGAGAGGTGGGTTAGAGGGTGGAGGGGGGTAGGAGAGAGGTGGAGGAAGGGCTTTGGGGTTAGGACAGATGACGTGTATAGGGAGGTGGAGGTCTGTAGCAGTCAGAGAGAGGCGGGTGGAGATGGACAGACAGACTAACAAACAGACAGTTAGGCTAGGTGGAGGGCAGAGGGGAAAGGAGTGGAGGGTAGGAGTAGAGGATAGAGAGCAAAAAGGAAGGGTGGAAGACAGATGAGAAGAGAGGTGTCTCTGGTCTCCACCAGCCGGTCGAACCCTGCAGCTGAGGAACAGAAGCCACTTCCTGCCATGAAACAAAGTGCCTTCAGATCACAAACAACAGAACAGACCGAACTGTGAGCCTGGATGGTAACACCAAACACACCTATGATGATGATAGTGATGGTGATGTTTCCACTGATGGGCTATTTTCTACATGTTTATTTTGCCCCACAAGTGCTGGTGGAAGGCACGCTTGCTCAAAGGTTTTCAGTTGAAGGTGTGTGTGTGTGTGTGTGTGTGTGTGTGTGTGTGTGTGTGTGTGTGTGTGTGTGTGTGTGTGTGTGTGTGTGTGTGTGTGTGTGTGTGTGTTTGTGTGTGTGTGTGTGCGTGTGTGTGCGTGTGCGTGTGTTTTAGGGCAAGCTGGGGGATAGTCAGGCAGACCGGGGGGCCTAGGTCCCAGGACTATTGCAAGATGTCACAAACCAGGCAGTTGTGGCCGTTTCAATAAAGGAGTTAGTATAAATGGACAGGAGGGGGGAAAGCGATGGACTACAAAGAGAGGAAGGGCTGTGGAGTTTCTCAGAAAGACAGTCAGAGAACACAGTCAGAGAACTCTGTATGAGGACAAAGACAGTCGATTGATCACCTCGCTTTTTCCGAAAGAGTCTCCATCCCAGCCGAACTGACTTTTTTAAAGAAAAGAACAGAACTATTAATGAATAAAACATTGTGTTGTACAGGTAGTAGAAGATGCCGGTAGATGGAATACTGTAAGCCTCGCTGCCCCACACACCTCCACCATTTATATCGAACAATGGGAGACAAAAATATGAATAATGATCATAATAATGATATTTTATTACTCTAGCGAGAATGTTTCTCTGCTTTTACACAAACTGTGAAGATTGCCTGCGGAAGATCTACATGAGACCCTCCATTACCTTAACCAGGTGGTTTTTAAAAACATATTGTAAAAAAAAAAAAGACTAAAAGAATTTCAGAAAAATTCCGTACATTGTTGGTTATGAAGGGAAAACAAAAACGTTTTGAGGACTTGTTGGTCTTGTTTCTTATATTTTTCTGTTGGGTAAAGGATCTGACTTTTAACTTCTTTTTATCTTCTTGTTGTCTCCCTTGCATTGCTGAAGTATCAAAAACCGATGATGGAAACATAAGACGTTAAACCTGTTTGGTAATTGTATAACTTGTAAATGTAAAGAAGCTCTATTATAAAGGTTTATGATCAATGTTTTATGTTGGAGAACTGGAAGCACAACATATAAGGTCTCAACATATACAATGCAGTATATATGCATCTATATGTGACCTGCTCACACAAAGTCAGGCTTATAGACCCCGAGAAACATATTACACAATCATCGATAATAAATAACTTGTATTTTTTTACTCGTTACGTTGACATTCATACAATGTTACCCATCCAAAGACACAAATGCAAATTCTGTGAAAAACTAACAGTCATACATCATCAAGAATGAAACTTACGAGACAATTGTGGCCAACAAATTTGGTTGTTATTGAGTTGTAATTTGGTTGGTATTGTGACTTTTGATGCAGAATTTTTTTTTGTGATGCAAAGACAAAGTACTAGAAAAATACGCCTGGTTTGGTCCGAGCGGGTCGTGTACATGTGTGAGCATATGCAGTGTACAATAGATGTGATAAGAAACAGATACATGGAAAAGAAAAAAAAACATACATAAAAATAAACAGAGCAGAATGATAGGCAGCCGTTAGAAAGCATTAATAACATCCTCTCATAAGGTGTATGTTATAGATCCTAGGACATTATCACGTTTACATATACTGTTTATGCTGTAGAGTTTGTTTGTTTTCACAAAGATGCCCAGATCATATTGAATGTAAATGAAAAATGAGTGTGCCATGATAATTGAGAATTGATTTAGGTTTTGAAGCTTACCTACGCCCTTTTTAAAAGACACATTCGCACATATTACACTGTTATCTGTGAAATGATCCGTATAATTTTGCCATGCCTCATGTTGTTACAAAATATTTGTCAAAAGGTCAAATTTAGACCTGTTTATTGATTTCTTCTGACTTGGACACAGACCTACTACTATACTTGGCAAACTCAACACATACTGTACTTCACTGAAATCACTATTGTCCATCATAACAGAAGGGCTTTGTCACATTGTGCCATTCTTCAACAGGTTTTAATATTATTATCTCCCAATGATATAACATATCACAGGAAGTGGTAACCCTTACTACCCGCATCACTTCCTGTCACACTCGGTTTATGACATTGGGGTGTATCTCAGTACTCTGAAGTTGCTACTTCCTCTTGTGTCTTCTCTCCTTCAACTGCTCTGATCTAAAAAAAAACACCCTTGGATAAGTCGAAGCGACATGGTGGATATTTGGGAATTTTACCATGTTGTAATTTCAGTGCAAAATGGTGTAAGAGAAGAGATGAGGAGAGGATGCCATTTTAGACTGCTGAGAGGTACCCTTTTGAATTGCTACATAAGGGTACCGAAGAGATGAAATTCTGTAGAGATGTTTCTGAGCTGTGTAACGATTACGTTGCCTATGTTGTACTGTGCCAACAACTTGTAATAATTCTTCTCTGTTCTGTACTCTATATATAATTAGGCTTCTTTTTCACTGTATTTCTTTGGATTTATCACCCATTTTGTGTGCCATACCTGCAACTAATGCTAAAATAAAGAAAAAAGATATTTTATGTTCGTGTTGTTGAATTAGTCCTGTTCTGGGGATGGGAGATGGGCACGCCTCTTTGTACGCCTTTGTATTTGCTACATGTGTAACTTCCTAAATTAGCACAATTTGTGTTGTCATTATACCCTTTGCCTCATCTCCTCTTGACGATTCGCAGTTTTGTTCTTGGCACCATGTCCCAGCGGTTCCTCCAGTGACCACCTGTATTCAACTCAAAGGAATGGAAACCTAAAGCTTTTGTGATCTGTGCAAATTGTTAGTTTCACCGAATGTCCCTGCTGTGTTTATGGAGCTGCATATCACTGAGTTGAGTTATAAGCTTGGGGGTAGTGTGGCTGGCTGTTGGGGGTTTAGCCAGACGGCTCTTCCTCCAGCCCTCAGGGACAGGAGAAAGTGAGTGATAATGGCAAAAAGGACAGTTGAGAGATATAGATGGAGGAATAACAACAAGTCTACTGTCAACTGAGAACTTGGATGAGAGCCAGAGGTTTTTAGGCCACAGTGCCCCAAGGGAATCCTAAGTCCTTCAATAAGTAACTGTTGAAAATACCACACGTCCTGAATTTGGTATTCAGTGTATAACCCTCCACTGCAATGTTGTGTTTGCAGAAAAACTAATTAACGTTTAATGCAAGGGGGAAAAAATGTTTCTATAATTGCAGAAATCCCTTTTAGGCATCTCCTGTCAGATAGTTTACACTGATGTGTTTGGGGGTTGAATGCAAAAAGAGTGCATTGCTGTTGGGTAGAGAAACTACCCTCATCATGAATACAGTATATGTCCTAATAAAAAAGGCTCTGGTCGTGTCCCCAGAAGGTTCAGGTTAACATCATGGTATGTACATCATGTGAAACATAGAATGTAATGCCATAATAAATTGTAGAAACCTAGGCAGACCTAGGTGTCCCCATAACATATGTATTGGCCGTGTCCCCATAAGATATGTATTGGCCATGTCCTCATAAGGCAGGTTTTGGACGGGTCCCCATAAGATATGTATTGGCCGTGTCCTCATAAGGCAGGTTTTGGCCGGGTCCCCATAAGATATGTATTGGCCGTGTCCTCGTAAGGCAGGTTTTTGCCATAAGATATGATATGTATTGGCCGGGTCCCCATAAGATATGTATTGGCTGTGTCCTCATAAGGCAGGTTTTGGCCGGGTCCCCATAAGATATGTATTGGCCGTGTCCTCGTAAGGCAGGTTTTGGCCGGGTCCCCATAAGATATGTATTGGCCGTGTCCTCATAAGGCAGGTTTTGGCCGGGTCCCCATAAGATATGTAATGGCCGTGTCCTCATAAGGCAGGTTTTGGCCGGGTCCCCATAAGATATGTATTGGCCGTGTCCTCGTAAGGCAGGTTTTTGCCATAAGATATGATATGTATTGGCCGGGTCCCCATAAGATATGTATTGGCTGTGTCCTCATAAGGCAGGTTTTGGCCGTGTCCCCATAAGGCAGATTGTTTGTGAGAGCTATTGCTTCTTGTCTATTGTTTTGTTGTTGTGTGTGATGCCCTGGGGAAACAGTGGGAGAGTGTTTTATTGTTTTATTGTTTTTATGAGATTCAGGGGTTTGTCATCCGTCTGCCTCCAGGCTAACCTCGAGCTGCCCCAAAAGATACAGGCCGCTATGGACGTGTGTGTGTGTGCGTGCGTGCGTGCGTGCGTGTGTGTGTGAGCGAGTGAGAGAGAGAAAGAATGTTTGGCCAGGTTCACAGTTAACTAGATTTTCCTACACAGTTAACTATATTCCTGTATCATTTATATATTTTAATAAATCCTTATTATTATCGACTTGAGAGAAATAACCTGTATATCCCTACCATAATTGCTGTTCTTTTGAATTGTATTGTATTGTTGCATGTTTAATTCTGTAATGTATTGATTGTTTCTGCCCTCTTAGCCAGGTCTCCCTTGAAAAAGAGAATCTGGGTCTCAGGGGGCTTTTCCTGGGTAAATAAAGGTTAAATAAATACATTATTATTAAATCTGTATAAACAGCCAAGCAGGTTGTGGCCCCAGCGAAGGCCTTGCATTTCTGATCCAATTCAGTTGAATACTACCACCGGTTATGGGTTAACATTATTTTCTAGTTTTACTGTCCATCTTGTCGGGATCTCTATATGGACACATTTTGTATTATGGATGGACACAGCTGGGCCAGGTGCACGTTTATATCCAGGAGTGTATTATATACCAAGGTTGTATCGTATCACTGCACACTCAAAGAACAAAAAAAGTATTTTCTTTTACACAGTGTTTTAAGGTTACTCTAAAGTTTTTAGTTGTCTTCTTTATGATGTTTTCTTTTAATCCCCTGCGTGCCCTAACCCTAAATAAAGCATGACAAACTTCCTTTTTTGTCCAGATGATAAGTTATTACCATAATACATTCGGATAGTTTCTCATGCTGATAACCTCTGGTTGCATTTGCCCTTTAAAACCTTAAGCACTTTCAATTACCTTCACTCTTATTTCTCTTTCTCACTGTCTCTCTTTCTATCTCTCCTCTCTGTTTCTCTCTCTCACATCTCTTCTCCTCTGTCCGCTTTCCCTCTCTCCCCTGTTTCAGCCCAGTCGACAGACTGCCCCCATAGATCCACATTAGAATTGAAACCTGGAATCTCAACCCAGTGAACAATACCATTTTACATGACATTATATTCCCCTCTCTCCTTGCCATGCACCGCGACAGTGCTTTGTTTACATGACTTCCATTGTCTTCCTGGGCGGAAGGGAAAATGTCATGGAATGTTAATGGACCACTAATGCCCCTTTGAAGGAGGCTAGCTGCATCAGTCAAACCAAATATCTTTAGCCGTACCAGCATACGAGCTGTCTGTCAAAGTCAGTCAAGCCCAGCAGCCAGATGATCTTGTCTGATGCAACCTCGTTATTGGGCAATTTTGATCTATTTTCCATCAACAATTATCATGTCATGTATATTCAGTTGGGAGTGGTTTGAGGAGATTAAGGATGAGGCTAGACACATCAACGTCTTTGAGGTGAGTTAGTGCTCGCGTTGCCTCAGGATGTTTGTTTTGGTCTGTCCCCTGATGTGTGTTTTAAAATGGGTTAAAAAAAGTCAACTTTCAAATCATCCATTAGAACAGTGTGCAAAACAACAATGCTAAAGTAGCACAGACAATCCACAAACATCCTAATGGCATGGCTAACTTTAGTCCCATCATCTTCCTTACCGTTGATCCTGGCTCAGATATTGTTTGATGTATCGAATTGTTATGGGTAGGATTGGTGGTAGAGAAACCTGATCCTACATCTGTAGTTAGGTGCTTCTTATGGTTCAACCCTAAAAGCACTAGGGAAGACTCATGTGTTGGTGGTAGAGTAGTCTACACCCATATTCTACAGT
Source organism: Salmo trutta (assembly GCF_901001165.1). Classification (NCBI taxonomy): domain Eukaryota; kingdom Metazoa; phylum Chordata; class Actinopteri; order Salmoniformes; family Salmonidae; genus Salmo; species Salmo trutta. Next base: position 15,740,453 of record NC_042957.1, read on the forward strand.
ACTCTACAGTTTAATGATTAAAGTTACGATTTAAAGTTTGTTAATTTGATCCTGAATCTGTGGTTAACTTATTGTCAAATTCATCTCTATAATACAGTAGTGTGTGTTCTGTGGGCGGTTGGATAGTATCTCAGTCGCTCCCACAGCGATGACACCGGAGACCTTTAGATCATGTCTAAAGCTTACGTCTTTCACACCACAGTGTTGGAGGACCTTTTCTCATCAGCCGTGTCCTGATGACACCGCTTATTGAGTAGTGACACTGCTTATTGAGTAATGACGGATACAAGTGACTTTAAATGCCCTTGTTAAAGCCTCTTATTGGTGGTGAGCAACTCTTGCTACATTACCAGAGAGTCAGAAGGGACACTTAACTGTATGTGTGATTGTTACACCAAAGGTATCTACTTTCATACCAAAAGTATGTTCCTGACTTTTCAAGAGAATCAGGTAGGGCATGAAGTATAAGATATGAAAACATTAAATGACGACATAATATATCTTTGCAGGTTGATAGCAGTTCAGAACATTGTGTTGGAGCTCTGAAAAATATCTACAAATTGTACTGCTGTGTCGACCCTGGAGAGAGAGGGTGGGGGAGAGAGGGGGGGAGAAAGAGGGGGGATTAAGAGAGCTGTGGATTCAGATTTAGTCAAATCAACGTGACTTTGCTTTTCTTTGTTTGTTTTCTAGCTCCATGACTCCATGGTAACAGATGTCTTAAACTGATTTACTAGTCGGTAATTTCCTTCTCATCCTCCTCTCTGACAATCTTCTCCTCTCTTCTCTCATTGTTCCCCGTCACACAAGTGTCCTTTGAAGCCGACGCAACAATCAAAGGATTCTTGTCTGTTTGAGGAAGAAGAGCAGGGGAGGAGGAAGCGTTTAAATTCCCCGCAATTATCATAGCAATGGCTACTTCAACTTTCCTTGCAACTTCCATCCAACGACGAAAGACCCGCTTGAGGAAATATACTGGATACAGCACAGCATACTGGATACAGCACAGCATACTCTACTCACTTCAAAGACAAGTCAGATAGAACCAGAAGGGAGAAACATGGGGAACAGTTCTGCAGTATAACACACAGGCTTCCTTTAGAAGAGTATCAGCATCAGAATATATTCAGAAATCTATTACGTAAAACCTCCTAAAGATCGTACCTTTTTTTCAATTTTAGCCTAAAATGACATCCCTAAGGATATGCATATTCTTGATACCATTTGAAAGGAAACACCTTGAAGTTTGTGGAAATGTGAAATTAATTTAGGAGAATATAACATTTTAGATCTGGTGAAAGATCATTTTTGTTCCCATCATCTTTGAAATGCAAGAGAAAGGCCATTCTTTCAGATTGGAGTCTAGGTGTAATTTAGATTTTGGCCATCTGGTGGCAGCAGTGTGTGTGCAAAGTTTCAGGCTGATCCAGTGAAGAATTACATTACTGCACTATATTTTCTATCAAGCCTGCCAGAAGTTTGCCCAAATGTGCTGAATTGGTTAATTGATACATTTTCAAGTACATAACTGTAGAGAACATACAAAAATGCTATGGTAATACAAAATAAAAATGTACACACTCCCAGGATTGTCATACATGATGGATCATTAGCTTATACACTAACTTTCACACATCTAGATGGCCAGGCGGGGTGGGTGTGGAGCCAGTGACAGCAGTGGGGTCAAACTTTGAACCCCAGTTCCTACATTTGAGCATAAACATTTTTATTTTATCACTGGGACCCTCAGGATGACAAATCAGAGCAAGATTACTGAATGTAAGTACGTTATTTACCTTCAGAGGTTAACCTCTCTTGGGCAGGTGGGACGCTGTTCACACTATTCAACAGCCAGTGAAAAATCAGAGCGCCAAATTCAAAACCACAAAATGTCATAATTCAAAGTTCTCAAACATACCACTATTTAACACCATTTTAAAGATACACGTCTCCTTAATGTAACCACATTGTCCGATTTCAAAAAAGCTTTATGGCGAAAGCATAAAGTTAGATTATGTTAGGACAGTTCTAACACAAGAAAAACCACACAGCCATTTTCCAAGCAAGGACAGGCGTCACAAAAACCCAAAACACAGCTAAATAAAGCACTAACCTTTGACGATCTTACATTTACATTTACATATCCAGAGCGACTTACAGTAGTGAATGCATACATTTCATTTGATGCATTTTTTTTTTCATCAGATGACACTCCTAGGACATCATGTTACACAATACATGCATTTTTTTGTTCGATCAAGTTTATATTTATATCCAAAAACAGCCTTTTACATTTGCGCTTGATGTTCAGAAAATATTTTGCCTCCAATACTGCCTGTGAATCAGCACAATAATTTACAAAAATACTCATCATAAACGTTGATAAAATATTAAACTCTTATTCAAAGAATTTATGCAACCGCTGTGACAGATTTCAAAAAAGCTTCACGGGGAATGCACACTTTGCAAAAATCTGAGTATGTCACGTCCTGACCAGCAGATGGAGCTGTTGTAGTAGTTTTGGGGTCAGGACGTGGCAGTCTTGTGTGTGTGAATGTTCTGTGTTGGTCTTGTGACTCCTGATCAGGAACAGCTGGTGATCGTTGTTCCTGATTGGGAGTCATATATGTAGGAGTATGTTTGTCACTTGGTTTTGTGGGTAGTTGTTCTTGCACTGCGTTTTTGTATGCCTGTGAGACTGTGCCTGTCGTGAGTATAATTTAGTGTATTGTTTTTCCAGAGGATGCCTTACTCCTCTTTTTTTGAATTAAAAGAAAATGAGTGTCCACAACTCTGCTGCATTTTGGTCCTCTCTACAACACCACGACATAATCTGTGACAGAACTACCCACCACCAAAGGACCAAACAGCAGAAGAGGAGGAAGCCACAGGAGAACAAAATGGAGGAATGGACATGGGAGGACGTCCTGGACGGCAAGGGAGCCTACACCTGGGAAGAGATCCTGGCCGGAAGGGATCGCCTCCCATGGGAACAGGTGGAGGCACTCAGGAGAGTGGAGGCAGCTGGACAGAGGAACCAACGCGAACGTTATGCTGGAACACGGCTGGCGAGGAAACCCGAGAGGCAGCCCCAATAATTTTTTTGGGGGGGCACAAGGGCTGTTTGACGGGGCAAGGATGGAGCCCCAGGCCAGCTCCCCGCACTAGCCCTGAGGTGCGTGTCTCCAGGTTGGCACATCTAGTACCAACCCCACGCATCAGGCGTCTAGTGCGTCAGCCCAGCCTCGCCAGTCAACAGTCACCAGTGCTGCCCGCCAGTCGTAAGTCACCAGAGCTGCCCACCAGTCGTAAGTCACCAGAGCTGCCCGCCAGTCGTAAGTCGCCAGAGCTGCCCGCCAGTCGTAAGTCGCCAGAGCTGCCCGCCAGTCGTAAGTCGCCAGAGCTGCCCGCCAGTCATAGAGTCACCGTCTGCCCGGAACTGCCAGAGTGGCCCGACTGCCCGGAACTGCCAGAGTGGCCCGACTGCCCGGAGCTGCCAGAGTGGCCCGACTGCCCGGAGCTGCCAGAGTGGCCCGACTGCCCGGAGCTGCCAGAGTGGCCCGACTGCCCGGAGCTGCCAGAGTGGCAGCTCCTGTCCTCCGGCCCAGCCCGAGTGGCCCGCCTGTCCTCCGGCCCAGCCCGAGTGGCCCGCCTGTCCTCCGGCCCAGCCCGAGTGGCCCGCTTGTCCTCCGGCCCAGCCCGAGTGGCCCGCCTGTCCGCCGGCCCAGCCCGAGTGGCCCGCCTGTCCGCCGGCCCAGCCCGAGTGGCCCGCCTGTCCTCCGGCCCAGCCCGAGTGGCCCGCATGTCTTCCGACCCAGCCAGAGTGGTCCGTCTGCCAGGGTCAGCCCGAGTGGCCCGTCTGCCCGGCGCAGCTATCGGCACCACCAAAGTGGGCGACGCCAAAGGTGGAGCGAGGTCCACGTCCTGCACCTGAGCCACCTCCAGGATAGGTGGGTTGGGGAGGGAGGGTGTAGCACAGTGCCGTCGGTGACGGCAGCCACCCTCCCTTCCCTCCCTTATTGTTTAGGGGTTATTGTTTATGGGTTTTGTTGGGGATTTTGTTTGTTGGTGTTTTCTGTTGTTAGGTGCATTCCGGGGTCTGCACCTTGAGGGGGGGGGGTACTGTCACGTCCTGACCAGCAGATGGAGCTTTTGTAGTAGTTTTGGGGTCAGGACGTGGCAGTCTTGTGTGTGTGAATGTTCTGTGTTGGTCTTGTGACTCCTGATGAGGAACAGCTGGTGATCGTTGTTCCTGATTGGGAGTCATATATGTAGGAGTATGTTTGTCACTTGGTTTTGTGGGTAGTTGTTCTTGCACTGCGTTTTTGTATGCCTGTGAGACTGTTCCTGTCGTGAGTATCATTTAGTGTATTGTTTTTCCAGTGGATGCCTTACTCCTCTTTTTTTGAATTAAAAGAAAATGAGTATCCACAACTCTGCTGCATTTTGGTCCTCTCTACAACACCACGACATAATCTGTGACAGAGTACTGCGCTCAGAAAAATACACTAGGCAATAGATACCCGCCATTTTGGAGTCATCTAAAATCATAAATAGCATTAGAAATATTCACTTACCTTTGATCTTCATCAGAAGGCACTTCCAGGAATCCCAGGTCCACAATAAATGTTGTTTTGTTCGATAAAGTCCATAATTTATGTCCAAATAACTCCTTGTTGTTTCCGCGTTCAGTAAGCTACTCCAAGTGTAGGAAGCGCTGCCAAAATGTCACGACGAAAAGTAAAAAAAAGTTAGATTTACAATCGTTCAAATATGTCAAACGTTGTATAGCATCAAACTTTAGGGCCTTTTTAACTTAGAACTTCAATAATATTCCAACCGGACGATTCCAGTGTCTTGAAAAACTTTTTGGAACACAGCTAACTCTCACGTGAATGCGCGCCAATGAACTAATTTGCTTTCCTGAGTCAACAACTTCCAACTTCCTCTGTTCGCTCTCTGTTCATCATAGACGCCTCAAACAACTTTCTAAAGACTGTTGACATGTAGTGGAAGCCTTAGGAAGTGCAAAATGAACCCTAAGTCACTGTGTGTTCGATAGGAAATGACTTGAAAGGACAACAAGCACCAGAATTCCCACTTCCTGTTTAGATTTTTCTCAGGTTTTTGCCTGCCATATGAGTTCTGTTACACTCACAGACACCATTCAAACAGTTTTAGAAACTTCAGAGTGTTCTCTATCCAAATCTACTAATAGCATGTGTATTCTTGTTCCTGGGCCCGAGTAGTAGGCCGTTTAATTTGGGTACGTTTTTCATTCGGCCGTGAAAATACTGCCCCCTACCCTAGATAAGTTAATGTATCAAACCAGTTGCTGTGATAAAGGTTTTTTGCAGTTGTGCACTCTCAAACAATAGCATGGTATTTTTCACTGTAATAGCTACTGTTAATTGGACACTGGCATTAGATTAACAAGAATTTAAGCTTTCTGCCCATATAAGACATGTCTATGTCCCGGAAAGTTGGTTGTTGTATACAATGTCATTCTAGTCACATTAGAGTATGTTAACAACAACCGTCCCAGTTTGGGACACCCATCCCATAGAGGTTAAGGGGAGGCCCTTCTATCTGAATCAACTTAGTTTGTCGGTGTCCACATATCATTTCACCACATCCTCTCACGATGCGATGTCAGCTGGCAGGTAATAATTTGAAAAATGTCCCAGTGTCATTTCTCAGACAAATTCTGATTATCCCCGGTTAGGTTTTGCTGTACATGGTTCTTTCTTCGATCTTCTACAGCAGGGATGGGACACTTTCATAGCGGTTGGGGCCACAAAATATCTGAAGTACATTTCATGCAATTCTACACATTTTGGGTAGAATGTTGGTCAAAGAATTTGACCGTTTTCCTACACAGAATATTATTTCGTCTGATTATCATAGTAAAAAATATACAGTACCAGTCAAAAGTTTGGGCACACCTACTCATTCAAGGGTTTTTCTTTATTTTTACTATATTCTACATTGTAGAATAATAGTGAAGACATTACAATTTTGAAAAAACACATATGGAATCATGTAGTAACAAAAAAAGTCTAAATAATCTAAATATATTTTATATTTGAGATTCTTCAAAGTGGCCATGCTTTGCCTTGATGATAGCTTTGCACACTCTTGCCATTCTCTCAACCAGCTTCACCTGGAATGCTTTTCCAACAGTCTTGAAGTAGTTCACACATATGTTGAGCACTTGTTGGCTTCTTTTCCTTCACTCTGAGGTCCAACTCATCCCAAACCATCTCAATTGGGTTGATGTCGGGTGATTGTGGAGGCCAGGTCATCTGAAGCAGCACTCCATCACTCTCCTCCTCGGTCAAATAGCCCTTACACAGCCTGGAGGTGTGTTTTGGGTCATTGTCCTGTTGAAAAACAAATTTTAGTCCCACTAAGCACAAACCAGATCGTATGGCATATCACTGCAGAATGCTGTGGTAGCAATGCTAGTTAAGTGTGCCTTGAATTCTAAACAAGTGTCACCAGCAAAGCACCCTCACACCATCACACCTCCTCCTCCATGCTTCACGGTGGGAACCACACATGCAGAGATCATCCATTCACCTACTCTGCATCTCACAAAACATGGCGGTTGGAAACAAAAATTTCAAATTTGGACTCATCAGACCAAAGGACAGATTTCCACCGGTCTAATGTCCATTGCTCGTGTTTCTTGGCCCAAGCAAGTCTCTTCATCTTATTGGTGTCCTTTAGTAGTGGTTTCTTTGCAGCAATTCGACCATGACTGCCTGATTAAAATGCAGTCTCGTCTGAACAGATGATGTTGAGATGTGTCTGTTACTTGAACTCTATGAAGCATTTATTTGGGCTGCAATTTCTGAGGCTGGTAACTCTAATGAACTTATCCTCTAAAGCAGAGGTAACTCTTGGTCTCCCTTTCCTGTGGTGGTCCTAATCAGAGCTAGTTTCATCATAGTTCTTGATGGTTTTTCAGACTGCACTTGAAGAAACTTTAAAAGTTCTTGAAATTTGACTTATCGACTGACCTTCATGTTTTCAAGTATTCATAGCCTGCCGTTTCTTTTTGCTTATTTAAGCTGTTCTTGCCATAATATGGACTTGGTATTTTACCAAATAGGGCTATCTTCTGTATACCACCCCTACCTTGTCACAACACAACTGATTGGCTCAAACGCATTAGGAAGGAAAGAAATTACACAATTTTAACTTTTAACAAGGCACACCTGTTAATTGAAATGCATTCCAGGTGACTACCACATGAAGCTGGTTGAGAGAATGCGAAGAGTGTGCAAAGCTGTCATTAAGGCAAAGGGTGGCTACTTTGAAGAATCTCAAAAGTGGAATACATTTTGATTTGTTTAAAATTGTTTTGGTTACTTCATGATTCCATATGTGTTATTTCATAGTTTTGATGTCTTCACTATTATTCTACAATGTAGAAAATAGTAAAAATAAAGAAAACCCCTTGAATGAGTAGTTGAGTCCAAACTTCTGACTGGTACTGTATGTACCACTTATCAAATCTGCAATGTATCCACAACATAAGAGCCCTACTCTTATTTTACTAGGTGTCAGTAAGTGTAAACATTCCTATGTGTTGTGTTGACGTGTTGTATTGATGTGTGTTGACGTGTTGTTTTGTAGTGTTGAATTGTTGTGTTGAAATGTTGACGTGTTGTGTTGATGAGTTGTTTTGTGTTGATTTGTTGTGTTGTTGTGTTGTGGGAGTAGAGTGTGGCCCTCTTTACTTGACAGTGTCTGAGGTTCCAGTCAGCCTGAAACACACCAACACCTGGAGAGGAGGTGCTGCCACACAGAACAGGGACCTGACACAGCTGAGATAGTGTCATACAACAGGCTAGGTGAAACAGGCTGGCTGGAAACCGAAGATGTGTTGAGGAAAATGTAGACTGAGGCATGACGCCAATCACACATGATGCTGACACACTGTTGAGACATATCTCTGAGGTTCAAACATATGTGTGTGTGTGTGTGTGTGTGTGTGTGTGTGTGTGCGTGCGTGCGTGCGTGCGTGCGTGCGTGCATACGGTCATCTGTCAGATCTATAGACCACCACCAACTCCTCTACATCTGTCAGATCTATAGACCACCACCAACTCCTCTACATCTGTCTGACCTATAGACCACCACCAACTCCTCTACATCTGTCAGATCTATAGACCACCACCAACCCCTCTACATCTGTCTGACATATAGACCACCACCAACCCCTCTACATCTGTCAGATCTATAGACCACCACCAACTCCTCTACATCTGTCAGATCTATAGACCACCACCAACTCTTCTACATCTGTCTGACCTATAGACCACCACCAACTCCTCTACATCTGTCTGACCTATAGACCACCACCAAACCCTCTACATCTGTCAGATCTATAGACCACCACCAACTCCTCTACATCTGTCTAACCTATAGACCACCACCAACTCCTCTACATCTGTCTGACCTATAGACCACCACCAACTCCTCTACATCTGTCAGATCTATAGACCACCACCAACTCCTCTACATCTGTCTGACATATAGACCACCACCAACCCCTCTACATCTGTCAGATCTATAGACCACCACAACTCCTCTACATCTGTCAGATCTATAGACCACCACCAAGTCCTCTACATCTGTCTGACCTATAGACCACCACCAACTCCTCTACATCTGTCTGACCTATAGACCACCACCAACTCCTCTACATCTGTCTGACCTATAGACCACCACCAACTCCTCTACATCTGTCTGATCTATAGACCACCACCAACTCCTCTACATCTGTTAGATCTATAGACCACCACCAACTCTTCTGCAATTAATTCCCTTCAACTTTCTCTAATTCCTTGTCTTAATATTGGCTGTCTGCTAAACACAGTCGAGTGTAAATGTTTAATTGTGTGCTGGGCTCTGTTATGTTGTGTTGCTGAGTCCCTGGGGTAATGAGGAGAGGAGATATAGACTGGGTTGGTGGAGTGAGACTGGGGCCCATGCTGCCTCCAGGGCCAATCAATAAGGAGGAACTGTAAATACTAGGTCATGTGCATGGACACACAGACAGAGGTCATCCATTTCAGTGTAACGGTGGTGATACGGTGAACCAGACTTGTATCATACAAGGTAACCTTGCCTTGAGACATGATGACTCATGTTAGCTGACCAGGGTAAATGCCTACTGTAGGCTTTTGATCAGCTGGCTAACACAGTGTTGTGGCACACAGACAACCCAGTCTGTCACATGACAGCTGCTTCACTTGGACAGGGTAAGCCTCTTCTGACTAGTGAGATTCACCCCATGTCTCCAATGGCCCAGTCATTCAGTCATTCCCTATTCCCCTTTCTGAAAAATAACGGAAATTGATTTGTAGTTTTTTTGTAGGAATTCTGAGAGGCTCACAGTGAACTACATTTGGAATGATTCAGCTGGTGTGAGACATTTGTGTAGACATTAGTGTTTGCGATTTGCGCAGACAACATAAAACACTTCAAATTCCATTTTACTGTTATGAATTTAAGATGGATTTGTATTACATTGTCATGCAAGGCTGGGCAGAAATAAGAAACTCCCACTAACACAAAAGGGGGGTGATGATGATACGCTATGCCGCGTGTCTCTCTCTCTCTCTCTCTCTCTCTCTCTCTCTCTCTCTCTCTCTCTCTCTCTCTCTCTCTCTCTCTCTCTCTCTCTCTCTCTCTCTCTCTCTCACTCTCTCTCTCTCTCTCTCTCTCTCATTGTAAACAGGGAGGATATTTCTGGTGCTCTTTGGGTGCAGGGGTCCAATTAAATTCCACACTCCTGTGGAGGTACATTGTGGAGCCATTGGGAGGGATGCAGGGGGCTGTGTGCACTCTACTGCCCCACTGTGGGGGCCTAAGGGCCCTGGGGGAGAGAGAGATGGAGGGAGGTGAAAAGACAAATGAAAGTCGAGAAAACATTGAGGGTGTGTGTGTGTGTGTGTGTGTGTGTGTGTGTGTGTGTGTTTGTGTTGGGGAGGGGTCAGAGGTGGTAAGGAGGACAGGGACAGGGGTGGGTCTATAAGGTGATGTGACAGCACTGCTTCATAGCCATACTAAACATACTATACACATTTCTAAGCACCTTGATGATATGTACTAATAGTCTACTTACTTTAGACAGAAACTAAAGTAGGGTGGTTGGTCATGGTGGATGGGTAGGCGTAGTCTGGGAAACTGTAGCTATTTAGCTAACCCTTCCCCTAACCCTTATTCTTAACTTAACCAAATTCACCTAACTTTTGTTGTTTTAGTTCTCTTAATAACCTTTTATGTTAATTATCCTAACACTTGCCATTAGTTCACCACCCGTAATTCTCCTTGTTCTTATGACACAACCTGATCTCAGAGAAAGACGCATAGTACTATACTTCCTTCAAGGTATATGATAAGTTATGTCATCCAATTTGTATGCTATTGTACGCCCGGGTCAAACGCATTATACTATAAGTCCTCTAATTCGTATTATATTGTACAACCACTATTCCATTCACAATTGTAACCTAATGTAACATAACATATCATCCTAAATGGAGTGTCACAGATTTCGTACAGAATAATATGAATTGCCCTGAGACCACATAAATAGTGAGTAGTGGATGCTGGAGTGAGATTTAAAGCTTGTTGCATCTCACTTTAAAAACTCATACACTTTCTCCAGTCCAGATGATTTGGGATCCTTTGAGCTTCACAAAAGTATGTTTTGTCTTACACTTCCCATCCTACAGGAAGAGTGTGGTTAAAATCAATAGCTCTTGGCGAGTACTTCAGTAAAGCAGCTCCAGGAGCTCTGACGTTTGGATTGTTGCTCTACACACAGAACCATTTATGGTCATTCCCAGTGCTGTAGAAAATCCTAAGCCAAAGAAAAGTGATATTTTAAATATATTACAAGTACGGTATTTAGACACCTTGACTTTTTCAACATTTTTCTAAATTACAGCCTTATTCTACAATGGATTAAATAAATAAATACCCCATAACGACATAGTGAAAACAGGTTTTTAGAATTTTTTGCAAATGTATTAAAAATCAAGAACAGAAATACCTTATTTATATTAGTATTCAGAACCTTTGCTATGAGACTTGAAATTGAGCTCAGGTGCATCCTGTTTCCATTGATCATCCTAGAGATATTTCTACAACTTGACTGGAGTCCACCTGTGGTAAATTCAGTTGATTCTACATGTTTTGGAAAAGCACACACCTGTCTATATAAGGTCCCGCAGTTGACAGTGCATGTCAGAGCAAAAACCAAGCCATGAGGTGGAAGGAATTGTCTGTAGACCTCTGAGACCGGATTGTGTCGAGGCACAGATCTCGGGAAAATATCTATATCATTGAAGGTCCCTAAGAACACAGTGGCATCCAAGCCCGGCAAAACTGAGCAATCAGGGGAGAAAGGCCTTGGTCAGGGAGGTGACCAAGAACCTGATGGTCAGTCTGAAAGAGCTCCAGAGTTTTAAAAAACTCTGGAGTTTCCACCAAATATATTTAAATTATACTTTCAAAAACATGTGCACAAACATTTGTATATATGTTTTGATTTATAATATGATATTGTTCCTCATATTTAGCTTATTCAAATGTTTTGATGTTCATTTTCAAACTGAATAATGTTGTACTTTAAATTACAAATTACATATTACACATTGCACATTTGGTTAACAATGGCTGAGAAGATGCCTTGGTGAATCAAGGTACACTTTACTGTCACGTCCTGACCAGCAGGTGGAGTAGGTGTTAAGTGTTGGTCAGGGCGTGGCAGAAGAAGTTGGGTTTTCTTTGTTCTGTCTAGGTTGGGTGTTTCTATGTAGAGGTAATTGGCGTGGACTTCCAATTGAAGGCAGCTGTGTGGTGTTGCCTTTGATTGGAAGTCCTATATTAGTTGGGTGTGTTTGTCTGTGTGTTTGTGGGGAATTGTTGTGAGCACTGCTTTGTTTGGTTTAGCCTGCCACACGTCACATTGTGAGTATTGTTTGTTTGTTGTTTTGTTTTTTCTCAAGTGGATACTTTACATGTTTTTGTCAGTAATAAACATGAGTGTCCACAATCCCGCTGCGCCTTGGTCCTCCTTTGACGACAATCGTGACATTTACATAACTAATTACAATAGCTAATGTAGTTTATGAGTATTTCTAAAAGTTTACTTGAAGTACATTATAAATACTTTTTTGTAAAGAAAATACAGGAATAATAATTCTAATACCATTTTAGTATATTTCTAATTCATGAGAAATATAAATAAAATGTACTTGAGGTGTATTCTAATATAATAACAATATACTTTAGTACAAAAAAGTGTCTCAATGTAGATGTAAATACATTTAACATACTTAAATGCTAATAAAATACAAATAAAATGGACATTAAATTCATTAAATATATTTAAAATTGTTCCAATTCAGATACATTCACATATTTGAAGTATATTTAAAAGTATGATTTTAAGTATATTTAAATATATTCATTTTCCGCTTGGGATGGACAAGCTATAGTTTCTGTTTGTGTTGTGGCTGTTGAATCCTGGAATGTCCAGAGTCCTGAGGTATATAGCCCAATGCAATCTGAAGGGATCAATCCTAGAGATAAATTGGCACAACCTAGCACCAAAATAAATTATTTTCCAACAGCAGCACAGTGACAGGCCCAATCCCTTGACTGCTCTGGGGCGTCAACGGAGGTGACCGGACTGCCAATCATAGACACACACAGACACACATGCATACGCACACACACAGACTCTGGGATCATCCCCTAAACAAAACAAAAGAGTGAGGAAGTTGAATTCAAATCCATTCTGCTAGTGGTACATGTATTCCAATTTTTGGGCCAACTCTTTTCTCTGTATACATCAATGATGTCGCTCTTGCTGCTGGTGAGTCTCTGATCCACCTCTACGCAGACGATACCATTCTGTATACTTCTGGCACTTCATTGGACACTGTGTTAAACAACCCTCCAGACGAGCTTCAATGCCATACAACTCTCCTTCCGTGGCCTCCAACTGCTCTTAAATACAAGTAAAACTAAATGCATGCTCTTCAACCGATCGCTGCCCGCACCTGTCCGCCTGTCCAGCATCACTACTCTGGACGGTTGTGACTTAGAATATGTGGACAACTACAAATACCTCTGGTTAGACTGTAAACTCTCCTTCCAGACTCACATCAAGCATCTCCAATCCAAAGTTAAATCTAGAATTGGCTTCGTATTTCGCAACAAAGCATCCTTCACTCATGCTGCCAAACACACCCTCGTAAAACTGACTATCCTACCGATCCTCGACTTCGGCGATGTCATTTACAAAATAGCCTCCAATACCCTACTCAATAAACTGGATGCAGTCTATCACAGTGCCATCCGTTTTGTCACCAAAGCCCCATATACTACCCACCACTGCGACCTGTACGCTCTTGTTGACTGGCCCTCGCTTCATACTCGTTGCCAAACCCACTGGCTCCAGGTCATCTACAAGACCCTGCTAGGTAAAGTCCCCCCATATCTCAGCTTACTGGTCACCATAGCAGCACCCACCTGTAGCACGCGCTCCAGCAGGTATATCTCTCTGGTCACCCCCAAAGCCAATTCCTCCTTTGGCCGTCTCTCCTTCCAGTTCTCTGCTGCCAATGACTGGAACGAACTACAAAAATCTCTGAAACTGGAAACACTTATCTCCCTCACTAGCTTTAAGCACCAGCTGTCAGAGCAGCTCACAGATCACTGCACCTGTACATAGCCCATGTATAATTTTTCCTAAACAACTACCTCTTCCCCTACTGTATTTATTTATTTATTTTGCTCCTTTGCACCCCATTATTTATATTTCTACTTTGCACTTTCTTCCACTACAAATCTACTATTCCAGTGTTTTACTTGCTATATTGTATTTACTTTACCACCATGGCCTTTTTTGCCTTTACCTCCCTTATCTCACCTCATTTGCTCACATTGTATATAGACTTATTTTTCTACTGTATTATTGACTGTATGTTTGTTTACTCCATGTGTAACTCTGTGTTGTTGTATGTGTCGAACTGCTTTGCTTTATCTTGGCCAGGTCGCAATTGTAAATGAGAACTTGTTCTCAACTTGCCTACCTGGTTAAATAAAGGTGAAATAAAAAATAAAAAATGTTTTATTCTAGAGCCCTAGACCTCCCCAGATCACAAGCTGGTGGTTTTCTCAACAACAAAAACATCAACTTTCCGATCACTCACAACATTTTGAGTTTACAATTTGAGCAAATCTCCACACCAGCCCGGTCTGCTGTGTTGTTTTGTTAGCATCGTATAGAGACATTGACGCTGGTTTGTTGTGGTTGGCTCTGGAATGATCTCTGGCTGTGATCAGGCTTCTCTCTGCCCTTGGCCGCTAGCGGAACTGACAGCGTTTTAACTACTTTGCAGAAATGGAACAATCAGACAATCATAATGTCAAACCAATATATACTATTCACCGTTTGTGCTACAAAAACAACTTCATAAGAGGTTTTAGAAATATGTTCTATTTGACTAAAATATTCCATTACGTAGAGTAAGGCATTGTTGGCAGAATAGATGAATGCAGTCGATGCATGAGTAATTACAATTCATCTATACTAGGTAGTCTAATAAAAATGTCTATATCAAATTGTAAATCACAGCTGGTACATTGTTTGCTGCCTATAGCAATTCGGGTGATTTTTGTTTTGATTAGATTTATTAGGATCCCCATGGTTACGCCAATGGTGATAGCTTGTCCAACACATAACAAAAAAGACATTACAGACAAAAAATGACTTAACAATTTACATACATTTAAAAACATTAATATGTTGTGTGTGTGTGTGTGTGTGTGTGTGTGTGCATGCATCTATCAGTTTAAACCAGGTTTGCTGTTCACGGAAAGTACTCAGAACCCTTCCCTTTTTCCACATTTTATTATGTTACAGCCTTATTCTAAAATGGATTAAACTATTTTTTGTCCTCATCTACACACAATAATGACGAAGCGAAAACAGGTTCAGATTTTTTTGCATATGTATATAAAAAAAACTAAACAGAAAAACCTTATTTACATAATTATTCAGACTCTTTGTTATGATTCTCTAAATTGAGCTCAGGTGGATCCTGTTTCCATTGATCATCATTGGGATGTTTCTGCAACTTTACTGGAGTCCACCTGTGGTAAATTCAATTGATTGGACATAATTTGGAAAGGCACACATACCTGTCTATATAAGGTCCCACAGTTGACAGTGCATGTCAAAGCAAAAACCAAGCCATAAGGTCGAAGGAATTGTCCGAATAGTTCCGGATTGTGTCGAGGCACAGATCTGGGGAAGGTTACCAAAACATTTCTGCAGCATTGAAGGTCCCCAAGAATACAGTGGCCTCCATCATTCTAAAATGGAAAAAGTTTGGAACCACCAAGACTCTTCCTAGAGCTGGCTGCCTGACCAAAATGAGCAATCAAGGGAGAGGGGCCTTGGTCAGGGAGGTGACCAAGAACCCGATGGTCACTCTGACAGAGCTTCAGAGTTCCTCTGTGGAGATGGGAGAACCTTCCAGAAGGACAATCATCTCTGCAACACTCCACCAACCAGACCTTTATGGTAGACTGGCCAGACGGAAGCCACTCCTCAGTAAAAGTCACATGACAGCTCGCTTGGAGTTTGTGAAAATGCATCTAAAGGACTCTCAGACCATGAGAAACAAGATTTTCTGGTCTGATGAAACCAAGATTGAACTCTTTGGCACCATCCCTACTGTGAAGCATGGTGGTGGCAGCATCATGCTGTGGGGATGTTTTTCAGTGGCAGGGATTGGGAGACTAGTCAGGATCGAGGGAAAGATGAACGGAGCAAAGTACTGAGAGATCATCCATGAAAACCTGCTCCAGAGTGCTCAGGACCTCAGAGTGGGGGTGAAGGTTCACCTTCCAATAGGACAATGACCCTAAGCACACAGCCAAAGCAATGCAGGAGTGGCTTCGTGACAATTCTCTGAATGTCCTTGAGTGGCCCAGCCAGAGCCCGGACTTGAACCTGATCAAAAATCTCTGGAGAGACCTGAAAATTACTGTGCAGTGACGCTCCCCATCCAACCTGACAGAGATTCAGAGGATCTGCAGAGATGAATGGGAGAAACTCCCCAAATACAGGTGTGCCAAACTTATGGCGTCATACCCAAGAAGACTCGAGGGTGTAATCGCTGTCAAAGGTACTTCAACAACGTACTGAGTAAAGTGTCTGAATACTTATGTATATAAGGTATTTCAGGTTTGTTTTATTTTATACATTTGCAACATTTTCTAAAAACCTGTTTTGCTTTGTCATTATCAGGTAATGTGTATATTGATGAGGATAAAAACATATTTCATACATTTTAGAATAAGGCTGTAACATAATAAAATGTGGAAAAAGTGAAGGGGTCTGTCTACTTTCTGCATGGATTCATAGATCTGAATCTACAATACAGCAGAGGTTGAAAAGCATAACACATAAGTTCTCTCAGCAACAGGTTATGGTCAATAATATCAAAGGCTACACAGAAATATAACAGTACAGCTCCCATAATCTTCTTACTATCAATTTCTTTCAACCAATCAGCCATTTGTGTCAGTGCAGTTCATGTTGAGTGCCCTTCTCTATAAGCATGCTGGAAGTCTGTTGTTACTTTGTTCACAGAGAAATAGCATTGTATTTGGTAAAACTGTTTTTTTACAACAGTTTGCTAAGAGCTGGCAGCCAAATGATAGGTCTGCTGTTAAAATCAAATAAAATGTTATTTGTCACATACACATATTTAGCAGATGTTATTGCAGGTGTAGTGAAAGGCTTGTGTTTATAGCTCCAACAGTGCAGTAATATCTAACAAATCAAAACAATACACACTACCTAAAAGTAAAATAATGGAATTAAGGAATATATAAATATTATTATGAGCGATGTCGGAGTAGCATAGACTAAAATACAGTAGAATAGAATATAGTATATACATATGAGATGAGTAAAGAAAAAATATTTAAACATTATTAAAGTGACTAGTGTTCCATTATTAAATTGGCCAGTGATTTCAAGTCTATGTGTAGTATATGGGGCAGCAGCCTCTAAGGTGCAGGGTTACGTAACCGGATGGAAGCAGCCTAGTGATGGCTATTTAACAGTCTGATGGCTTGGCAATAGAAGCTGTTTTTCAGTCTCATGGTCCAAGTTTTGATACACCTGTACTGACCTCGCCTTCTGGATGATAGCAGGGTGAACAGGCAGTGGCTCGGGTGGTTGTTGTCTTTGATGGTCTTTTTGGCCTTCCTGTGACATTGGATGCTGTAGCCCCCGATGATGCGTTGGGCAGACCGCACCACCCTCTGGAGAGCCCTGTGACTGCGGGCGATGCAGTTGCTGTACCAGGTGGTGATACAGCCCGACAGGATGCTCTCAATTGTGCATCTCTAAAAGTTGGTGAGGGTTTTAGGTGCCAAGCCAAATTTCTTCAGCCTTCTGAGGTAGAAGAGGTGCTGTTGCGCCTTCTTCACCACACTGTCTGTGTGGATGGACCATTTCAGATCGTAAGTGATGTGTACACAGAGGAACTTGAAGCTTTCCACCTGCTCCACTGCCGTACCATCGATGTAGATAGGGACATGCTCCCTCTGCTGTTTCCTGAAGTCCATGATCAGCTCCATTGTTTTGTCGACATTGAGTGAGAGGTTATTTTCCTGGCACCACACTCCCAGGGTCCTCACCTCCTCTCTGTAGGCTACCTCGTTGTTATTGGCCATGCAGTCATGGGTGAACAGGGAATACAGGAGGGGGCTGAGCATGCACCCTTATGGGGCTTCTGTGTTGAGGATCAGAGAAGTGGAGGTGTTGTTTCCTACCTTCACCACCTAGAGACGGCCCGTCAGGAAGTCCAGGACCCAGGTGCACAGGGTGGGGTTCAGACCCAGGGCCCCGAGCTTAATGATGAGCTTGGAGGGTATTATGGTGTTGAATGCTGAGCGATAGTCAATGAACAGCCTTCTTACATAGGTATTTCTCTTGTCCAGATGGGATAGGGCAGTGTGCAGTGTGATGGCGATTGCATCGTCTGTGGATCTTTTGAGGCGGTAAGCAAATTGAAGTTGGTCTATGGTGTCAGGTAAGGTGGATAGTTGGTGGCACTGTGTTATCTTCAAAGCGGGCGGAGAAGGTGTTTAGCTTGTCCGGAAGCAAAGACGTCTGTGTCCGCGACGTGGCTGGTTTTCTCTTTGTAATTCTTAAGTGCTATTACATACAGTTGGGAAGAGCTATTGGATATAAAAGCTGATCCTTTGTTCGGACCTCCACCCTGGACATTGGATCTAATCCCAGAGGCTGACCCAAGACAACGTCATCGCCGCAGGAGAGGCAGACGGAGCAGCCTCCTGGTCAGACTTAGAAGGCGAGCACACCACCCATCACTTCCAAGCATATTAGTCGCCAATGTCCAGTCTCTAGACAACAAGGTGAACAAAATTAGGGCACGAGTTACCTTCCAGAGAGACATCAGAGATTGTAACATTCTCTGTTTCACGGAAACATGGCTTTCTCGGAATATGTTGTCAGAGTCAGGACAGCCACCGGGTTTCTTCATGCGTCACGCCGACAGAAACAAACATCTCTCTGATAAGAAGAAGGGCGGGGGTGTATGCCTCATGATTAACGACTCACTGTGTAATCATAACAACATACAGAAACTCAAGTCCTATTGTTTACCTGACCTAGAATTCCTTACAATCAAATGCTGAACGCATTATCTCCCAAGGGAATTTTCTTCGATTATAGTCACAGCTGTGTATATCCCCCCCAAGCAGATACCTCGGCGGCTCTGAAAGAACTTCCCTGGACTCCATGTAAACTGGAAACCATACACTGCGTGCACAATTGTTAGGCAAATTGTATTCCTCGGGATTAATTTTACTGTTGAACAAACACAATGCTCTCAGTCAATCCAAAATGTTATTGAACCTCAAACCTGAATGTTTAACAAAGGAAAAGTGAGTTTTTGTCACGCCCTGACCTGAGAGAGCCTTTTTAGGTTTGGTCAGGGTGTGATTTGGGTGGACATTCTATGTCCGTGATTCTATGTTTGGGATTTCTTTGTTTCGGCCGGGTATGACTCTCAATCAGGAATAGCTGTTTATTGTTGTTGCTGATTGGGAGTCATACTTAGGCAGCCTATTATTCCTTTGGGTTTTGTGGGTAGATGTTTTTTGTATAACTACTTTGCCTTGTGGAACTGTGTAGTCGTTGTTTTGTTTATTTTGTAAGTGTTCACTTTTCTTAATATTAAAAAGATGAGCATTCATATTCCCGCTGCGTTTTGGTCCTGTGTTCACGACGACCGTTACAGTTTTGTCTTTCTCAGGGAAATACACTGCTCAAAAAAATAAAGGGAACACTTAAACAACACAATGTAACTCCAAGTCAATCACACTTCTGTGAAATCAAACTGTCCACTTAGGAAGCAACACTGATTGAAAATAAATTTCACATGCTGTTGTGCAAATGGAATAGACAACAGGTGGAAATTATAGGCAATTAGCAAGACACCCCCAATAAAGTAGTGGTTCTGCAGGTGGGGACCACAGACCACTTCTCAGTTCCTATGCTTCCTGGCTGATGTTTTGGTCACTTTTGAATGCTGGCGGTGCTTTCACTCTAGTGGTAGCATGAGACGGAGTCTACAACCCACACAAGTGGCTCAGGTAGTGCAGCTCATCCAGGATGGCACATCAATGCGAGCTGTGGCAAGAAGGTTTGCTGTGTCTGTCAGTGTAGTGTCCAGAGCATGGAGGCGCTACCAGGAGACAGGCCAGTACATCAGGAGACGTGGAGGAGGCCGTAGGAGGGCAACAACCCAGCAGCAGGACCGCTACCTCCGCCTTTGTGCAAGGAGGAGCAGGAGGAGCACTGCCAGAGCCCTGCAAAATGACCTCCAGCAGGCCACAAATGTGCATGTGTCTGCTCAAATGGTCAGAAATAGACTCCATGAGGGTGGTATGAGGGCCCTACGTCCACAGGTGGGGGTTGTGCTTACAGCCCAACACCGTGCAGGATGTTTGGCATTTGCCAGAGAACACCAAGATTGACAAATTCGCCACTGGCGCCCTGTGCTCTTCACAGATGAAATCGTCCCACTGGCCCTAGAGAAGTTAAGCAGACCACCGTAGTGCCTGTGCCCAAGAACACTAAGGTAACCTGCCTAAATGACTACCGACACCTAGCACTCACATCGGCAGCCATGAAGTGCTTTGAAAGGCTGGGCATGGCTCACATCAACACCATTATCCCAGAAATCCTAGACTCACACCAATTTGCATACCGCCCAAACAAATCCAAAGATGATGTAATCTCTATTGCACTCCACACTGCCATTTCTCACCTGGACAAAAGGAACACCTATGTGAGAATTCTGTTGTCACGAACCGGCTCAAAGTTCGTAACAAAAAGGGAGACAAAGTGGAGATAAGGAATAATAAAATATATTTATTAACTAAAGTAAACTAAATAGATTTAACAATGGTGTGCGTAGTCAGTAATCAGTAGTGTAAGTGAGTGGTTGCATGCAGAAATGTGATAATGATGGGTGTTGAAAGGTGCCCACGCAAACAAACGCAAACAAACGCAAACAAACAAAAACAGCCACAAAAACAGCCACAACCAAAATCTATCAGTGTCTGCATGGAGGGAGTCTCCCCAATGAATGGGGAAGAGGTGCATTTATCCTGGGACACACCCGAGCCCAGGTGTGTCCTATTTTGCTGATGACCCTCCCGGCTCCGCCCACCGAACATCCTATTACGGAAAACAAGAGCAAAGAGAAAGCTTTCGGCAGACAGAGTGGGAAGTTCGTCACACTATTCATTGACTACAGCTCAGCGTTCAACACCATACTGCCCTCAAAGCTCATCAATAAGCTAAGGACCCTGGGACAAAACACCTCCCTCTGCAACTGGATCTTGGACTTCCTGACGGGCCGCCACCAGCTGGTGAGGGCAGGTAACAACACATCCGCCAAACTGATCCTGAACACAGGGGCCCCTCAGGGGTGCATGCTCAGTCCCCTCCTGTACTTCCTGATCACTCATGACTGCACAGCCAGGCATGACTCCAACACCATCATTAAGTTTGCAGATGATACAACAGTGGTAGGACTGATCAACGACAATGACGAGACAGCCTATAGGGAGGAGGTCAGAGACCTGGCCGTGTGGTGCCAGGACAACAACCTCTCCCTCAACGTGATTAAGACAAAGGAGATGATTGTGGACTACAGGAAAAAGAGGACCGAGCATGCCCACATTCTCATCGACAGGGCTGCAGTGGAGCAGGTTGAGAGCTTCAAATTCCTTGGTGTCCACATCACCAACAAGCTAACATGGTCCAAGCACACCAAGACAGTCGTGAAGAGGGCACAACAAAAACTATTCCCCCTCAGGAGACTGAAAAGATTTCACATGGGTCCTCAGATCCTCAAAAGGTTCTACAGCTGCACCATCGAGAGCATCCTGACTGGTTGCATCACTGCCTGGTATGGCAACTGCTCGGCCTCCGACCGTAAGGCACTACAGAGGGTAATGCGAACGGCCCAGTACATCACCAGACTTCCTGCCATCCAGGACCTCTTTACCAGGCGGTGTCAGAGGAAGGCCCTAAAAATTGTCAAAGACTCCAGCCACCCTAGTCATAGACTGTTCTCTCTGGTACCGCATGGCAAGCGGTACCAGAGCGCCTAGGCACCAAGTCTAGGTCCAAGAGGCTTCTAAACAGCTTCTACACCCAAGCCATAAGACTCCTGAACACCTAATCAAATGGCTACCCAGACTATTTGCATTGCCCCCCCCCCCTTTTTACACCGCTGCTACTCTCTGTTGTTATCATCTATGCATTGTCACTTCAATAACTCTACCTTCATGTACATATTACCTCCACTAACCGGTGCCCCCGCACATTGACTCTGTACCGGAACCCCATGGAAATAGTCTCGCTATTGTTATTTTACTGCTGCTCTTTAATTACTTGTTACTTTTATTTCTTATTCTTATCCGTATTTTTTAAAACTGCATTGTTGGTTAGGGGCTTGTAAGTAAGCAGTTCAAGTATTTCAAGCATTTGAAGTATTCGGCGCATGTGACTAATAACATTTAATTTGATTTGATTTGAAGAATGCTGTTCATTGACTACAGCTCAGCATTCAACACCATAATATCCTCCAAGCTCATCATTGAGCTTAAAGCCCTGGGTCTCAACCCCGCCCGTGTGATTGGGTCCTGGACTTTCTGACGGCCGCCCCCATGTAGTGAAGGTAGGAAACAACGTTTCCACTTTGCGTGCTCAGCCCCTCCTGTACTCCCTGTTCACCAACGACTGCGTGCCCATGCACGCCTCCAACTCATTCATCAAGTTTTACAGACAACACAACAGCAGTGGGCTTGATTACCAACAATGACGAGATAGCCTACAGCGAAGAGGTGAGGGCACTCGGAATGTGGTCTCAGGAAAACAACCTCTCACTCAACATCAAAAAAACAAAGGAGATGATCGTGGACTTCAGGAAGTCCACGATTTTGGCTTCCCTCCAGGCCTGAGGACAAAGACTTTCCTCTAGGCTCAGACTAAAGATATGACAGATAGGAGTAACTATTGAGTCAGCTACCATCCTCAATAGCTTTCCATCTAAGTTATCAATGGCAGGAGGTTTGTCATTATTGATCGATAACAATAATTTTTCCACCTCTCCCACACTAACTTTACAAGATTCATACTTACAATGCTTTTCTTAAACTTTTAGGTGATGTACTGTTTCAGTGTAAGTCACTCAATATTTTGGACAAAAACAGATGAAAGTGAGGATGGGAATCTCAATACAATAAAACTAGCGAGGGCAATGATCCCAAGTCACAACGTGGCTAATATGCTAGCTTATCTATTCATGTATTTACCAAGCTAAAAACACAGAGCCTAGCTAGCTGCTGGGAGGATGTCATACCATTGTACGAGTGGGTGAGGGGACAACTTTTTCCACAAAATGTTTATAGCAGCTTCGGTGGGAACGAAGCGCATGTGCTAGTACGAGTAGCGCAAGTTCTTTCTTTTGCGCAAGTGAAGTGATTTAGGAAAAACTGAGTTCAAGCATATTTGAAATCAGAATCAAATATGCTTCACAAAAAGAACAAGGTCACCGTGGTAGAACATTTGTTTTGATTGACAATTTCCTGCATTTATCAAAGTCCCATCAGGTAGCCTGACTTCAGATGTGTCCATGTAAACAAGATTATTAGGGAAATCATTCTTCTTGCAAAGAATGTAAACATTTATATCAGACTTTTATATTAATCTGACTATTCACAAAATTACATGTATTTAGGTATTTTTTGATGTTGTAGTGGGGACAGTAACAATCTCCAAAAATTATTCTTTAAAATTATACTTTTTTATGTTTAGCTCACATAACAATGTTTAAAAGTATGCATAAAGATGTCTGTAATAGAATACATGTGCCAAAAACAAATGTAGACATTAATAAATGCATTGCTATACCTTTCAAAATATTTTTTACAATCGTGAGAGTGCCAAACATGGAGGCATGGTGGCTTCAACACAGCACCCCCTAAGGCTCATCTAGTGTATATATAAATCATTGGTAAACACACAGTTCAAAGTGAATAGCACAGGCTCATAAATGGCAATGGCCTATTTGCATATAGGCCTACTGCAGCTCTGATTGGTTACGGTTCACCGGTCTGTGTAGAGTACGCGCCTGGACAAGACTGAAAAGTTTTTATTCGTTTTTATTTACTGCAGTGTCTATTCATTGTCCAAACGCACGGCCGCTTTCTGACTCTGTAGAATTGTCACAAATACCAGACTCAACGTCATTCCCAAACATTCTGTGAAAGTATGAAAACATGAAAAATGACCATATCTCTGTGCTTGCTTGTCAGAAAATATCATTTTCTTTGTAAATGATCAGATTTTTATGATATTTAATGGTGCTAAATTCAGGACTATTTTCCCAGCCTGATTTATTCACACACCATCACCTCACAGAGACAGAGGGAGCATCCTTGACTTGGGCATATCCCAGGGCCAAACACACTGAGGTGCAAATCTCAATGAGTAAAACTCTTTAGTGGTCCTTGAATATTTTTTAAATGTGAGAAATTATAACATATTTAAATGCAGGGACAAAACAGAAGGATTCTACTCTCCCCTCTCCTTTTCTCTTCTCTCCTCTCCCTATTATTTCCTCTCCTCTCTTCTCCTCTTTCTTCTCCTCTTCACTCTCTACTCTGTCTTTCTCGTTTTATAATCCTAATCACTCACAATCTGATTTCCCTCTGTGCTGTCCCTCCATCACTTCATCTCTCCTTCCCACCATCCCTCTATCTCTCCATTGCTCCTTCACTCCATCCCTCCATTTCTCCATTCCTGCATCTCTCCTTCCCTCCATCCCTCCTTTCCTCCATCTCTCCATCCCACCATCTCTCTATCCCACCTTCCCTCCATCCATCCATCTCTCCATCTTTCCTTCCATCCATCTCTCCATCGCTCCAACCCTCCATATCTCATCCCACCATCCCTCCATCTCTCCATCTCTCCTTCCCCCATCTATCCTTTCCTCCATCTCCATCCCTCTATCCCTCCATCTCTCTATCCCTCCATCTCTCTGTCCCTCCATCTCTCTGTCCCTTTATCCCCCATCCCTACTTCTCTCCAAATGAGACCTTTGTCTGACTGATGTGCTGTCCCCTTCGAGATATCACTGCAGGCATCCCACACACACACCATTCGCACGCATGCACACACACACACACACACACACACACACACACACACACACACACACACACACACACACACACACACACACACACACACACACACACATCACATCACATCACATCACATCAGGATGCAGGCCAGGGGGAGAAACTTTTTTATTTTTTTGGGAAGTGTGTGTGTGTGTTTATTTATTCGGTGTATTCTGTTGTGTGTGAGTGTACTAGAACACTGGCATGCGTCCTCAGCCAAAACATAACAACCACCCTCCCTCCATCCATCGTTCCTTCCCGTCTTCTTTCTGTCAATCTCTCTTTTCTGTCTCCTGCTGTGCCAGTGTTCTCCTTACCCCCAGGGAGGGGATTGGAAATCGCACACTGAAACCTATCCTACTCCTCCCCGTCGCTACCTGCAAAAGATGATCCATCATGGAAGATAAAAAAGACGGTGAGCGACTATAATTGTGTTTAATTGGAAGTAAAAGTGAGAAAAAAATAATCTGATTTGAACAACAATTCTGCAACATTACACCTATTGATTGTCATTAGATGTATTATTGTTATTTATGGTCTCGTTGAATTGTGAGATTGGAGTGAAATTAAAAAGTTTTGCCTGGCACGTGTGTGTGTGTTTGTTTAAACTATCAAATCAAATCAAATTGAATCAAATTGTATTTGTCACATGCTCCGATTACAACAGGTGTAGACCTTACCGTGAAATTCTTACTTACAAGCCCTTAACCAACAATGCAGTTCAAGAAAGAGTTAAGCAAATATTTACTAAATAAACTAAAGTAAAAATAGTCAAATAAAAATAAAAAGTAACACAATAAAGATAACAATAACGAGGCTATACACAGGGGGTACCGGAACCGAGTCAATGTGCGGGGGTACAGGTTAGTGAAGTTATTTTGTACATGTAGGTAGGGGTAAAGTGCCTATGCATAGAAAATAAACAGTGAGTAGCAGCTGTGTAAAACAAAGGGGGGGGGGGTTGTCAATTTAAATAGTTCTGGTGGCCATTTGATTAATTGCTCAGCAGTCTTATGGCTTGGGAGTAGAAGCTGTTAAGGAGCCTTTTGGTCATAGACTTGGCACTCCGGTACCGCTTGCCGTGCTGTAGCATAGAGAACAGTCTATGACTTGGGTGACTGGAGTCTTTGACAAATTTTTGGGCCTTCCTCTGACACCGCCTGTTATATAGGGCATGGATGGTAGAAAGCTTGGCCCTAGATATGTACTGGGCCGTACGCACTACCCTCTGTAGCGCCTTACGGTCAGATACCAAACAGTTGCCATACCAGGCAGTGATGCAACTGGTCAGGATGCTCTCGATGGTACAGCTGTATAACCTTTTGAGGATCTGAGGACCAATGCCAAATATTTTCAGTCTCCTGAGGGGGAAAAGGTGTTGCCATGCCCTCTTCATGACTGTATTAGTGTGTTTGTACCATGATAGTTCATTGGTTATGTGGATACCAAGGAACTTGAAACTCTTGACCCGCTCCACTACAACCCCGTCGATGTTAATGGGGGCCTGTTTGGCCCGCCTGGCCCGACTGTTAATGATGGTGTTGGAGTCGTGTTTGGCCACGCAGTCGAGGGTGAACAGGGAGTACAGGAGGGGACTAAGCACGCACCTCTGAGGGGCCCCAGTGTTGAGGATCAGCATGGCAGATGTGTTGTTGCCTACCATTGCCACCTGGGGGCAGCCATCAGGAAGACAAGATTCCAGTTACACAGGGAGGTGTTTAGTCCCATGGTCCTTAGCTTAGTGATGAGTTTTGAGGGCACTATGGTGTTGAACTCTGAGCTGTAGTCCATGAACAGCATTCTTACATAGGTGTTCCTTTTGTCCAGGTGGGAAAAGGCAGTGTGGAGAGCAATTGAGATTGCGTCGTCTGTGGATCTGTTGGGGCGATATGCGAATTGGAGTGGGTCTAGGGTTTCCGGGAAGATGGTGTTGATGTGAGCCATAACCAGCCTTTTAAAGTACTTTATGGCTACTGACGTGAGTGCTACAGGGCGGTAATAATTTAGGCAGGTTACCTTCGCTTCCTTGGGCACAGCGACTATGGTGGTCTGCTTGAAACAAGTAGGTATTACAGACTCAGTCAGGGAGAGGTTGAACATGTCAGTGAAGACACTTATCAGTTGGTCCGCGCATGCTTTGAGTACACGTCCTGGTAATCCATCTGGCCTCGTGGCTTTGTGAATGTTTACCTGTTTAACAGTCTTAATCACATCGCCTACCGGCACGGCTGGTGCTCTCATGCATGCTTCAGTGTTGCTTCCTTCGAAGCAAGCATAAAAGACATTTAGCTCATCTGGTAGGCTTGCGTCACTGGGCAGCCTACGGCTGGGTTTCCCTTTGTACTCTGTAATAGTTTTCAAGTCCTGCAACATCCGACGAGCGTCAGAGCCGGTGTAGTAGGATTCCATCTTAGTCCTGTATTGACGCTTTGCCTGTTTGATGGTTCGTCTGAGGGCGTAACGGGATATCTAATAAGCATCCGGATTAGTGTCCCGCTCCTTGAAAGCGGCAGCTCTAGCCTTTAGCTTGGTGTGGATGTTCCCTGTAATCCATGGCTTCTGGTTGGGATATTTACGTACGGTCACTGTGGGGACGACGTAGTCAATGCACTTATTAACGAAGCCGGTGACTGAGGTGGTATACTCCTCAATGCAATCGGATGAATCCCGGAACATATTCCAGTCTGTGATAGCAAAACAGTCCTGTAGCTTAGCATCTGCATCTTCTGACCACTTCCGTATTGAGCGAGTCACTGCAACTTCCTGCTTTAGTTTTTACTTGTAAGCAGGAATGAGGAGGAAAAAATTATGGTCAGATTTGACAAATGGAGGGTGAGGGAGAACTTTGTATGCGTCTCTGTGTGTGGAGTAAAGGTGGTCTAGAGTTTTTTTCCCTCTGGTTGAAATTTGGTAAAATGGATTTAAGTTTGCCTACCTTAAAGTCCCCGGCCGCTCAGAGTGCCGCTTCTGGATGAGCATTTTCTTGTTTGCTTATGGCCTTATACAGCTCGATGAGTGCGGTCTTATTGCCAGCATCGGTTTGTGGTGGTAAATAGATGGCTACGAATAATATAGATGAGAACTCTCTTGGTAGATAGTGTGGTCTACAGCTTATCTTGAGATACCTCAGGTGAGCAATACCTCGAGACTTCTTTAATATTAGAAATTGAGCACCAGCTGTTATTTACAGGTAGACACACACCGACGACCCCTCGTCTTACCAGACGTAGCTTCTCTGTCCTGCCGATGCACGGAATACCCAGCCAACTCTATAGTATCCGTGTCGTCGTTCAGCCACGACTCGGTGATACACATAATATTACAGTTTTTAATGTCCCGTTGGTAGGATATTTTTAATCGTAGATTATCCATTTTATTTTCCAGTAATTGCATGTTGGCCAATAGTACAGATGGTAGTAGAAGTTTACTCACTCGCCAAGAATTCTCAGAAGTCAGCCCAACCTCCGCTCCCTTTTACTCCATCTTTTCTTCACGCAAATGAAGACCTTAGCCTCTCATGAGTTCAAGACTGTAACTACCAATTGGATATCATGAAATTGGGGAGAAAAAAAGGGGGTAAAAAAATACATGATTAGTTATTTACCTCCTGGGTACCTAGTATATGTTGTCCATTTGGTGACTGTAGCCATTGATGTGTATAAACCAGACGTGGTTGTACTGACCTACAAGCTCACATCAGAATTAGGCGTTCATCCATGTTTCTCAAACGTCAAATTTCGAAGTTGTTCCAAAAGTGTCAAGTTTAGGCATGAATTCTGAATGGTTAAGATACCGGTTAAGGTTTGGTATAGGCTTAAAACAAAAAGTATCAAAAACAACTTTCTATTGCTGGATTCGAACATGCAACATTTGAAATCAGAGGCAGATGCTTAACGGCCATCCACCATCGCCGTAAACAATGCCCCAAGCAAAACCGAAACCTACTTGAAGGTAATAGCATTCACTATTTCCCCTAGTGACCAGTTTCCACATCATCTTCACACTTCTTCAGACATGGATTGAGGTTGAATCCTGACTTGTATCACAGCTGACCTGCCTGGTATTGACAGTCTTTGACCTTTCCACTATGTGTCTTACTGTGTCTTGCCAAGTAACAGTAGGCCAAACATCCAGTGACAAAAATCTACTGGAAGTCAGTAGTTGTCAGTCATCTATTTGTTTTGGTCCAGATGGCAACTTGGAGGATATAAAAAAAAGAAAAAAAATGACGAACTGGGGACATGTTGTTGGTCCCCACAAGGTCAAATGCTATTTCTAGAGGGTTTAGGGTTAAGGTTAGAATTAGTGTTATGTTAAGGGTTAGGGTTAGAAGCTAGGGTTAGGTTTAGGGTTTGGGTTAAGGTTAGGGTTAAGGCTAGGGTTAAGTTTAGGGTAAGGATAAGAGTACAGGTTAGGGTTAGGTCTATGGTTAAGGGAAAATAGGATTTTGAATGGGACTTAATTATGTGTCCCGACAAGGTTAACTGTACAAGACTGTGTGTGTTCATGTGTTCGTGTGTGTGTGTGTGTGTGTGTGTGTGTGTGTGTGTGTGTGTGTGTGTGTGTGTGTGTGTGTGTGTGTGTGTGTGTGTGTGTGTGTGTGTGTGTGTGTGCGTGTTGGGGTGTCAGTGTAAGTACATTATGTGTGAGTGTGTGGGTAGAGTCCAGTGTGTGTGCATAGAGTCAGTGCAGGAGAGTTTCAGTGTAATCCAGAATCAGATGTAGGGGGGAGAAAGTCAGATAACAGAGGCCAAAAACATCCCCTTTGCTCTTCCTCTCTTTCACTCCTTCTCGCCCCCCCCCCCCCCTCGCTCCACCCCACTTAACTCAAAGGACCTTCTGAAGTGTAGCCAAGACAACAGCGCTTATGATATGTTTCCTCTTGGTATTTTAAACAAGTTATCAAGAGGAAACATATCATAAGCGCTGTTGTCTTGGCTACACTTCAGAAGGTCCTTTGAGTTAGCCAGATCCATTAAGAGGCTTCACCACTCATTCTGGGCTGGGAGAGGAGGGAGGGAAGGAAGGACGAGAGGAGGGAGGGAGGAGGGAAGGAGGAGAGGAGGGAGGGAGGAGAGAAGGAGGAGAGGAGGGAGGGAGGGAGGAGAGGAGGGAGGGAGGAGAGAAGGAGGGAAGACAAGGAGGAGGAGGAGGTATAAAATAATTTGTAATACAGAGATGTATTATATTACGAAACAAAAACAAAAATCTTTGATATTCATATTCCTTGGCTCTGATATAATACGTTGGAATGCTTCATGACAGATTAAAAGAGGCTTGTACTGTATACATTATGGTATTGGACCAACAGAGATACATTACAAAGGTCACTTTTGTTCTCCAGCATCATTTCTCTATTCAACAGTGGACAGAAATGACCACAACCAGACTGTTGTGATTCGAATCCAGTGGAATGTTGAATATTCATCTGCCCTTACAATCCACACTAGACCACTGGCAAGGACACATGCCAGAGGAAAACTCAAACGAGTAGCTAACGACAATGAGAAAAGGGGGGAAAATTGAAAATTACATGGAATTACAACTACTTATTATTCCTTACAAATATTTCCCACTACAAACCCAAACGGTGCAGCAAAACACCGACAACTCTACAGGGGTGGTTAGCCCCCAACAATCTGTTCCATTAGAAGAGGACCATATGCTGCTGGCGGATGGTGATTTGTTTTCCACTGGATCCACAGACGGAGGTAAGGCCTCCCAAAGGATGGTGGAGTGTGTGTGTGTGTGTGTGTGTGTGTGTGTGTGTGTGTGTGTGTGTGTGTGTGTGTGTGTGTGTGTGTGTGTGTGTTTATGTGAATATCTGTGTTTGTGCATGTGTATTTGTCTGTGTGCATGTGCGTGGCAGAGGTTTGCCACAGCTGCAGTGTTTAGCCAGGCCAGGCCCAAGGGAGGGTGACCCAGAACAGAGCAGAGGGGATCAGAGCAGAGCAGAGCGTATGCCAGCGCGCCACAGATGCGCCCGTCTGTACAGACAACATGGTATCTCCCTCAGAACCACAACTACAGCTCAACAGGCCCATATGTGGCTCTACTCTACTCTCAGCCATATTGTCACAGAGAGGGAAGAGTCTCTTCAGTTTACCTCCCACTGCATTGACTAGGTCAGTACTGTAGGCCCTGTGTGAGGCTCAGGTTGACGTTTTTTGGGAGGATTCTTGTGCTTGAGGCAGAACTGATCAATTTCCACAAGATGGGGTCAGCTGCAAGGTCAAAATTGTCTATATTGTGAAAATGTATGAAAACATAAATTAGCTTTTTGGGCATAATTTAAGGTTAGGGGTTAGACATTAGGGTTAGCAGTGTGGTTAACGTTAGGGTTAAAGTTTGGATTAGGTTGAGGTTTAAAATCATATTGTATGACTTTGTGGCTGTGCTAGCTAGTGACCACTCTGCAGAGCTGCTTCCAGAACAAGATTCATGATGATAAAAATGCTAACCTGCTGGTGAGACTCCATCTTAGCTGACTTTTTCTTCTCCTATCTTCTCCCTAATCTGCACTTAAACTAAAGATGGCTGACAACATTCTCTTCACCCCCTGGGTGTGTTGGTCTTTACAAAATATATTCTCTCTTGCTTTACTTTCTTCCTTCTGTGCTGAACTGAACACTAAGTATGTGTGACAGGACAAAGCCTATACCAGGGGACATGCTTCCAGCTGTCCAGCTCTCTAACATGACATCTCCCACAGAACTCCAGCTACAGCACTTTAGCCCTCTCCCACACCACGAATGAACATGTGACTGTCAGCACTCCTGTTGCAGTGACTTCCTACTGGATAGCAGAGAGAGCAGAGACCAGGAGACTGATAATGAGTGTGCACAGTCTGTCAGGGTTTGACGGTGCCTACCACCAGTATGCCCATATGGTACAGCTATGCACATGGGATGTATGACACGCATTTCCCATATGACTACAGTACAGTAGCCTGTGTGTCACTCACCGTACGTGACCATATTCTCTAAACAGACAGCTGGGAGTGTAATGAGAGTACACAGTGGACATACATTTGAAGTCAGAAGTTTACATACACCTTAGCCAAATACATTTAACTCAGTTTTTCACAATTCCTGACATTTAATCGTAGTGAAAATACCCTGTCTAAGGTCAATTAGGATCACCACTTTATTTTAAGAATGTGAAATGTCAGAATAATAGTAGAGAGAATTATTTATTTCAGCTTTTATTTATTTCATCACATTCCCAGTGGGTCAGAAGTTACATACACTCAATTAGTATTTGGTAGCATTGCCTTTAAATTGTTTAACTATGGTCAAATGTTTCAGGTAGCCTTCCACAAGCTTCCAACAATAAGTTGGGTGAATTTTGGCTCATTCCTCCTGACAGAGCTGGTGTAACTGAGTCAGCTTTGTAGGCCTCCTTGCTCACACACACTTTTTCAGTTCTGCCCTCATATTTTCTATAGGGTGGAGGTCAGGGCTTTGTGATGGCCACTCCAATACCTTGACTTTGCTGTCATTAAGCCATTTTTCCACAACTTTGGAAGTATGATTGGAGTCATTGTCCATTTGGAAGACCCATTTGCGACCCATTTTCCACCTCATGATGTCATCTATTTTGTGAAGTGCACCAGTCCCTCCTGCAGCAAAGCACCCCCACAACATTATGCTGCCACTCGCGTGCTTCACGGTTGCGATTGTGTTCTTCGGCTTGCAAGCCTCCCCCTTTTTCCTCCAAACATAATGATGGTCATCATGGCCAAACAGTTTTATTTTTGTTTCATCAGACCAGAGGACATTTCTCCAAAAAGTATGATCTTTGTCCCCATGTGTAGTTGCAAACCGTCGTCTGTCTTTTTTTATGGCGGTTTTGGAGCAGTGGCTTCTTCCTTGCTGAGTGGCCTTTCAGGTTATGTCTATATAGGACTCGTTTTACTGTGGATATAGATACTTTTATACCTGTTTCCTCCAGCATCTTCACAAGGTCCTTTGCTGTTGTTCTGGGATTGATTTGCACTTTTCACACCAAAGTACCTTCATCTCTAGGAGACAGAATGCATTTCCTTCCTGAGAGGTAGGATGGCTGCGTGGTCCTATGGTGTTTATACTTGCGTACTATTGTTTGTACATATGAATGTGGTACCTTCAGGTGTTTGGAAATTGCTCCCAAGGATGAACCAGACCTGTGGATGTCTACAATGTTATTTTTGAGGTCTTGGCTGATTTCTTTAGATTTTCCCATGATGTCAAGCAAAGAGGCACTGATTTGAAGGTAGGCCTTGAAATACATGCACAGGTACACCTCCAATTGACTCAAATTATGTCAATTAGCCTATCAGAAGCTTCTAAAGCCATGACATAATGTTCTGGAATTTTCCAAGCACAGTCAACTTAGTGTATGTAAACTTCTGACCTACTGGATTTGTGATACAGTGAATTATAAGTGAAATCATCTGTCAGTAAACAATTGTTGGAAAAATTACTTGTGTCATGCACAAAGTAGATGTCCTAACTGACTTGCCAGAACTATAGTTTGTTAACAAGAAATTTGTGGATTGGTTGAAAATTAGTTTTAATGACTCCAACCTAGGTGTATGTAAACTTCCGACTGCA
Source organism: Salmo trutta (assembly GCF_901001165.1). Classification (NCBI taxonomy): domain Eukaryota; kingdom Metazoa; phylum Chordata; class Actinopteri; order Salmoniformes; family Salmonidae; genus Salmo; species Salmo trutta. The sequence goes on from NC_042957.1 coordinate 15,773,893, forward strand.
ACTGTATTTAAAATATATCTTAAAACACACCTTTTTAGCTCTGCTTTTCCTTAGGGTGCTTTTTAGTTGTTCAGCTTGTATCATTCTTTAGTTTTTTATCTTATGTTTATTGTATAGTAAATATTCCATCAACTTCTTTGTAAAGCACATTGTGTTGTATTCCATGACTGAAATGTGCTTCATAAATAAAGCTGGATTTGGGTACCATTCAGGGACTGAACATTTCAGTCATTTAGCAGACACTCAAATCCATAGCAACTTAGATTAGTGAGCACATACATTTTCATAATGTTCCCCTGTGGGAATTGAACCCACAACCCTGGGGAGATTCAGCTGTGTAAGCACCATGCTCTACCAACTGAGCTACACGGGACATATACAGTAGCATTCTATAGTTTGGACACAGCTACTCATTCAAGGGTTTTTCTTTATTTTTATGATTTTCTACATTGTAGCATAATAGTGAAGACATCAAAACTATGAAATAACACATATGGAATCATGTAGTAACCCAAAAAGTGTTTAACAATTCTAAATATTTTATATTTGAGATTCTTCAAAGTAGCCACCGTTTGCCTTGATGACAACTTACATTTACGTCATTTAGCAGACGCTCTTATCCAGAGCGACTTACAGTAGTGAATGGATACATTTCATACAATTTCATACATATCATACATTTTTTTTTCTGTGCTGGCCCCCCGTGGGAATCGAACCCACGACCCTGGTGTTGCAAACACCATGCTCTACCAACTGAGCTACAGGGAAGGCACAACTTGCACACTCTTGTCATTCTCTCTAACAGCTTCATGAGGTAGTCACCTGGAATGCATTTCAATTAACAGATGTGCCTTTTTAAAAGTTAATTGTGGAATTTCTAGGCCCCTATTTTCTCCACTTCCTGTCTGACTGACATGCCCAAAGTAAACTTCCTGTTGCTCAGGCTATGAAGCCAGGATATGCATATAATTGGTACCATTGGAAATAAAACACTCTGAAGTTTGTATCATATGTTAAAATAATGTAGAAAACTATAACACAATAGATATGGTAGGAGAAAATCCAAAGAAAAAACAACCAGAATTTTTTGGGGGAGAACACATGCTCTTCCATTCGAACATATAGGGAAACAATTATATCCAGCTCCCAGTATGCCATTCCTATGGCTTCCACTGGATGTCAGTAGTCTTTGTTTAAGGTTTCAGGCTTGTTTCTTCCCAAACAAGGAAGAATGCTGAGTTTTAGTACTGGGATACAGACTTGGAAATCAGTCTGTGCACGCGCGACGAAGAGGATGCGCTTCTGCTAATATCGTTTTCCTATTGAACATACTTCTTTCCGTATGAAATATTATAGTTTAATTACATTTTAGGGTACCTGAGGATTAAATAGAAACATAATTCCTTTCTCTGCATGTTGAACGAGTGGATTACTCAAATCGATGGCGCCAACTAAACAGACTTTTTGGGATATAAAGAAGGATTTTATCTAACAAAACGACACTACATGTTATAGCTGGAAGCCTTTGGATGACAAATCAGAGGAAGATTTTCAAAAAGTAAGTGAATATTTAAACGCTATTTGTGAATTTATGAAACCTGTGCTGGTGTAAAAATATTTTGATGTGGGGCGCCATCCTCAAACAATCGCATGGCATGCTTTCGCTGTAAAGCCTATCGTAAATCAAACAGTGAAGTTAGATTAATAAGAATTTAAGCTTTTAACCGATATACGACACTTGTATATACATGTTTAATATCCATAATTTTTATGATCATTTATTTGAATTGCGTGCTCTCCAGTTTCACCGCGCTCTCCAGTTTCACCGCTAGCGAGACGCCTATCCCAGAGAGGTTAACGTGTTTGAGCCAATCAGTTGTGTTGTGACAAGGTATGGTTGGTATACAGAAGGTAGCCCTATTTGGTAAAAGACCAAGTCTGTATTATGGCAGGAACAGCTCAAATAAGCAAAGAGAAAAAACAGTCCATTATTACTTAAAGACATGAAGGTCAGTCAATCCGGCTGGATTTAGGACCACACGAACACCACAGAGCGTACGAAGAGAGGCAACTGTGGTTTGTGTGTGTTGTGTTTTACTCAGCGTTGTAAAATCAAGCAGAGTAGAAACTGGCTACTCTTTATTTGATTGATATAGCTGGCAAGGTAACTGCTGTTTGACTTAACAGATAAAAGTGTTTATTCCCAGTGCTGAGCTCGTAGTGTAACTGACACGTTAGCTAATGTTTCATCCCTTCTCGACTGTCTCAAGTGAATTAACTAATCTAGATAGCTAGCTAGCTTGTAGCTACCACAGCCAGTTTAGCTCTAGCCTCTAGCTATCTGCCAGGTAGCAGTATCTATCAGCTGTTGAGTGTATGGAAATGTTTTGTAGCCTTTGTTTTGTCCCCTTTCAATAGAAGTAAATTGGTACAGAAGTAAATCAGTTGATGTACCATTAGAGCAAGCCAAAAGATAGCTAACGTTAGCTATTATTTTGCCTCAATCGCACTAGACCTGAATCAAATGATGAAACCAACAGCCAAACAATTGAAGTCCAATATTCAGACATTTTTTGATAGTGCAATGTGAGTTTTTATTAGAGTCAGTATAGCAATGTAACGTTATTGATCTGTCCATTTCCCTAGCTAATTCCATATATTCACACTGTCATGGTATTAACAGCTCTACAGACTTCACTGTCATTGTGCACAGTCAGTACACAACAGTATGCTCATCATGTCTTAGCAGGATCAGATGGTGACAGGTGTTCCAGCAGGGTAAAACTGGGAAGACCAGTCTGTTTAGCATTGAATGGATACAAAGTTCCATTTTGAGTTGATAGGTAAGCTACAGTCTGGGATCTGGGAATAATGGTAAATTCAATTATTGGACCATTGATTCTATTCTTGGACAATATAATGTATAAATTTACACCAAGGTAATTCTTTGTCATTCCTCATCTGAGCAGGATCTGAGAAATTGTTCAGATGCAACACTTTATTCACTCTTTGCAGCAAACACTGGACAAGCCAGATGTCACACTCTGACCTAGGAGAGCTGTGTTTTCTCTGTTTAGCTAGGCCAGGGTGTGATAGGTGGGTGGGCATTCTATGTTTTGTGTTCTATGTTTTGGCCGGCTATGGTTTCCAATTAGAGGCAGGTGTCTATCGTTTTCTCTGATTGGAAGCCATACTTAGACAGCCTGTTTTTCCTTTGTTGTTTATTTTCCGTTTAGTTGTAAAGTACCTGACGGAACTGTCTGCTGTCATTTTTTGGTTTAATTTGTAAGTGTTCATTCTTCTTTCATTAAAACTACAAGATGAACATATTCCACGCTGCACCTTGGTCTACTCATTATGACGCCTGTGATACAGTCTGACAAAATTTTAAGTTGATTTCCATACTGTATCAAGGGTTAATAGAGGCTTTTCCCAATGTGGCAAAACAATTTATAACAAAAATGTGAGGAAGACCTGGGAGAGACTATTGATGATGATGAATAGATATAGATATAGATATGTTAAAATTTTCAGTCATGTTCATATAATCTCAGACATAAATTACTGCAGTTTAAGACTATGCATAGAAACTGAATATCAGGCACTCAGAAATGTAATTCCTCTGCTGGAGGTGTAAAACACAAATGTGGACATACTTGCATATGTTATTCTCTTGTGAAGGCTGGCTGAATTCGGGCAAAGTGTATGCTCTTTTATCTCAGCATGTCTACAGGTTCTCCCTTCTCCCTGTTTTTGTTTGCTTGGAAACGTTGATACTGGAGACTGTTATCAGAAGAAACTGTGTAACCTAGCATTTATAGTGGCTAAGAAATGCATTGCCATTAATTGGAAGGCTGGTTATCCTCCCACAGTCACAATGGATGGCAGAAATGTGAAGTTATGTATCACTAGATTATATTTATTACAAGATTAAGGGTATAGTGTGCAACGTTAATAAGGTCTGGATGCCTCATATGGAATACTGTACGACAAAAGGAGTCTGTATTGAAAACATGCCCAAGTCAGGCAGATACCTATTTACGCAATCCCTAGCTGCAGGGTTGCTCAGTTCTGGCCCTGGGGGTCTGCTTGTTCTCACTCTGGCCTTGGCCTAACACACCTAAAACCAATAATGAATATTTCACTAAGATCCTAAAGCTGAGTGGGGTGTGTTGGGTTGGGGTGCTACATGGCGGTGGACCCCTAGGTGTAGAACGGGGCAATCCAGCTGTGTGCAAGTAAAAAGAGCTCTACGGTACTATTATGCCTATGATATGAATTACAGTGAGGGAAAAAAGTATTTGATCCCCTGCTGATTTTGTACGTTTGCCCACTGACAAAGAAATGATCAGTCTATAACTTTAATGGTAGGTTTATTTGAACAGTGAGAGACAGAATAACAACAAAAAATCCAGAAAAACGCATGTCAAAAATGTTATAAAATGATTTGCATTTTAATGAGGGAAATAAGTATTTGACCCCTCTGCGAAACATGACTTAGTACTTGGTGGCAAAACCCTTGTTGGCAATCACAGAGGTCAGACGTTTCTTGTAGTTGGCCTCCAGGTTTGCACACATCTCAGGAGGGATTTTGTACCACTTCTCTTTGCAGATCTTCTCCAAGTCATTAAGGTTTCGAGGCTGACGTTTGGCAACTCGAACTTTCAGCTCCTTCCACAGATTTTCAATGGGATTAATGTGCTTCTTCTTGAGCTACTCCTTTGTTGCCTTGGCCGTGTGTTTTGGGTCATTGTCATGCTGGAATACCCATCCACGACCTATTTTCAATGCCTTGGCTGAGGGAAGGAGGTTCTCACCCAAGATTTGACGGTACATGGCCCCGTCCATCGTCCCTTTGATGCGGTGAAGTTGTCCTGTCCCCTTAGCAGAAAAACACCTCCAAAGCATAATGTTTCCACCTCCATGTTTGACGGTGGGGATGGTGTTCTTGGGGTCATAGGCAGCATTCCTCCTCCTCCTCCAAACACGGCGAGTTGAGTTGATGCCAAAGAGCTTCATTTTGGTCTCATCTGACCACAACACCTTCACCAAGTTGTCCTCTGAGTCATTCAGATGTTCATTGGCAAACTTCAGACGGGCATGTATATGTGCTTTCTTGAGCAGGGGGACCTTGCGGGCGGTGCAGGATTTCAGTCCTTCATGGCGTAGTGTGTTACCAATTGTTTTCTTGGTGACTATGGTGCCAGCTGCCTTGATATCATTGACAAGATCCTCCTGTGTAGTTCTGGGCTGATTCCTCACCGTTCTCATGATCATTGCAACTCCACGAGGTGAGATCTTGCATGGAGCCCCAGGCCGAGGGAGATAGACAGTTCTTTTGTGTTTCTTCCATTTGCGAATAATCACACCAACTGTTGTCACCCTTTCACCAAGCTGCTTGGCAATGGTCTTGTAGCCCATTCCGGCCTTGTGTAGGTCTACAATCTTGTCCCTGACATCCTTGGAGAGCTCTTTGGTCTTGGCCATGGTGGAGAGTTTGGAATCTGATTGATTGATTGCTTCTGTGGACAGTTCAAATAAACCTACCATTAAAATTATAGACTGATCATTACTTTGTCAGTGGGCAAACGTACAAAATCAGCAAGGGATCAAATACTTTTTCCCCTCACTGTATACTGCCCGCTGTAATTATTGGGACGGTGAAGCATGTTTCTTCTTTTGGCTCTATACTCCACAAGTTTGAATTTGAAATCAAACAAATGTCATACCCCCAAGACATGCTAAGCTCTCACCATTACAATAACCGAGGAGGTTAGTATTTTGATATTTGTGCGTCAATAACGTTTTCACTCATCATTATTCATGATTCATTCAGGATGATCAATTATCATGGTAGCATCCACATTCATGTAGAAGTGTTCAGAAACATATTCTTATTTACAGTAAAAGTGACCACAAAATTAACATAATCATATTAGTTTGTGTAGAAAAGCAGGAAATGAGCTTTAGATGCCCCAAAAAATTCTGAGGGAGGACCCCCAGACAGGTTATGTCTCCCTCCCCACTTCTAAAACCAAAGTTGTGCCCCTGGAAATAAGTGTTCTTATATTTATTTCTCAGCTGCTCATATTAAGCCAACTCCACAATAAAACCGAAGTAGCCTGCCAGGCATAATTGAAAAACGGTCCTGCGGGAAAGCAAGCAGCCTCCATTCGCTATTCGAGTGCATACAGATGACCTGTCTTTTTCCCCCTGCCCCTGTTCCTGTCCATTACAAATGGCCCATTCTAAATCAAAACTACTTTTACATTTAAGTAAAGACAATATTTAATTGAGAATGATGGGTGAAGGAACAGAGCACAAGCTTTTTCTGCAGCTTTCTCAAATCATCAACAGCCTATAGTCGCTCCATGCATGTCACGGTTGTCGTCGGTGAAGGAGGACCAAAACGCAGCAGGTACGTGTATGCTCATCTTGAGAATTTATTAACTTCAAAAATGAACGTACAAAAAATAACAAACAAACGAAAACCACAAGCGAACGAACAACAAACAGTCTGGTAAAGCATAAGGCTGAACACAGAACAATCACCCACGAATCACAAACACACCCCAATATATGGGACTCTCAATCAAAGGCAGATAGACAACACCTGCCTTCAACTGAGAGTCCCAACCCCAATCAACACAACATAGAAACACACTCACCAGACTACACATAGAAATACATAAACATAGACTATAAACCAAAACCCCGGAAATACTACATCAAACACCCTTTAAACAAACACACCACCCTGAACCACATAAAACAAATACCCTCTGCCACGCCCTGACCACACTACAAAACAATTAACCTTATATACTGGCCAGGACGTGACAGTACCCCCCCCTTAAAGGTGCTACCCCGTAAGCACCTTAACAAAAAATAACCCCAAACAACACAAAAAGAAAAATTCCCCTTTTCTAAAGGGAGGGAAGGGAGGGTGGCTGCCGTCAACGACGGCACTGTGCTACACCCCCCCTCCCCAACCCACCTATTTTTGGAGGTGGCTCCGGCTCAGGCCGTTCCAGGCTGTCTGGGCAGTCTGGCAGCTCGGGACAGTCTGGGCAGTCTGGCAGCTCGGGACAGTCTGGGCAGTCTGGCAGCTCGGGACAGTCTGGGCAGTCTGGCAGCTCGGGACAGTCTGGGCAGTCTGGCAGCTCGGGACAGTCTGGGCAGTCTGGCAACTCGGGACAGTTTGGGCAGTCTGGCCACTCGGGACAGTCTGGGCAGTCTGGCCACTCCGGCAGTTCAGGGCAGTCTGGCCACTCCGGCAGTTCAGGGCAGTCTGGCCACTCCGGCAGTTCAGGGCAGTCTGGCCACTCCGGCAGTTCAGCGCAGTCTGGCCACTCCGGCAGTTCAGCGCAGTCTGGCCACTCCGGCAGTTCAGCGCAGTCTGACCACTCCGGCGACTGTTGACTGGCGGGCAGCTCCGACGACTGTTGACTGGCGGGCAGCTCCGACGACTGTTGACTGGCGGGCAGCTCCGACGACTGTTGACTGGCGGGCAGCTCCGACGACTGTTGACTGGCGGGCAGCTCCGTCGACTGTTGACTGGCGAGGCTGGGTTTACGCACTTGCAGGCTAGTGCGGGGAGCGGGACAAGGACGAGTCGGACTGGGTTGACGCACTTCCGGGTCCGCACGAGAGACAGGAGCTGGAAACCCAGGGCTATGGAGGCGCACAGCCGGTCTAGATCTTACCTCCTGCACAACCCGCCTTGGCTGGATGGAACTAGTAGCCCTGTACGAGCGGAGTGCTCGTACAGGGCAGACTGGGCTGTGCAGGGGCCTGATGGTAGCCGTGCGTAGAGCGGGAGTTGGGTAGCCTGGTCCTCGGAGGCGTACCGGCGACCAGATGCGCTGCGCAGGCATCCTCCTACCAGGCTGGATGCCCGCTCCTGCGAGGGGCTGGAATAACTCGCACCGGACTGTGCGTGCGTATGGGTGAGATAGTGCGCTTCTCAGCAAAACATGGCGCTCCCCACCTCATACGCTCCTCCATATAACCACGGGTAGCTGGCCTCCGGCTCTTCCTAGGCCTAGCCAAACTACCCGTGTGCCCCCCCCAAAAAAATTCTTGGGGGTACCTCTCGTGCTTCAACGCCAGTCTTGTCCCTCGGAAACGTTCCCGGTCCATACCAGCCTTACTCCTTTCCTCTCTCTCGCGTACCACCTGTTTCCAAGGAAGGCGATCTTTCCCTGCTTGGATCTCCTCCCAAGTGTAGGAGCCTTCTCCCTCCAAGATCCCCTCCCAAGTCCATCTCTCTCGTTTGTCCACTTCGAATTTCCTCCGCTCCTTCCTCTGCTGCTTGGTCCTTATGAGGTGGGTGATTCTGTCACAGTTGTCGTCGGTGAAGGAGGACCAAAACGCAGCAGGTACGTGTATGCTCATCTTGAGAATTTATTAACTTCAAAAATGAACGTACAAAAAATAACAAACAAACGAAAACCACGAGCGAACGAACAAACTACATCAAACACCCTTTAAACAAACACACCACCCTGAACCACATAAAACAAATACCCTCTGCCACGCCCTGACCAAACTACAAAACAATTAACCTTATATACTGGCCAGGACGTGACAATGCAGCCCATACATGTTTTGATTTCTAAGACATACGAAGGTTTGTATCATTTACAACTAAAGTTGCCAAATAACATTTTTACCCTCAACATAGCCACTTCATATGCGCACCTGCTCCGTAATGGAAAAAATTGCCTTTCTATTTTATTTAGCTAAATTTGATTATATCCTTCTTACTATAAAATCACATAATATAAAATAATGGCACGGGCCTTATAAGCATATCTTGTCAGCTAAACGAACAAGCCAACAGCCTATGGCATGGAGCATAGCCAGATAACATACAGTAGGCAAACTCATTCTGTTCTTATGAAATACATTTTCTTCATATCATAATGTTTTTTTAGACCTGACTAAAATAAATAACGGATTTATTGTGATGGTGTATATTCAATTGATTTATTATACTTTTTTTCAATGTAGATGTTCCAAAGGCGTCATCAGCGGCTTGTATGCAGCTCTTATGCGTGGAGATCTGGAGATGCTAAACCATGTTAATGTTTTATTAATGGTCAATTACCGTGAGACCGGAAGACTTTTGCATGACCCCAACAGCTCATGCATGGGTATAAGCCTGTGTAGGAGGATTGTGCTGACATTATGAAGTAATATACGTCCCAGTCAGATCTATTCCATGTAGATTTGGCAATATAGGAGAAGATATTTTACATGAATGTTCACAGACGCACTGTATATACAGACTCATGCATACTGTAGTGTATATGTATACATTTGAAGACTTGACGTAATCCCGCTTTGACGTTATATATCAATGTGAATATATGATATGATACTGAGTGGTGGTCAGCGTAATCTAGGCGTGATTATTTTCCCTGCAACCTCACACCAGACCAATGTTGAAGCTGCTGTACTCTGTTCTACACGCGGACTGTACATGCTTTCTGTCCAGCTCTTTCTACTTTCTCTTTGTCTTTCGCTCGCGCATACATACACACACACACACACACACACTACACTGACAATGGCAGCTCAGCAGTGGTGTAAAGTACTTAAGTAAAAATACTTTAAAGTACTACTTAAGTAGTTTTTGGGGTATCTGTGCTTTACTTTACAATTTATATTTTTGGGAACTTTTACTACACTATATTCCTAAAGAAAATAATGTACTTTTTACTCAATAAATTTTCCCTGACACCCAAAAGTACTCGTTACATTTTGACAGGAATTGGTCCAATGCACACACTTGTCAAGAGAACATCCCTGGACATCCTACTGCCTCTGATCTGGCGGACTCACTAAACACAAATGCTTTGTTTGTAAATTATGTCTGAGTGTTGGAGTGTGCCCCTGGCTGTCTGTCAAAAAAAAAATTGTTAAATATTAAAAAATTACAATTGTGGCGTCTGGTGCTTAATATAAGGAAGTTGAAATGATTTATACTTTTACTTTTGATACTTAAGTACATTTTAGCAATTCAATGTACTTTTGATACCTAAGTATATTTAAAAACAAATACTTTTAGACTTTTACTCAAGTAGTATTTTACTGGGGGACTTTCACTTTTACTTGAGTCATTTTCTATTAAGGTATCTTTACTTTTACTCAAGTATGAGCCTCCTCCTCTTGTCCCCTCTGTCCTCTAGCCGGACTCTCTGTCTCTCCCCAATGTCATTATCTGGATGATCGAATGCTGGATTGACCCGTGTGTGTGTGTGTGTGTGTGTGTGTGTGTGTGTGTGTGTGTGTGTGTGTGTGTGTGTGTGTGTGTGTGTGTGTGTGTGTGTGTGTGTGTGTGTGTGTGTGTGTGTGTGTGTGTGTGTGGTCCAATGCAGCCATTTTTATCTCAATATTAAATAATTTCGGGGTAACAATTGACCCTCGCTAAGCCCCACCCCCTTGGTTACTGTTGCTAATGCTGACGAGTTTAGCCTTTTATCTTCCGGTGAACATGGAGAAATGCATAGTAATAGCACTAAGGTAACTCCCAAAAGACATACTCTACTCAGTAACTTTTGGAGACAACCATCCCTTATATCAGATAAGACCAGAGAAAAGGGCCTTCAATATGCCTTTGGAGGTTATATTCATAAAATGTAAATAACGCAGGAGAGCAACATAACAAGTAGGAAGGCTAGGATGGAGGCAAAAGCCTACAGGTTCCAGTGTAAGAGGGAGAAACCCCACCAGCTGACCAGCGAGGCAGAGGAGGATGAAATAAAGGAGTAAATTGTTCCTGCACTCCAGGGTAGGTCTCACAATCATTTAAAAACGCATCATGTAAGGTGTTAGTACCTTGTTTCATGAGCTGAAATAAAAGATCCCAGAAATGTTCATAAGGTGAATGCACCAATTTGTAAGTCGCTCTGGATAAGAGCGTCTGCTAAATGACTTAAATGTAAATGTAATGTAATGTTCCAGACACACAAAAAGCGTATTTCTCTCAAATTGTGTGCAGTAATTTGTTTACATCCCTGTTAGCGAGCATTTCTCCATTGCCAAGATAATCCATCAACCTGACAGGTGTAGCATATCAAGAAGCTGATTAAACAGCATGACCATTACACAGGTGCACCTTCTGCTGGGGACAATAACAGGCCACTCTAAAATGCGCAGTTTTGTCACACAACCCAATGCCACAGATGTTTCAAGTTTTAATGGAGCGTGCAATTGGCATGCATATTGCAGGAATGTCCACTAGAGCTGGTGCCAGAGAATTCAATGTTCATTCCTCTACCATAAGCTGACTCCAACGCCATTTCAAAGAATTTGACAGTACGTCCAACCGGCCTCACAACCACAGACCACGTGTAACCACGCCAGCCCAGGACCTCCACATCCAGCTTCTTCACCTGCCAGATCATCTGAGACCAGCCACCCAGACAGCTGATGAAATTGTGGATTTTCACAACCAAAGAATTTCTCCACAAACTGTCAGAAACCGTTTGAGAAGTGTGCTCTTCGCTGGTAAATGCAGGTTTCAGCGTTGTGTGGGCGAACGGTTTACTGATGTCAACGTTGTGAACAGAGTGCCCCATGGTGGTGGTGGGGTTATGGTATGGGCAGGCATAAGCTATTGATGGCAATTTGAATGCACAGAGATACCGTGACAAGATCCAGAGGCCCATTGTTGTGCCATTCATCCTCCGCCATCACCTCATGTTTCAGCATGATAATGCACGGCCGCAGGATCTGTACACAATTCCTGGAAGCTGAAAATTTCCTAGTTCTTACATGGCCTGCATATTCACCAGACATGTCAACCATTGAGCATGTTTGAGATGCTCTGGATTGACGTGTACAACAGTGTGTTCCAGTTCCTGACAATATCCAGCAACTTCGCACAAATCAAATCAAATCAAATGTATTTATATAGCCCTTCTTACATCAGGTGATATCTCAAAGTGCTGTACAGAAACCCAGCCTAAAACCCCAAACAGCAAGCAATGCAGGTGTAGAAGCACGGTGGCTAGGAAAAACTCCATAGAAAGGCCAAAACCTAGGAAGAAATCTAGAGAGGAACCAGGCTATGAGGGGTGGCCAGTCCTCTTCTGGCTGTGCCGGGTGGAGATTATAACAGCACATGGCCAAGATGTTCAAATGTTCATAAATGACCAGCATGGTCAAATAATAATAATCATAGTAGTTGTCGAGGGTGCAACAAGTCAGTAACACAAGAGTAAGTGTCAGTTGGCTTTTTCATAGCCGATCTTTGAGAGTATCTCTACAGCTCCTGCTGTCTCTAGAGAGTTGAAAACAGCAGGTCTGGGACAGGTAGCACGTCCGGTGAACAGGTCAGGGTTCCAGCAGGTCTGGGACAGCAGGTCTGGGACAGGTAGCACGTCCGGTGAACAGGTCAGGGTTCCATAGCTGCAGGCTGAACAGTTGGAACTGGAGCAGCAGCACAGCCAGGTGGACTGAGGACAGCAAGGAGTCATCAAGCCAGGTAGTCCTGAGGCATGGTCCTAGGGCTCAGGTCCTCTGAGAGAGAGAAAGAAAGAAAAAGAGAAAGAGAGAATTAGAGAGAGCATATTTAAATTCACACAGGACACCGGAAAAGACAAGAGAAATACTCCAGATGTGACAGACTGACACTGGCCCCCCGACACATAAACTACTGCAGCATAAATACTGGCGGCTAAGACAGGAGGGGTCAGGAGAAACTGTGGCCCCATCCGATGAAACCCCTGGACAGGGCCAAACAGGTAGGATATAACCCCACCCACTTTGCCAAAGCACAGCCCCCACTACACTGGAGGGATATCTCCAACCACCAACCTACCATCCCGAGACAAGGCCGAGTATAGCCCACAAAGATCTCCGCCATGGCACAACCCAAGAGGAGCCATTGAAGAGGAGTGGGACAACATTGCACAGGCCACAATCAACAGCCTGATCAACTCTATGCGAAGGATTTGCATGAAGCAAATGGTGGTTAAACCAGACACTGACTGGTTTTCTGATCCATGCCTCTACTTTTTTTTAACCTCTACGGGATCGGTGTTCCCATGAGACGGTTGAGCTAACTTAGGCTAATGTGATTAGCATGAGGTTGTAAGAAACAAAAAACAATCCCAGGACAAAGACATATCTGATATTGGCAGAAAGCTTAAATTCTTGTTAATCTAACTGCACTGTCCAATTTACAGTAGCTATTGCAGTGAAAGAATACCATGCTATTGTTTGAGGAGAGTGCACAATTATGAACTTGAAAATGTATTAATAAACCAATTAGGCACATTTGGGAAGTCTTGATACAAATCTTTGAACAGATATACAATGGTTTATTGGATCAGTACAAAACTTTGCACATACACTGCTGCCATCTAGTGACCAAAATCTAAATTGGGCCTGGGCTGGAATAATACATTATGGCCTTTCTCTTGCATTTCAAAGATGATGGTACAAAAGAAATACAAAACAAACGCATGCTTTTTTCTTTGTATTATCTTTTACCAGATCTAATGTGTTATATTCTCCTACAATAATTTCACATTTCCACAATCTTCAGTGTTTCCTTTCAAATGGTATCAAGAATATGCATATCTTTGTTTCAGGTCCTGAGCTATAGGCAGTTACATTTGGGTATGTAATTTTAGGCGAAAATGTAAAAAAAGGGTCAGATCCTTAAGAGTTACGTATCTGTTACCAGCAGATGCATATCTGTATTCCCAGTCATGTGCAATCCATAGATTAGGGCCTAATGAATTAATTTAAATTGACAAATTTCCTTATATGAACTGCAACTCAGTAAAATCTTTGAAGTTGTTGCATGATGCTTTAACCTGTTGGGGACAGGGGGCAGTATTTGCACGGCCGGATAAAAAACGTACCCGATTTAATCTGGTTACTACTCCTGCCCAGTAACTAGAATATGCATATAATTGTTTGATTTGGATAGAAAACACCCTAAAGTTTCTAAAACTGTTTCAATGGTGTCTGTGAGTATAACAGAACTCATTTGGCAGGCCAAAACCTGAGAAGATTCCAAACAGGAAGCGCTCTCTCTGACTTTTTCTTGGCCTTCTTGATAATCTCTAACCAAAACAGGGGATCTCTGGCATAACGTGACATTTTCTAACGCTCCCATAGGCTCTCAGAAGGCGCCAGAACGATGAATGGGGGCTTTGCAGGCCCTGGCTGAAAAACAGTAGCGCATTTTGTAAGTGGTCGATCTGAGGACAATGAGACTGGAGGCGCATGCACGAGCCGACACCATGTTTACTTTCTCTCTCTTTGAACGAAAACAACGACTCCCGGTCGGAATATTATCGCTTTTTTACGAGAAAATTGGCATAAAAAATGATTTTAAACAGCGTTTGACATTCTTCGAAGTACGGTAATGGAATATTTAAAAAAAAATTGTCACGAAACGCGTCGGGCGCGTCACCCTTCTTTACCCTTCAGATAGAGTCTTGAACGCACAAACAAAACGCCACTATTTGGATATAACTATGGATTATTTGGAACCAAACCAACATTTGTTATTGAAGTAGAAGTCCTGGGAGTGCATTCTGACGAAGAACAGCAAAGGTAATCAAACTTTTCTAATACTAAATCGGAGTTTGGTGAGTACCACACTTGGTGGGTGTCAAAATAGCTAGCCTGGGATGGCCGGGCTATCTACTCAGAATATTGCAAAATGTGCTTTCACCGAAAAGCTATTTTAAAATCGGACATAGCGAGTGCATAAAGGAGTTCTGTATCTATAATTTTTTAAATAATAGTTATGTTTTTTGTGAACGTTTATTGTGAGTAATTTAGTAAATTCACCGGAAGTGTTTGGTGGGAATGTTAGTCACATGCTAGTTACATGCTAAAGTAAAAAGCTGTTTTTTTATATAAATATGAACCTGATTGAACAAAACATGCATGTATTGTATATCATAATGTCCTAAGATTGTCATCTGATGCAGATCATCAAAGGTTAGTGCTGCATTTAGCTGTGGTTTGGGTTTATGTGACATTATATGCTAGCTTGAAAAAATGGGTGTCTGATTATTTCTGGCTGGGTACTCTGCTGACATAATCTAATGTTTTGCTTTCGTTGTAAAGCCTTTTTGAAATCGGACAGTGTGGTTAGATTAACGAGAGTCTTGTCTTTAAAATGGTGTAAAATAGTCATATGTTTGAGAAATTGAAGTAATAGCATTTCTAAGGTATTTGAATATCTCGCCACGGGATTACACTGGCTGTTGAGTACCACTGGCCCAGAGAGGTCAATATTTTTTTTCAGGTGTACATTGTGTACAATATCAGCTGTGGCTAGCAGTTATGCTAACTAAAACAACCAATGCCCTCGCCCCAACAAACATGCCGTTCTAGGCATGCTCCACAGGTTACTGCTCCCATGTTGTCGGGCTTATCCACACACTGAACATCTGGAAAGCCCAAGATGAAATGTTGACTACAAGCATGCCACAACAGTGACATAAGCCAAGAGGCAAGACGATTGATGCCAAGCCTATTACAGCGATCGTGGTGGCAAAGGCAAAAGTGAGTCGGAAGAGAAGACCAGTCTACTGCAGGTACAACTTTGACAAGTGAGCTACACGTGAATGCGTTGTCTACATCTAATAAATGTAATAACCATTTCAGCCACAAGAGGGTATTATAACAGAGAGGCGAGTCCATTATATCTTCAAGTGTCACATATCAAAGAAACCCATGTTTTAGAAGTGGTCAGGAACTTACTGTATCTGCATAAATCTATGGTTAGCAGCAGAAACAGTAGGGTATGCATAAACAGATGTCATCAAATGTGTGTGTGTGTGCGTGTGTGTGCGTGTGTGTGCGTGTGCGGAGGATGTATATGTGCATCACTACAGCCTTCCTGAGACATCTGTTGAATCTGCCCATTCTTGTATGTCAAGGGTATATTTGTCTTTGGGCTGTTTTATGATTTTTTTGCACAAGTTATTCAAGTGATCATAAGTAAACCCAGTGCAGTATTGGAACTATTTGGGGACACTGCTGTTATTTACTGACTCTGGCGTTAACGGGTTAGGGCTTTGAGTTTCCTTTTTGAGCGAGTTGAGTCTTTAACCTCTTCCCTTCCTCATTTACTTCTTCCAACTGGGATTCTCCTCTATACACTCTGGAAACACAAAATACACCAAATTATTACAATTAGAATTCCTACAGTGCATGATTTGAACAAGATGTTGGTGCTTTGTAATAACTGTTCTTTACACTGTTCTTTTGCAGCTCAAATTATTTGAGAACACAGGGCCCCCATCATCCTCCTCCAACTCTATTGATGAGTTCTCTACATGTCCTCTGCCGCCACAACCAAACTGTTTCTCTACAGTTCTGATTGAAAATCAGCCCTATTACAACAGTGATATGATGATCTCCCAGTCTGAAGCAGAGGCACTGGAAAAAGAGAACAGACAGCAGAGCAACAATAACACCTGGCATCGCATCTGCTCCCAGCACCTTACTTCATTCTCTTTTAAGAAGGTGTGCTCCAGGGTAGCAGACTTTGACAGTCTTGCCACCGGCATGCAGAGGAAGAAGAAGACAGTGCAGACCAAGGCGAGGCAAGAGAGGCCTGGAGCTTGAGCCTGTTTCAGCAGCACTGTACACGGGCACTGGGCACAAAGTGTTCCCATGTGGCCTTGTTGTCAACCCCCATGCCCCCTATATAGGCACATCCCCTGACAAGTCCAGAGTAAGCAGAACCCAAGCCACAGGTTCCTGTAAATAAAGTGCCCAGACCAAGATAGCTTTACAGGTTGTAAATACCTCCGTCAAATACCTCCGTCAAAGAGCTTATGGTACCTACGCTCTCAACCCTAATCATGAGTACCACTACCAAATTATGGGACACATGGGAATCACAAGGATGTCGTGGTCTAATTTATTTGTTATGTGTATGAACTACTTTCACCTAGATCGTGTCCACGTTAATGCAGAAAAGTGGGAGAGCATGAAAAGCTCTCCCACTTTTTTTCTTTTTTTGAAATAGTTAATATAGTACTTACATTGTAAACCCCAAGGCATTTTTAACTCAAATACTTCCAGTAAGATGTACTCAAAGTCAATAAAAAGTAATTATTATTTAAAATGTTTATGTGGTACTGACTCAAAACTAAATGAAACGTCACACCAAATATTTTATTTATTTTAGATGTTAACAGCATACTCTACTGCAGGTAGATTTTTTTGAATTATTTTTAATATCATCCCATCTGGTTTGCACTTAGTGGGACTATCATTTGTTTTTCAACAGGACAATGACCCAACACACCTCCAGGCTGTGTAAGAGCTATTTGACCAAGAAGGAGAGTGATGGAGTGCTGCATTAGATGACCTGGCCTTCACAATCACCTGACCTCAACCCAATTCAGATGGTTTGTGATGAGTTGGACCACAGAGTAAAGGAAAAGCAGCCAACAAGTGCTCAGCATGTGTGGGAACTCCTTCAAAACTGTTGGAAAAGCATTCCAGGTGAAGCTGGTTGAGAGAATGCCAAGAGTGTGCAGAGCTGTCATCAAGGCCAAGGGTGGCTACTTCAAAGAATCTAAAATCTAAAATATATTTTGATTTGTTCAACACTTTTTTGGTTACTACATGATTCCATATGTGTTATTTCATAGTGTTGATTTCTTTAAAAATAAAGAAAAACCCTTGAATGAATAGGTGTGTCCAAACTTTTGACTGGTACTGTATGTAAAGAAGGTATTTGCTAAAATTGATAAAAACCTGTTTTCACTTTGTCATTGTGAGGTATTGTGTGTGGATTGATGAGGAATAAAAGTTATTTAATCCATTTTAGAATAAGGCTGTAACGAGGCAAAATGTGGAAAAGGTGAAGGGGTCTGAATTCTTTCCGAATGCACTGTATGTGACCTTCATTATCTTGCTTGTAATTCAACTGTGATTGAAGTTGTCAACAATCCTTTATCCACAACCTACACTTCTCTCCGTTAAGTTTTGGTTTTGGAAAGGGTATAAAAAAGATACCCTCTAAGCGCTCCAGGTACCGACTGGCAGTATGTTTATTATGTAAATACCTTCATTTTGTTGGTCCCCAGGAAGAGTAGCTGCTGTCTTTGCAGAAGCTAATGGGGATCCTTAATAAATAAACATAAAAATACATGTTTATAGGCTCTGGAATATAATTGTAATATCCATAGTAAATGCAATTGACTGTTTTGCATCTGTGCTTTTGGCAGTAGATACCCATGTGTTTCTACACACACATGTACACACCCACACACACACACATACACACACGTATACACACAAACACATACATACACACCCAGACACACACGCGCACACACACACACACACACACACACACACACACACACACACACACACACACACACACAAACACCACACACACACACGTACACACACACACACACACACACACACACACACACACACACACACACACACACACACACTGTGGTCCTGCTGGCTAATTCATTCCTCACACCAGCCATTGTAGTATGCCACAATTAGCCACGCTTAGTTTGTGTTAGATGTTTGTTCCTGACACTTTCAATTAGAACACATTGCAAAGCAAAAAATAGCTAATTACAGGACTGACACTGGGGAAAGAACACCTAGTGGTGTAATTTGGTCTGGATTGCACCATGTAGCTTCAGGGTGTTTACAGGTAACACTTAAATTAATTGTGTAATTGTCTGATTTGTTGTTGTTTTTTGTCTTAATTCATAAAGGTAATAATGCTGATTTCTATTCAGTCAGATCTCAAAATTCAAAAGGCAGTCGCACATCTGAGCTATCTTTGTTGCAGGTGACTAGTAATAGTTGAATAAGATGAAGAAGAAAAAAAAAGAAACCTGCACACTGCTCTTGCTAGTGTCACTGCTCTTTAATACGCTTCATGTAAAGCTTAAAAATAGTATGGTCTTTGTCTTTCAGGTAGTTCAAATGTTTTATGCTCTTTAGATGTTTCCATCATAAACAGGCCCGTTTGTTATAAAATCCATAATAATTATTATCCAAATCACATAGCAAAGTCATATCGTTCATTCCAAGTGAAGTGCATTTCAAAGTATATTGGCATAACACTGTCTCATTTACATGTTTTATATTGCTGCATAAACATGCAAATGAGACTCATGTAAATGTGGATGTCTGCTCTGCTCTGCTGCAATCTGATCACACCGAAAGCATTCAGAAGCCCAAGGTTGACTCTGCCCCAATGAGTCAGTGAGTTAGCTAGCGGTGAGAGTAGACATTCTCTCTGAAAACTACAGGAGTAGTCAGTGATTTGTGGTGTTATTGTCAAAGCCTCAAATCTCCTCTAGTTGTCTTTCACTGGCCAGAGATCAAGGCAGCACAGTTTTGATCCAAAAAGGAGAGGGATAAAGGCTCTCAGAGACTACAGGAGACGATGTACTGGTGGACACGCGTAGGAGGAGGTGCATGTGTGTGACCTCACGGTGTTCCACAGTAGAGAGAGAGAGAGGGGGATAGAGACAGTGAGTGAGAGAGAGTGAGCAAGAACTCTCAAGATCTGGCTCTCAAGAGAAAACAAGCTATGTGCACACTGCCCACAAAATGAGGTAGAAATTGAGCTGCACTTCCTAACCTCCTGCCAAGTGTAGGACCATAATAGAGACACATATTTCCCTCAGAGTGTAACGTTTACTGTTCGTTTCTTATTTATATATTTTGTGTACTTTTTACCCCTTTTTCTACCCAATTGGTAGTTACAGTCTGGTCCCATCGCTGCAACTCCCCAACAGACTCGGAAGAGGCGAAGGTCAAGAGCCATGCATCCTCCGAAACATGACCCTGCGTCTTGACACACTGCTCACTTAACCCGGAAGCTAGCCGCACCAACGTGTCGGAGGAAACACCGTACAACTAGCAACCATGTCAGCGTGCATGCAACCGGCCCGCCACAGGAGTTGCTAGAGCACGATGGGACAAGGACATCCCAGCCCACCAAACCCTCCCCTAACCCGGACGACGCTGGGCCAATTGTGCATCGCCTTATGGGTCTCCCAGTTGCGGCCGGCTGCGACACAGCCCAGGATTGAACCCAGATCAGTAGTGACGCCTCAAGCACATATAGGTAGGGGTAAAGTGACTAGGCAACAGGATAGAGCAGCGTATGTGATGAGCAGCGTACAGTATGTAATGAGTTAGTGCAAAAAGGGTCAATACAAATAATAGCTATTTGGTTAACTATTTAGTAGTCTTATGGCTTGGGGGTAGAAGCCTCCTGAGCGAGATGAGGCGATGTCACGCCTTCTTCACAACTCAACGGTCACTTACTTTACCTGCTGCTCCCCCTAAGGCCATTCCCCCCATGGACATCCCCCCACCTCCCCAACGGTCACTTACTTTACCTGCTGCTCCCCCTATGGCCATTCCCCCCATGGACATCCCCCCACCTCCCCAACGGTCACTTACTTTACCTGCTGCTCCCCCTATGGCCATTCCCCCCATGGACATCCCCCCACCTCCCAACGGTCACTTACTTTACCTGCTGCTCCCCCTATGGCCATTCCCCCCATGGACATCCCCCCACCTCCCCAACGGTCACTTACTTTACCTGCTGCTCCCCCTAAGGCCATTCCCCCATGGACATCCCCCCACCTCCCCAACGGTCACTTACTTTACCTGCTGCTCCCCCTAAGGCCATTCCCCCCATGGACATCCCCCCACCTCCCAACGGTCACTTACTTTACCTGCTGCTCCCCCTAAGGCCATTCCCCCCATGGACATCCCCCCACCTCCCCAACGGTCACTTACTTTACCTGCTGCTCCCCCTAAGGCCATTCCCCCCATGGACATCCCCCCACCTCCCCAACGGTCACTTACTTTACCTGCTGCTCCCCCTAAGGCCATTCCCCCCATGGACATCCCCCCACCTCCCCAACGGTCACTTACTTTACCTGCTGCTCCCCCTAAGGCCATTCCCCCATGGACATCCCCCCACCTCCCCAACGGTCACTTACTTTACCTGCTGCTCCCCCTAAGGCCATTCCCCCATGGACATCCCCCCACCTCCCCAACGGTCACTTACTTTACCTGCTGCTCCCCCTAAGGCCATTCCCCCATGGACATCCCCCCACCTCCCCAACGGTCACTTACTTTACCTGATGCTCCCCTATGGACACCCCCACCCCAACAAACTTTTACTCTGTCCCCCCACCCCAACGGCATTCATCATTGTTGCAGTTGTTAATATGTATATCATTACTTTTTTATGATCACTTGTATTGTTTTTATTTCACTTGGTGATCACACCCCCTCAATGGTCATACTCTGTCCCCCCACCCCAACGGCATTCATCATTGTTGCAGTTGTTAATATGTATATCATTACCTTTTTATGATCATTTGTATTGTTTTTATTTCACTTGGTGATCACCCCCCCCCCCCTATGGCCATTCCCCCACACACCCTAAACAGTCTTAAAACTCCACCCCCACAGACATTCATTCACAGTTGTTATGAAGTATATAGTGCTCTGTCTATTGTTGTTGAATTACCATTTTCATGATTTCACTTAGTCCTGCATGTTGGAGCTCCGATTTTCACTCTACCCTGCAATCACACCTGAGACTATTACACTCAGAAGACCATGTTAATTCCTTAGTGATGTGGATACCAAGGAACTTGAAGCTAATGAGGAAGTAGGCATGTTGAGGGCAAGCTGTGAGGTTACCACAGGGTCACCAGCGCAGGTCAAGGAGGCATGATTGCTATGCAGGCCGACTGCAGTGGATCTGAGTGGAAGAATAATCTCACAAGCCAGCCACATTTTAGTAATTTAGCAGACACTCTTATCCAGAGAAACTAGGGATAAATGCCTTAATCAAGGGCACATCAACAATTTTTTCACCTAGTCAGCTCTGGGATTCATACCAGCAACCTTTCAGTTACCCCTAGGCTAAGTGCTATCCTACCCCAGTCATAGGCCACCATTTCATGCTGTGAGCCAGAAAGCAAGAGAGCAACGCGAAAGAAAGAGGCAGAGAGAAAGAGAGAGAACGAGAAAGAAAGAGAGAGAGGGGGGAGAAAGGAAACCAGAGGGGATGTGAATCTATAGGCCGTAGTTGTAAATAAGGATTTGTTCTTAACTGACTTGCCTAGTTAAATAAAGGTTAAATAAAAAAACTAAAAAATAATCAAAAATGTTTTTATAAAAAAATTGTAAACACAAAGTATAGACCCATCTGCAGTCTGTTGATGGTGTTTTAATGCTCAACATAAAGGTCAGTAGGCTACACAGCAGGGTAAGTGCCCTCCAGTTTACAGGAACGCTAAAGGGGGCAGCTCTGACTGAGCAGCAGAGAGGTGAATTTCAAGATATTTCACAACAATTTAAGATGTTGTAATGATTCCCTACACTATTCAGTGCTTGTTTTCTCACATGAACTGACATGGAGCGAACAGTGTAGAATTTTGTGCAACCAGGAAATTAGTGATTTCCATTAGATAACACAGCCACAAAGTCAGAACAGCTTTCCCATTCTGACAACAGATGCCGCTCTGACTGGAGAAATCAATAGGCAAATATCACAGCCAATAACAACACAAGTGGGTAAGTAATATTGTGGAACACTATCATTTCACTATTACTGCAGAGCTATTATGGACATTTTCTAAAACTACAATGCAAAAATCCTATGTGTAGCACCTTCAAGGCAAAAAAAAAGTAGGTTTGGTTGGTCGGGGTGGATGGGTACATGTATAACACAATGTCTAGCAACCCAAAGGCTGTTTGTTCAAATATCATCACGGCTATTTAGAAACTTTGCAACATCATTTTAACTACTTAGCATATCCCAAATGTACGTTTACTATGTTATGTCTACCACTGAGTCCAGGTTGGCCAGTGATGATGGCATGTGAAGCCCACCAACCTAGCATGACTGGCTAGTTGCCATGGTCTAGTTACTAATCTTTGGTAACGCAGCAAACAGCTAACACTTAACCTTCTGCTGTTTCAGTCTCATTGAGCAGGATTGAATTGTTCTAGCTTGCCCTCTAGCTGTGGGATATATGGCCAGGTACAATAATGAGATAGATGTACAAGGGGGTGTTTTACAGTAGTCATATAACGGGAGAGATATTTTATCTGATTGGGTTGGAGGAGACGTAAAGGTATTATAGGGTGGGAGGTAGCCTAGCAGTTTGAGTGTTGGGCCAGTAACTGAAAGGTCGCTGGTTCAAATACCTGAGATGCCAAGATGAAAAATGTATCCAAGTGCCCTTGAGCAAGGCACAGAACCCTAATGTCTTCCAGGGTTGCTGTTCTACTATGACTGACCCTGGAAGTCAACACATTTCACTGCATTGGTCTGGAGTATGTGACAATGTTATAACACAAAATAATTGCATTATGTTTTCTCTCCTGATATTTCTTTATATCTAAAAAATGTTA
The DNA here is from genome assembly GCF_901001165.1 of Salmo trutta. Taxonomy (NCBI): domain Eukaryota; kingdom Metazoa; phylum Chordata; class Actinopteri; order Salmoniformes; family Salmonidae; genus Salmo; species Salmo trutta. The sequence goes on from NC_042957.1 coordinate 15,797,332, forward strand.
CACACACACACACACACACACACACACACACACACACACACACACACACACACACACACACACACACACACACACACACACACACACACAGAGAGTTCTGGTATTTATTTTCTAATGACGATGTTTCAGTCCCCCAGAATTGTGACGTGTCTGTAGTTTAGGGCTCTGATCTATCCCAGATTGATCATTTAGAATAACGATAATGTGAACCGATGAACTCAAAGACTGTGTTTATTATCATACCCTTTCATTTTCAACACTTTCCCCTGCTTTCACTCTAACTGTCGAGTGAAGCGGATGAAATAAATAACTAGGGTAATCGTCATTTGATGGTGATGCATGGTCAACTTCACCAGATCAAAAGAGATGCCATCTTTCAATCACAGTCTACAGAGGGAAGAATTCTGCTTGAAACGTGGTTTCCAGTTCAGGGTGTTCCCGAGTTTGCTGTGTGCAATTAAATCAGAAAGCAAATCAATGGATTTGAAGTCCTGAAGTGACTAGTGGCGCATGGCTGCCCAGAAGCTTCAATAACTTCCCATCCTCAAACAGGGATGCAGTGTTGTTGTTTACACAAACACCATCCTTGCTGGTGAAAATATATTTGCTTAGTTCAATGGAAGGATGATTAGTGGACTTGAAAGCGCCCACGCGGAGGACCTGTGTGAAGTCTTCACGCTCTAACCTTTCGCCTATTAGCCACCTATCAAGTATTCGGTGGGAGAGGAGAGAAAACACACACACTCACACAAACAAACAAACAAACACGCACAATAAACATACACAATCCCACACTCAAGCATGCACACACACACACAAACACACACTTACCCCAACCTTCCACACACACACTCCTCTATCTCCACACTTTACATGTCCCATCTAATGAGGTTTACCCATTTTCTATCTAGACCAGAATTTAAGCGCTGTAGACAAGGTTAGGACACGGGACCATAGCAGCAACCAGCCCGGTCCATAATGACAAGCGGACGGAGCTCTAGGAGAGTCTAAGAGACACAAGTTAATTAGCGTAAATCCTTGCTACTCCTGGCCTGAGTCGATTACTAATTTAATGGCTTTATTACACAGGGTTTTTGTATAATTAAATCCCTCTAATCTTATTTGCAAAGTATTGTGGGGGATAAGCCCAAGGTGATCCCATGAGCGGAAGAGCTGAGAGTCAAAATAAGTATCAACACACACACACACACACAAACATACACACTTGCACGCACACAGAAAAAGTCATCACACATTCTAGAAAACAGATGTTCAAACACACAACACAAACACCAGCCAGGTCGTTCAAGACTGAGGATGTCTAGAGTTGCCTTCAAAACCAGCCACTAGGGGCAACAGTGAGCGCTGTTACCATCAAGTAAGCTTGGGTGTTGTGGATGGATGGGCGTAATCCCAAGACTCTTGATCAGAAGGTTGTACGTTCAATCCCAGTTGTGGACACTGGTTCTTAATTTGTAGTTTTATCCCAAACCTTAACCCTTACCATTCATAACCCTATCCCAAACCTTAACATATTATTTTATTTTTTGATTTATTTAACCTTTATTTAACTAGGCAAGTCAGTTAAGAACAAATTCTGTACAATGATGGCCTACTCCAGCCAAACTCCAACAACACTGGGCCAATTGTGCACCACCCTATGGGACTCCCAATCACAACCAGATGTGATACAGCCTGGATTCAAACCAGGGACTGTAGTGACACCTCTTGCACTGATATGCAGTGCCTTAGACCGCGGCGCCATTCGGGAGCCCCATAACCCTAGCCCAAACCTTAACCCTTACCTTAACCATTCATAACCCTATCCCAAACCTTAACCCTAACCTCAACCATTCATAACCCTATCCCAAACCTTAACCCTTACCTTAACCATTCATAACCCTATCCCAAACCTTAACCCTTACCTTAACCATTTATAACCCTATCCCAAACCTTAACCCTAACCTCAACCATTCATAACCCTACCCCAAACCTTAACCCTAACCTCAACCATTCATAACCCTAGCCCAAACCTTAACCCTTACCTTAACAATTCATAACCCTATCCCAAACCTTAACCCTAACCTCAACCATTCATAACCCTATTCCAAACCTTAACCCTAACCTCAACCATTCATAACCCTATCCCAAACCTTAACCCTTACCTTAACCATTCATAACCCTATCCCAAACCTTAACCCTAACCTCAACCATTCATAACCCTATCCCAAACCTTAACCCTAACCTTAACCATTCGTAATGAGTGCCTAAACTTAACCCTTAAATTAGAAATGTAACATTTGGAGAACGTGGATGAATGTCTAATTCTGCAGTGAGATTGTGAGAGCTTGTTGCAAACACACCCACACACAGTAAACGTCATGCCTTACCGTAGAAGTGGTTTGTCTATGAGAAATACAGCAGGCTATGTGAGAAATCCGAAAAGTCATGATGATACAGAAAGATCTTGAAATTGACCTCTATCAGGTGTTGAGATATGGAACCTGAACACTGTGCACATTCTGCATCTCATCACATCCATTTCTACATTAACAAACCATTTTCATTAGGACGTCAGTGTAGAAATCTCCATCAAATCCTTTAATGGGAATATAGTTAAAAACACAGCATAGCCTTGCTTTAAATCAACTGACAAGCACTGAGATAGTCTATTTTCATTTACATTGTGGTTGTTGCTAGACTATCAGCAACTTTGTTTATCCCTCTGGCGAAGGGAGAAACCTTTCAGTGACTGTTGAGACTGTGCAGTCCCCTGGCTGCCTGGCTGGCTGCTCCAGCAAGTGGTGACAGAAACCTCTACCAGGCACGGCAGCTCTCAGCTAAACACTCTGTCACTAGCTGAATGGAGCTTGCTGTTGGGCCTTTCAGGAACCAAAACATCAACTGAAAACGTCCAGGGGAATAGTATGCTATGAAAGGGACTTGTCATTTTGCCAGTAATGTACTTACAGTAGCAACAAGACCTACTGGAGTTAAGTAAAAAAGAATAGTGATAATGGCAATTGTTTTTACAGGTTGGCGTTTGCATTGAGTGTCTCCAAAGGTGTCTTCAATAACGATAAAGGACATTGGCGCTTTCGTAGCATGTTGAGGATGACGAAAAGTGTTTTAGTCCACTCTGTCGCATAACCATCACTACTCTTCTAAACCTACCTCATAAACAGAGGAGGAGAGAAGCAAAGGACTATCTTTATGGATGAGGTTAATATAATATTTGCCATACCTTATCCAGCTTTTTCCCAGGGCTTGAAAGCGCAACTACTCCAATAGGTTAGCCAAGTCCCGACAATGTCCTCACAATAACAAGCCCAAACAATGCCAAGTCCCCACAATCTATAGTGTCCTTCAATGCCTGTGAGTGATATCATCACTAAGCCTGATTTGTGTTGATTGTTGCACTTCACAACGAAGCCAACTTGGTGTTACACGCTGGTTCTGGATGATACAACATGTACACAACAACTCAACACAGCATGCTTTGGGATCATTGTGTGATGAGAAGACATTCATCATAGCTACCACAGTGATCTATGGTGAGGATGTACTGAAAGAATGTCACATCCTTGTGGAGACGAAGCCACTCACTGATAAGACAGGCACACAGTGACCTCAAAGATCACACACAGTGACAACAGTGACAATACAGTGACAATGCCATAGACTTACAACGCATAGGGTAGGACTCCATAATCCTGAATTGCATGTACTTCACAGGACGCTGTCATACATTTACACACACACATACTAATACTCACAGATACGAGAGACACAAACGTACACACAGACAGACAATCACACACACACGCACACACACACACACACACACACACACACACACACACACACACACACACACACACACACACACACACATATAGCCCCCCTGAATCCCCTCTAAAATGAGAAGCGACGCCTCGGAAGTTCCAGAACATTGCATTTGCCATGAAACCGACGGGCAATCCTCGCCCATCTCCTCAGGTGAATGAGTCTCATATTGTGAGGAAAAAGAAGGCCGTTTTGATAGGCGACGTACAAATACCAAGCAATAGAATCTCACTGAGGCCTGTAAAAGGGAATGCATAAATAGATTAGATTGCAGGGATCGCCAGAGCCCCACAGAAAGCAAATCTAATTATGAAGAGGCTGATTTAGAAAAGGAGGGAGAGCTGAGAAAGAGCACCTCTTTGCACACGAAGAACCTGCAGAGATCCACTAGGACGACAGAAATCATCAGCGCTGGCACAGAGAGAGAGGCACACAGATATTCCATCTTATTATTAGATGAAATCCATCCACTGGGGGGGACATAAATTGAGGTGCCAGTCTGACTCTGTAGAAGTCATCTTGAAATGGAATGAGGCAACCTGGAATTCATCACTCCTCCATGTTAGCACTGGAACATTCCATGACAGCATTCTAATTTACGTTCTATTCTGGAATGGGATTGTCATGGAATTTCTGGTGCTAACATGGAAGCCCATTGTAATGTCAAATCTTAAACAGAGCGTCCCGATCTCTATATTTACAGTACAGAGGGAGCTTAAAGGGGTTGGCTAGACTAGTAGCTGGAGGGCTGAGGCTTATACCTGCATGCACGACCAATCAGATTTGCGTTATCTGAGGTAAGGTTACCTCAATGACAGAAATGCTCCTTATACATCCAAGTTTAATTCCATGGAGTAAGCTACAGCCGCTAAATATATGCAATCCATAGTTCATGAAACTCCAGAAACTGCAGACTGTGGAGACCATTCCATGCGACTGAAAACTTGGCAGTGGCGGCTGCTGAGGGGAGAACGGTTCATAATAATGACCGGAACAGCGCAAATGGAATGGCATCAAATACCTGGAAACAATGTGTTTGATGTATTTGATACCATTTCACTGATTCCGCTCCAGTCACTACCACGAACCCATTCTTCCCAAATCCCGGATATACAGTGAGTGAATTCAACCACGAGCAATCGACTGTTAAATGGGTTAATAGATCATTTACTCTATGTTTCTCCATGGTTCTATTTAGTTAAACAATGGAATCTTACTATAACCTATTTTCTAACATTAGCCACATATAGACCAATTGGAAATGCCTCCACCATTAAACTGAAAGTCACTCCGCAGCCGGGCGTAAGGCAGAAATATCTGCCAATTTATTTTTAGCAGGAATGTAACAATTAAAATTAATTTTCCAGTAATTAAGTGTAATCACATTAAATGTAGCCTAGCCCCCTTGGTTCCTCTAAGGCTCTAGCTAGTGAGGGGAATTGTAATGCATGTATGTCATTGAAATATCCTAGCATCTTAATTGGTCACACGATACATTTGCATTTAAGAGTGGTGTCACAATTACTTAAGTAAATGTTATACCTGACTATCAGTCATTTCTCACACAAAAGCAGCGCTTGAAAAGCACTCAGGTTTCCCTGTGGAATTGAGATGGAAGACAAGGATGATGATAGACAAGTATGTATCTATGTAATCCTACTTGACAGTCACACCCGTTCTTGGTGTTGTTAGCTTGTACAGTTTGCCCTTTCTGTTGTCTTGGTCTGAGATACGCACTGACCAGATTTATGCATCCAGAGAAATATAGTTATTACATATGCTAAGCATCATATTCATTAATAGAGGCCATTTGTGTCTCAGAGGGGCAGAGGACAAGTCAAGTTGATTTTGTAAGGTTCTAAAACACCCAAACAGGCACTGGTTGGCTCTTAATAGGTATGTAAATGTAGTCTAAGATAAGGCGCTCACTTACGACTTAATCCAAAAGCCAAATTGAATAAAAAATGTGGGTTAACTCAATTTGTTTAGAAGGACATTGTTCAAGGTACTCATAAACTTTCAGCTGGTGTGGGTAGGTGCGCGTAAATATACCAGGTGACCAGGAGTCGCTGTCTTTGTGACACTGCCATTCTTACTGAACAGCTTCAATTACAGACCTCTGACTCCAATCCCCTCCTTTCTAATCAAGCTCTCTTTTGTCCTTTCTCTCTCTTATTCACCCTTTCTCTATGTCCTTTACTCTCACACTACAGTCTAGTTCTTCCACACCGATCTCGACAAACCATTTCTGTATGGAACTTGCTTTGTGGATGCGAGCATTGTCATGCTGAAACAGCAAAGAGCCTTCCCCAAAATGTTGCCACAAGCAGTTGGAAGCAGAGAATCATCTTGAATGTCACATTATCCTGTAGCTGGAACTAAGGGGCCTAGCCCGAACCATGAAAAACAGCCCCAGACCATTATTCCTCCTCAACCAAACTTTACAGTTGGCACTATGCATTCGGCCAGGTAGCGTTCTCCTGGCATCTGCCAAAACCAGATTCGTCCGTCGGACTGCCAGATGGTGAAGCGTGATTCATCACTCCAGATAACGCGTTTCCAATGCTCCAGAGTCCAATGGCGGCGAGCTTTACACCAATCCAGCCGACGCTTGGCATTGCGCATGGTGATCTTCGGCTTGTCTGCGGCTGCTCTGCCATGGAAATCCATTTCATGAAGCTCCCGCTGAACAGTTCTTGTGATGACGTTGCTTCCAGGGGCAGTTTGGAACTGGATAGTGAGTGTTGTAACCGAGGACAGACGATTTTTATGCGCTATGCACTTTGGCACTCTGCAGTCCAGTTCTGTGAGCTTGTGTGGCCTACCACTTCGCGGCTGAGCCGTTGTTGCTCCTAGACGTTTCCACTTCACAATAACAGCACTTACTGTTGACCAGGGCAGCTCTTGCAGAGTAGAAATTTGACAAACTGACTTGTTGGAAAGGTGGCATCCTATGACGGTGCCACGTTGAAAGTCACTGAGCTCTTCAGCAAGGCCATTCTACTGCCAATGTTTGTTTCTGGAGATTGCATGGCTGTGTGCTCGATTTTATACACCTGTCAGCAATGGGTATGTGTCATGTGTGCTCCCTCTCTGGCCTCTAGATCACCAGGTTGCTCGTTATGACGCACACCTGTCACACCTGCGCGTCATCAGACTCCCCTGGACTCCATCACTTCCCTAATTACCTTCCTTATATATGTCACTAATTTGAATGGGTGTCCACATACTTTCTTTCCTACTGTTTACATGACACACCAGATATTTCCTACTGGTTCAGATGTTTATTTTATTTCCAATTGCGCCACTGGATCAATCATCTTGAATTGACCCTTCCCTGCTATGACACATGGCTCTTTGTTTCACCCTCCCCTACTGTTTTTGTCCGAAGTCTGACCAATGACTATTACAACTGTATATTTCATTCCACTCACACGCCACATCCATCCATTGCCCTACACCTGACACATACTCTGTGATTAAAGTGATGTCACTTTAATAATGTTTACATATCTTGCATTACTCATCTCATGTGTATATACTGTATTCTATACTATCTATTACAACTTAGCCTTGCCGCTCTGAATTTGCTCATACATAATTCCGTTAATTTACTTAGATTTGTGTATTAGGTAGTTGTTGAGAAATTGTTAGATATTACTTGTTAGATATTGCTGAATCTGGAGCAATGCTAAGGTCCAGTTCTGCAGATAAGACATGTTGAATTCAGACTCTTTTGTGGCTCACTCAAAATGCTTGCGTTTCTAGCTCCAACAGTGCAGTAATATCTAACAATTCATAACTATACAAACAATACATACAACCTAAAAGTAAAAGAATGGAATTAAGGAATACATAAATATTAGGGTGAGCAATGTCGGAGTAGCATAGACTAAAATACAGTAGAATAGAATACAGTTTATACATATGAGATGAGTAAAGCAAAAATCTGTAAACATTATTAGAGTGACTAGTGTTCCATTATTAAAGTGGCCAGTGATTTCAAGACTATGCATATGGGGCAGCAGCCTCTAAGGTGCAGGGTAACTTAACTGGGTGGAAGCCACCTACTGATGGCTAGTCTGATGGCTTTGTGATAAAAACTGTTTTCAATCTCTCAGTCCCAGTTATGATGCACCTGTATTGACCTCACCTTCTGGAGTATAGCAGTGTGAACAGGCAGTGGCAGTTGTTGTCCTTGATGATCTTTCTGTGACATCAGGTGCTGTATGTGTCCTGGATGGGAAGTAGTTTGCAACCAGAGATGCATTGTTCAGAGTGCACCACCCTCTGGAGAGCCCTGCAGTTGCATTTTAGTCATTTAGCAGACTAAAATGCAATTTACAGCAGTGAATGCATACATTTCATACATTTTTTTCCCCATACTGGTCCCCCGTGGGAATCAAACCAACAACCCTGGCATTGCAAACACCATGCTCTACCAACTGAGCCACACAGTTGCCGTACCAGGCAGTGATACAGCCTGACAGGATGCTCTCAATTGTGCATCTGTAAAAGCCTCCTGAGGTTTCTTCACCACTGTCTCTGTCGGTGGACCATTTCAGATCGTACGTGATGTGTACGCCGAGGAACTTGAAGCTTTTCAGCTGCTCCACTGCAGTCCCATCGATGAGAATAGGGGCATGCTCCTGAAGTCTACGATCAGCTCCATCTGTGTTGTCGACATTGAGTGAGAGGCTATTTTCCTGGCACCACACTCCCAGGGCCCTTACCTCCTCTCTGTAGGCTGTCTCGTTATTGTTGGAAATCAGTGTTATTACCTACCTTCACCTCCTGGGGGCGGCCCGTCGGGAAGTCCAGGGCCCAGTTGCACAGGGCGGGGTTCACACCCTGGTGCCCCGAGCTTAATGATGTGCTTGGAGGGTACTATGGTGTTAAATACTGAGCTATAGTCAATGAACAGCATTCTTACATAGGTATTCCTCTTGTCCAGATGGGATAGGGCAGTGTGCAGTGCGATGGCATCGTCTGTGGATCTATTGGGATAGATCCCTACTCTTACGAATCATTGCCCTGTGGCTTTGGGATATTGTTTTAGACCAGAGGAAAGGGTGCCTTGAAAAACCCTTGAATGAGTAAGTGTGTCCAAACTTTTGACTGGTGCTGTATATGTACATATATAATATATATACACACATTAAAATACAAAAACACAGTCACGCTAAACAAAAATAAAACATCACAAATCCCCCAGAAAAGCAGTCCAAAAATAAATCCCCAATCAATACTTTAAATTGCCCAAACAACATCAAAACATCAAGATGAAATGTATTTTGAATTTTGTTCCAGCAATACGGTGCATTAAAACAGATTTCATTGGCTCAGAGGAGACCCTAGGAACCTCAAGAGTTCCTGAGTTTCACCAATCCTGTGAATGTGTTAGGCAACTCAGGCGCATGTGACAGCCTTCCCTGTAGCTCAGTTGGTAGAGCATGATGTTTGCAACACCAGGGTTGTGGGTTCGATTCCCACGGGGGGCCAGCACAGAAAAAAAAAAGGTATGAAATTGTATGAAATGTATACATTCACTACTGTAAGTCGCTCTGGATAAGAGCGTCTGCTAAATGACTAAAATGTAAATGTAATGTACAATTTGATTTGACTTAACGTCAAATGATTTGACTTAACGGGATGAAATGTTCGCAGTAGTCTCTGAAGGTGGTAGCCGCCAATCAATTTCCCCGCATGGTGGAAGGTGATAGACAGAATTCACAGTTCAGTTCAAATTAAATGGCACAGATCCATATATGGCAATGGTCTATATGCATATACAGTGCATTTGGGAAGTATTCAGACTGTTTGCTTTTTCCCAATTTTTTATTATTCTAAAATTGATTAAATTCTTTTTTTTCCCCAACAATCTACACACAGTACCCCATAATAACAAAGTGAAAACAGGCTTAAAAAAAACGAAACAAAAAACAGAAATACATTATTTACATAAGTATTCAGACCACAGGAGGTTGCTGGCACCTTAATTGGGGAGGACGGGCTTGTGGTAATGGCTGGAGCGAAATATGTGGAGATGGGAGAACCTTCCAGAAGGATAACCCTCTCTGCAGCACTCCCCCAATCAGGCCTTTATGGTAAAGTGGCCAGATGGAAGGCACATTAAAGCCTGCTTGGAGTTTGCCAAAAGGCACCTAAAGGACTCTCAGACCATGAGAAACAAGATTTTCTGGTCTGATGAAACCAAGTCTTTGACCTGAATGCCAGGCGCTACATATGGAGGATACCTAGGAAAGATGAAACGAGAAGGTATAGAGAGATCCTTAATGAAAACCTGCTCCAGAGCACACAGGACCTCCAGAGCACACAGGTTCACCTTCCAACAGGACAACGACCCTAAGCACACAGCCAAGACAATGCAGGAGTGGCTTCGGGAAAAGTCTCTGAATGTCCTTGAGTTGCCTAGTCAGAGCCCGTACTTGAACCCGATCAAACATCTCTGGAGAAACCAGAAAATAGCTGTACAGCGACGCTCCCCATCCAACCTGACAGAGCTTGAGAGGATCTGCAGAGAAGAATGGGAGAAACTCTCCAAATACAGATGTGCCAAGCTTGTAGCGTCATACCCAAGAAGATTCGAGGCTGTAACCCCTGCAAAGGTGCTTCAACAAAATACTGAGTAAAGGGTCTGAATACTTTTATAGAAAGTTGCCAAAAAATCAACAACAAAAAAATGTCTTTGTAATTATGGTGTATTGTGTGTAGATTGATGAGGGGAAAAAACAATTTTATCAATTTTATAATAAGGCTGCAACGTAACAAAATGTTGAAAAAGTCAAGGGGTCTGAATACTTTCGGAATGCACTGTAGGCCTACTGCAGCTCTGATTGGTTATGAGGCACCGGTCCAGGTCCAGTCTGTGTAGAGTATGGGGGCTGAATAGTGCGTGTCAATGCAATAGAATCCTACTCTGATGCGTTCTGCCTACAACTAAATCTCTTGCATAGTTCGTTTTGTTTCGGTATGTTGCATTAAAAGTGGCTAATATTGCATTGATTCGGTAACAATTGCCACAGTAAAGGGAAACGTTGATAGTGTTAACAGGGAAAACTCTAGAAAGTTGAGTGAAGTTCAATCTCCTGCTTCTCTCCTGAGCTGATATTTCTTCTGTGCAGCAGTCTTGGGAGCTGCGCAACAGTCTTGGGCTACTGCGTGCATGCGCATGCGCACAGCTTAGAGGGAACATTGCTGGGGCCCATCAAAACAGCAATGCAACAGAGGCCGTGTTACCAGTATGATAGCCAGGAGAGAAGCACCTTGGAGGGGATGTAGTTTCCAGTACAGACCAGTGGAAGCTGGGAGGGAGGCAAGCGCTACACCGGGCGGGAGAGTGCAAAAGAGTACATCCAAGTGGAGTTCAAGTTTGGCAGTAGTCCAAAAGCATCCAAGGCATAATGTCAAGTGGAAGGATGAAAGCAGCAGTAGGCAGCTGTCTGCTCACATAATGAGCAGGCGTCAAGAGTAGGCGTCAAGAGTTTCAGCAAACCTGTTTTGTATGTCTCCTTGCAATATTTCAATATTGTATGTGTTCACAGCCAGATGAAACAAAGGTAAATGGAGACTAAAATCCACGAAAATCTTTTTAACTACAAACACTGATCAGACAAAAGAAGACATGCTTGCTGCCATTTACTGACCCCTCGAACACACACACATACTCACACACACACGCCTGTACGCACTGTTAAACTTAACTTTTAAACACTTTTTAAGAAGAGTTGTATTGTACAGATATCATTTATTTGTCCTGTAATACTTTAATGAAGGATGGTCTCCTACTGGTCCCCAATTATATCAGACTTAACATATCATCAATATTTAACTGACCTCTCCTTTAACCAAAAAAGAGAATGAATAGCCTGATGATAGAGTATATTGATCTAGAGACAGCACTCTTAGAGCTGTTCTCTTTGAGGCAGCAAGGAGGCAGCTAAACTTTCCAGAGCGCCAGCGTTCCCCAATACCAGGAGGGCACAAATCCCTACCGGCACCTCACCCACGGGGGACTCAGGGGCAAGGCGGGGGAGTCAGGAGTTGTGAAGGACAATTGACAAACCTGTGAAAATTTAATCAGGCCCATGAATTAATCAATAAGAGGAGAAGTGTAAATGAAGCTCCTAAACGCAGGCCAGAGGGAGGTCCAATCAGCCCAATGCCCCCGTGCTGCAACACACCTTGCCGCTTCTATACGGCACTTCCTGAATTAATCATTTCTTGAAGGTCCAGGGCCGATGATCTCAAGGCCGAGCTGGAGAACACGTGAGAAGCTCAGCTGACGGTCTGAATATTTACAGTGTGAAAACAGATCACTTAGCATATTCACCTGGCCAGCCACGCATCAGTGCCCATCATTCATGTGCTGCCTGAGGCATTTCATATATGAGCCAATTTAGGGGAGAGAGCCTGTACGTCAATGTCATGTAATAAAGCATCACAAACAGCTAATTTTGATTGCTCTGTACAGGAGCGTGCTGAGGCTTCATTGTTAGGTTCCTGGCTCCCTGGAAGAGGAGGAGGAGGAGGAGGAGAAGGAGGAGGGTGTGTGTGTGTATACCATATTATTTCCTATACATTAGCTGAGTTCCTAAACATTACAGCGTTAGTTTGTAATTACAGTCTACATTACAATGGTTCATTCATAGACATGGAACCATGGGAGACTGATAGCTTCTGTCAGTAGCTCGTCAGTGGAGTGAGATTGTCTGGTTGAATAGGCTTCATTATTATGCTGTACTGTACTGTGCTATACTGTACAGTACTATACTGTCCCTTAGTTTTCTCATGCTTTGTGTTTTGTTTGGACCCCAGGAAGAGTAGCTGCTGCTTCTTCAGCAGCTAATGGGGATCCAAATAGAAAATCATAAAATCACACTGTACTGTACTGTACTGTACTGTACTGTACTGTACTGTACTGTACTGTACTGTGGGAGGTATCCAAATGTTGAATTCATTCACCTGAAAATATGGATTACAAGTCTGAACATAGCAATACAATCCCACAATGAACTTAAAATGTGTCTTGGAGGAAGAAGGTTAACTTCATTTCGGGTTCCTCACTCCGACACTTAGAGGGAGCGAGATTTCGTCATCTCTGTGTAATCTACATCCACACATATTTCGGTTTACTTTTCTAGGTGTAAACATGTGAAATTGAAAATGCGAAGGCAACGTGGCGTGGTAATTGGCAATGCCAGGTTCGGCTAAAGCTACTGGAACTATGCCCACGTCAAATTGAAAAGCACGGTGGTGGAGAGCGAGAGAGAGAGAGAGAGAGAGAGAGAGAGAGAGAGAGAGAGCAAGACAAAGAGGAGAGGGAGGTTCTGTATCTGGCAAAGCACAACTTTGCTTATCATTGGAGCATCTGAAAGAGAGACAGAGAAGGAGAGAAATTAAAGGCGAGAGAGAGAATGAGAGAGACACACACAGAAGAAATGGAGTCTTATAGCTGGCAGACCATTCACATTTTAGTCATTTAGCAGACACTCTTATCCAGAGCGACTTCCAATTTGTGGCTGACCAGTCCTTAGCTTGCCACTAGAGAGAGAGAGCATGGTTATGTGCAGGCAACAGCATCCTGCAGCAGCAGAAGCAGCAGTTGCATCCTGCAACAGCAGCAGCAGTAGGACTAGCAGTAGCATCCTGCAGCAGTAGAATTAGCAGCAGGGCTAGCAGTAACATCCTGCAGCAGATGTAGCAGAAGCATCCTGGAGCAGCAGTGGAGTAGCAGCAGCAGTAGTAGAAGTAGCAGAAGCAGCAGTAGCAGTAGTAAAAGAAGCAGTAGCAGTAGCAGTAGCAGAAGAAGCAGTAGCAGTAGCAGCAGCAGCAGATGTAGCAGCAGCAATAGAAGTAGCTTTAGCAACAGTAGCAGTAGCATAAGCAGCATCAGTAGCAATAGTAGTCATAGCAATAGCAACATCAGCAGTAGAAGCAGTAGCAGTTGCTGTAGCAGGAGCAGAAGTAGCAGTAGCAGTCGCAGCAGTAGTAGTGGTAGCAGAAGTAGTAGCAGCAGTAGTAAAAGAAGTAGAGATAGCAGCAGTAGTATCAGTAGCAGCAGCAGCAGCAGCAGTAGCGGAGATCGTAGTAGCAGCAGTAGTAGCAGTATAAGCAGTAGCAGAAGAGTAGCAGCAGCAGTAGTGGTAGCAGCAGCAGTAGCATCAGTAGCAGCAGCAGTAGAAGTAGCAGCAGTAGTAGCAGCAGCAGCCACAGCAGTAGTAGCATTGTGCAACAGCAGTAGAGTAGCAGCAGCAGTAGTAGTAGTAGCAGTAGCAGTAGAAGTAGCAGTAGCAGCAGTAGGAGTAGAAGTAGCAGTAGCAGCAGTAGTAGTAGCAGCAGTAGCAGCAGTAGCAGGAGTAACAGCAGCAGCAGCGGGAGTAGTAGTAGCAGCAGTAGCAAAAGCAGCAGTAGCAATAGCAGAAGCAGCAGCAGTAGTAGCAGCAGCAATAGTAGAAGTAGCAATAGCAGCAGTAGCAGCAGCAGTAGAAGTAGCAATAGCAGCAGCAGTAAAAGTAGCAATAGCAGCAGTAGTAGCAGCAGTAGAAGTAGCAATAGCAGCAGTAGCATAAGCAGCAGCAGTAGTAGTAGCAGCAGTAGTAGCAGCAGTAGTAGAAGCAGTAGCAGCTGTAGTTGCAGCAGTAGCAGCAGTAGTAGTAGCAGCATTAGCAGTAGCAGCAGTAGCAGAAGCAGCAGTAGCAGCAGTAGCAGTGGCAGTAGCAGCAGTACAAGCAGCAACAGCAGAAGTAGCAATAGCAGCAGTAGCAGTAGCAGTGGTAGGAGTAGCAGTAATAGCAGCAGTAGCTGTAGCAGCAGCAGTAGAAGCAGCAGCGGATACAGTAGCAGCAGCAGTAGTAGCAGCAGCAGTAGCATCAGTAGCAGCAGCAGTAGAAGTAGCAGCAGTAGTAGCAGCAGCAGCCACAGCAGTAGTAGCATCCTGCAACAGCAGTAGAGTAGCAGCAGCAGTAGTAGTAGCAGTAGAGAGAGTAGAAGTAGCAACAGATGCAGCAGAAGAAGCAGCAACAGCAGCAGTAGAAATAGTAGCAGTAGCAGCAGTAGCAGAAGTAGTAGCAGTAGCAGCAGTAGCAACAGCAGTAGAGTAGCAGTAGTAGCAGTAGAAGTAGCAGTAATAGCAGTAGTAGTAGCAGCAATAGCAGCAGTAGTAGTAGTAGCACTAGTAACAGCAGCAGCAGCAGGAGTAGCAGAAGTAGTACTGGCAGTAGCAGCAGTAGTACTGGCAGTAGCAGCAGTAGCAAAAGGAGCAGTAGCAATAGCAGCAGCAGCAGTAGCAATAGTAGAAGTAGCAATAGCAGCAGCAGCAGCCGTAGAAGTAGCAGCAGTAGTAGCAGTAACAGGAGCAGGAGTAGCAGCAGCAGTAGCAGGAGTAGCAGCAGCAGTAGCAGCAGCAGTAGCAGGAGTAGCAGCAGAAGTAGCAGTAGCAGCAGCATTAGTAGCAGTAGCAGAGGTAGTAGTAGCAGTAGCAGAGGTAGTAGTAGCAGCAGTAGCAACAGCCGTAGAAGGAGTAGTAGCAGCAGCAGCAGCAGCAGTAGCAGCAGCAGCAGTAGAAGTAGCAGGAGTAGCAGCAGCAGTAGCAGTAGCAGTAGCAGCAGCAGCATTAGTAGCAGTAGCAGAGGTAGTAGTAGCAGTAGCAGAGGTAGTAGTAGCAGCAGTAGCAGCAGCCATAGAAGCAGTAGTAGTAGCAGCAGCAGCAGCAGCAGTAGCAGCAGCAGCAGTAGAAGTAGTAGTAGCAGTAGCAGCAGCAGCAGTAGCAGTAGTAGAAGCAGAAATAGTAGTAGCAGCAGTAGCAGAAGAGTAACAGCACGAGAAGTAAAAGCTATAGCAGTAGCATTAGTAGCAGTAGCAGAGGCAGAAGTAGCAACAGTAGCAGTAGCAGCAGCAGCAGCAGTAGAACCAGTAGCATCAGCAGTAGAAGTAGTAGCAGCAGCAGCAGCAGTAGCAGCAGTAGCAGCAGAAATAGTAGTGGCAGCAGTAGTAGCAGTAGCAACAGTAGAATCAGTAGTAGCACTAGCAGTAGCATTAGTAACAGCAGCAGTTGCAGAAGCAGTAGAACCAGTAGCATCAGCAGTAGAAGTAGAGGCAGTAGCAGCAGTGGTAGCAGCAGTAGAAGTAGCAGTAGAAGTGGCAGCAGCCCCAGCATCAGTAGCAGTAGCAGCAGTACCAGTAGTAGTAGCAGCAGCAGTATCAGTAGTAGAAGTAGAAGTAGAAGTAGCAGTAGCAGCAGTAGCAGATGTAGCAGTAGCAGCAGTGTAGTAGCAGAATCAGCAGTAGCAGAAGTAGTACTGGCAGTAGCAGCAGTAGCAATAGCAGAAGCAGCAACAGCAGTAGTAGCAGCAATAGTACAAGTAGCAGCAGTAGCAGCAGCAGCAGTAGAAGTAGCAATAGCAGCAGTAGCATAAGCAGCAGTAGTAGTAGCAGCAGTAGTAGTAGCAGCAGTAGTAGCAGTAGTAACAGCAGCAGCCACAGCAGTAGTAGCAGTAGCAGAGGTAGTAGTAGCAGGACTAGCAGAAGCAGTAGCAGCGGTAGCAGCAGCAGTAGCAGCAGTAGTCGCAGCAGTAGTAGCAGTAGTAACAGCAGCAGCAGCAGTAGTAGTAGCAGTAGCAGAGGTAGTAGTAGCTGGACTAGCAGAAGCAGTAGTAGTGGTAGCAGTAGCAGCAGTAGCAGCAGTAGTAGCAGTAGCAGCAGTAGTAGTAGCAGCAGTTGTCGTAGCAGCAGTAGTAGCAGTAGTAACAGCAGCAGCCGCAGCAGTAGTAGCAGTAGCAGAGGTAATAGTAGCAGGACTAGCAGCAGCAGTAGCAGCGGTAGCAGCAGTAGTAGCAGTAGCAATAGTAGCAGAAGTAGTAGCATCAGCAGCAGCAGCAGTAGTAGCAGCAGCAGTAGCAGTACTAGCAATAGTAGCACCAGTAGCAGTAGAAGAAGTAGCAGTAGCATCCTGTAGCAATGTGGTCTCCTGGGTGTCTTTCCCATTATCTCATAGCCTGCACTCACCAGAGCACAGTAATCACTTCTCTCCACACCAGCAGCACAACCCAACGCCGATCCCAGACCCAGATTAGACAGGAAATCAAATGAGTCTGGGACTGGAGAGATGGATGGATGGGATGGGAGAGAGAGGGAGGGAGGGAGGGTAGAAGAGGAAGGGTTAGTTTGGGTTTTGCCTACAGTGACACAGATTTATCATGGTGGCTGGTACTGGAGAGATGGATGGATGAGGGAGGAAGGAGGGGAAGATAGGGGTGGTTTTGGGTTTGTGCTGTGATACAGATTCATCATGGTAGCTGGGGCAGGAGAGACGGAGGGATGAGGAAGGTGGAAAGGGAAGAGAGGGAGAGTGTAGATAGAGGGGGAGAGAGGGGAGATGGGTTGTGTACTATGACACATTCATCATGGTAGCTGGGGCAGGAGAGGTGAAGGAAAGGGAGGAGAGGAGGGGTGTGGGAAGGTAATCTGTGATACAGATTTATAATGGTGGTTTTGGATCTATGCTGGAGAGAGAGAGAAGCACTGAGAGATAGCATGGCACTACTTGATAGATCGGATCTGCTGGAGCCTGGTGATGTGGAATAGGCCTAGGGTGTACAGAAAATTACAATGGGGTATTTTGTATAATGTATTATGTATGAAAAGGTGGAGAATCTACCTGATATGACTATCAAAGATGCAACACTAAATAAAATATGTGCTTGTCAGTGCATAATGTCTAATATTTACAGCTTAAATATATGTCCAATGGTGTCTCTTAAAGCTTGAAGCATCAATTTTTCAGCAGGTTTCCAACCATTTAGGAGCTGGGATCAAGTCTGCAGCCACACTGGAATTAGTTCAGGCCTCTACTCACAGAATCCTCACGGAAGTACGCAGTACAACATGGCAAAGAGTTACATGCTGACCACACCGCTTGAGTCGAGTGTGCGAGCGTTGCAAAATAAATGTACACATACATGTTATTCAATCATTGCACCCACATTGCTCACACGTGTCAACGAGCGTCTGCGTAGCCAGGCGATAAAATAGAACTTGGTTGCGCTGCAAGTCCCGCCTCTCCCATCTCCTCATTGGTTTTTAAGAGCATATACCCATGTGGATGATTGAAAGATGAACTGATGTCCACACTCCAGTCCAGTTGAAGGTGGTAATAAGGATCCAACCCTTTTTTTTTTACATTTTCGCCTAAAATGACATACCAAAATCTAACTGCCTGTAGCTCAGGACCTGAAGCAAGGATGTGCATATTCTTGATACCATTTGAAAGGAAACACTTTTAAGTTTGTGGAAATGTGAAATTAATGTAGGAGAATATAACACATTAGATCTGGTAAAAGATAATATAAACATGCATTTTAAAAAAGCTTTGAAATGCAAGAGAGAGGCCATAATGTATTATTCCAGCCCAGGCACAATTTTGATTCTGGCCACTAGATGGCATCAGTGTATGGGCAAAGTTTTAGACTGATCCAATGAACCATTATATATCTGTTCAAAATGTTGTATCAAGACTGCCCAAATGTGCCTAATTGGTTTATTAATACATTTTTGAAGTTCATAATTGTGCACTCTCCTCAAACAATAGCATGGTATTCTTTCACTGTAATAGCTACTGTAAATTGGACAGAAATGGTAGCAGCTCCAGTTAGATTAATAAGAATTTAAGCTTTCTGCCCATATCAGATATGTCGTTGTCCTGGGTTTTTTGGTTTGTTACTTACAACCTCATGCTAATCACATTAGCCTACGTTAGCTCAACCATTCCGTGGGGGGGACACCGATCCCATAGAGGTTAATTAAAGTTGGTTGCCAACTGCCATATAAAGTCCAAAGAAGAAGAAGAAGAAGAAGCCTGAAGGAGATGAGATTACTGGAAACTAAATCCGTTTACCCTTTTATCTGTGGATTAATTGTCAGAGTATTTGTGCATTTCAGGTAAAACAACCCAATGTGTATATCCCAGGACAAATTAGCTAGCAACAGCAAACTAGCTAGGTAAATTGCCATAAATGTTGAATGTTTTTCGACCTGTCCCCAAGTTAATATAGTTGGTTCAGAGTTAGTTTTGATATTTCAACCTGCGTGTCCTGATCGCGTCTGGTGTGGGTAGACAAAATCAACATGTGTGTGATCGATCATGCGTGTGGTCTGGTCAGCATGTTATGGGGGACACAAAGAAGGAGGGGGATCGGGAGTAGGGTTGAATGGGGGGAACCCGGTTACCGAAATTAGAAATAAATAATTTATATGAACAGCATGGCGTGAAACAGAAATGTTCAATTATATGCAATGTCTAAATCTGGCTTCTTTATGGCCACTGCATGATTAATTAACACTCAGGGTGGGGACAGACAGCCCATCTCGGTATGGAACGCAGTTCACCATTCATGTGTAGTTTCACATCTACGCCTGCTCCCCCGCTCCAGTGACCACCTGTCCTGGCGACCCACAATGCGCACAGCTGGCAACCATCATTGCGCACACCTGCTCCCCATCATTAAGCACACCTGGACTTCATCACCACCCTGATTACTCTCCCTTCATATAGACTTCAGTGAGTCTCAGTCATCAGGCAGTATTGGTTTTGGTTATGTTTAGTACGCTTCTCTTGTTTTGTATTAGCTTCATGATGATGATGATGATGATGATGATGATGAGGATGATGGATGATTAAACTCACCTGTTGCCTGACTCCCTGCGTATATGTTACAGAATACTGCCTCTTCAAAAATGGAAGCAGTAGAAGATAAGGACATCTCCTAGATGTTCGATGAACAAGTACACCCAATCAATTGGATGAGGTCCTCCGTGTCCTCCACCATTTCGACAACACCCTAGAGGATTCTCCTCCAACTAGCACAGGGCATCCTACCATGAGTCATCCCAGCGAGCCAGCCCCCCAGCTTACCCAGCAATCCGCTCAGGTCAGCGATGCCCAACTGTCCCTCCCGGACAAGTATGACGGGACTCCATCCAAATGCCGTGGCTTCCTACTCCAATGCTCCCTCTATTTTGCTCATCAGACAGGAGCCCCCACCACTGAGAGGTCCAAGGTTACCACAGTCATTTCCCTGCTGACCAGGCGGGCGTTGGAGTGGACTACATCCATCTGGGAGAGAGGAGAGGAAGAGCTGGATTCCTACGAGGGGTCCCTGAATCCATGGAGATAGGGGTCACACACCTCCCAGCGGCAGAGCCATGTTGCGGCTTTTGCGGACAGAAGTGTCACCGGGTTCAGTGGTGTCCGGTGCGTTCCAACCCAAAGTCCACTGGGGCAGATGGACGGCTCCGTGATCATCCCTCTCCCAGGGTAAGCATGTGCATTTCTTCATCGTTTTCTGCCAAACCCTTCCTGGTTTCCATTTCACTGGCTGGCTGTCCCTCAGGTGTTGTCTCTCCAGCTCTAGTGGACTCTGGTGCCGCAGGGAATTTTATCACCGCGTACCCGCTCTCCTCTCCTTTTCCGGTCCAAGGCCTGGATAAATAACCATTGGGATCTGGTACTTTGACCCACATCACAGCACCCCTCACCCTCACCGTTGGACCCACAAACCTAGAAACCCTTCCCCTCCTTATCTTCATTGCTTCTGTACACAAAGTCATCCTGTACATGAAAATCACCGCCTGGGCACATGGATGCCGGAAGACCTGCTTTCCCTTACCTTGTGGTTCCACGTCAGTTGGAGAGTCCTGTGAGTGCCCATCATTCTGTCCTCCCATGTCGTTGGCCCCGTCTTTTGGGACGTAGATGTGGATATCTGCCAGGCTCTGGAGAGAGAACCCACACCTGCTTCCTGCCCTCCTGAGCGCATCTACATCCCCATGGAGGTGAGAGATCGGCTGTTGACCTGGGTGCACACATCCCTCGCCGCTGGACACCCAAGTATCACCCACACAAATTCAATCCATCTCTGCGAAGTACTGGTGGCCCACCTTGGCACAGGACGTCACCCACTATGTCAATTCATGCTCCGTATGTGTGCAAACAAAATCTCCCTAACACACTCCAGCAGGGAAACTCCTCCCCCTTGATCTCCCTCCGTCTAATGGTTTCACCACTATTATGGTTGTTGTGGACAAATTCTCTAAATCCTGACATTGTATCCCTCTCTCTGGTCTCCCTACCGCTCTCCAGGTCGCTGAGGCACTGTTCCAGCAGGTCATCTCCGACCACGGCCCCCAGTGCATATCACGGGTATGGAAAGCCTTCATGAGAAGCTGGGGGTCACTGTCAACCTCACTTCTGGGTACCGGCCTCAGTCTAACAGGCAGGTGGAGAGGATGAACCAGGAGCTGGGGATGTTCCTGAGGAGTCACTGGCAGGACCAGCAGGGGGAGTGGGCCCGATTCCTTCCCTGGGGAGAGTAGGCACAGAATTCATTGCATCACTCCTCCTCTGGGCTGACTCCCTTCCAGTGTGTTCTGTGTTATCAGCCAGCACTGCTCTGTGGACCCTGAGCCAGACCGAAGCTCCTGCAGTGGATGAGTGGTTCAAGAGCGCAGCAGAGATTTGGAACGATATCCACGTGAGGCTCCAGTGCACCGTCTGCCGCCAGAAGGAGCAGGTAGATGGCCACCACTGTGAGGCTCCCATCTGGCTCTCTCTCCTGCCCTGTAAGAAAATGTGCCCCCAGTTTGTGGGGCCGTTCTAGGTCCTCCGGAGGGTCAACGAGGTGATATACAGATTACAGCTCCCCACTAACTACTGGATCTCATCCTCTTTTCATGTTTCCTTTCTCAGGCCGGTGGTTCCTAGTCCCCTGGCTGATGTCGTCTCCCACAACACCCCTCTGCCTCCCTTGGACATCGCGGGAAGCCTCGCCTTTGCCATCAGATACCTCCTGGACTTCTGACGTCGTGGGGGTTAGCTCCAGTACCTGGTGGACTGGGAGGGGTACAGTCTAGGAGCGGTGTTGGGTTCCAGTAGACAACATTTTGGTTCCACATCATCTGAGAATTCCCCCTTCGCCGCCCGGATAAACCCGCTCCTCGCCCTCAGGGCTGTCCCCCTGGCTGGCGTCATCCTGCGATTAGGGGGGAGAGATGTACTGTCACTGATTGCTCTCCCTTCATTTAGCCCTCAGTAAGCCTTAGTCATCAGGCAGTATTGGTTTTGGTTAAGTTCAATACACGTCTCCTGTTTTGTTTTAGCTTCATGAATATTATTAAACTCACCTTCTCAAACTGTTTCCTGACTCAAATCAAAGCAAATCAAATTTGATTTATCACATGCGCCGAATACAACAGGTGTAGACAATACAGTGAAATGCTTACTTACAAGCCCTTAACCAACAATGCAGTTTTAAGAAAATTCCACAAAAACAGTATGAGATAAGAATAACAAATAAGTAAAGAACAGCAGTAAATAACAATAACGGGGCTATATACAGGGGGTACCGGTACAGAGTCAATATGCGGGAGCACCGGTGCCGCGGTAATTGAGGTAATATGTACATGTAGGTAAAGTGACAATGCATAGATAATAACAGAGTAGCAGCAGTGTAGAAGAGGTAGCCATTTGATTAGCTGTTCAGGAGTCTTATGGCTTGGGGGTAGAAGCTGTTTAGAAGCCTCTTGGAACTAGACTTGGCGCTGCAGTACCGCTTGCCGTGCGGTAGCAGGGGGAACAGTTTATGACTACGGTGGCCGGAGTCTTTGACAATTTTTAGGGCCTTCCTCTGAAACCGCCTGGTATAGAGGTCCTGGATGGCAGGAAGCTTGGCCCCGGTGTGTACTGGGCTGTATGCACTACCCTCTGTACTGCCTTGTGGTCGGAGGCAGAGCAGTTGCCATACCAAGCAGTGATACAACCCGTCAGGATGCACTTGATGGTACAGCTGTAAACCTTTTGAGGATCTGAGGACCCATGCCAAATCTTTTCAGTCTCCTGAGGGGGAATAGGTTTTGTTGTGCCCTCTTCATGACTGTCTTGGTGTGCTTGGACCATGTTAGTTTGTTGGTGATGTGGACGCCAAGGAGCTTGAAGCTCTCAACATGCTCCACTGCAGGCCCGTCGATGAGAATGGGGGCGTGCTCGGTTCTCCTTTTCCTGTAGTTCACAATCATCTCTTTTTTCTTGATCACGTTGAGGGAGAGGTTTCTGTCCTTGCACCACATGGTCAGGTCTCTGACCTCCTCCCTATAGGCTGTCTCATCGTTGTCGGTGGTCAGGCCTACCACTGTTGTGCTATCAGCAAACTTAATGATGGTGTTGGAGTCGTGCCTGGCCGTGCAGTCATGAGTGAACATGGAGTTAAAGAGGTGACTGAGAATGCACCCCTGAGGGGCCTCCGTGTTGAGGATCAGCGTGGCGGATGTGTTGTTACCTACCCTTACCACCTGGGGGTGGCCCATCAGGAAGTCCAGGATCCAATTGCAGAGGGAGGTGTTTAGTCCCAGGGTCCTTAGCTTAGTGATGAGCTTTGAGGGCACTATGGTGTTGAACGCTGAGCTGTAGTCAATTAATAGCATTCTCACATAAGTTTTCCTTTTGTCCAGGTGTGAAAGGTGCAGTGTGGAGTGCAATAGAGATTGCATAATCTGTGGATCTGTTTGGGCAGTATGCAAATTGGAGTGGGTCTAGGGTTTCTGGGATAATGGTGTTGATGTGAGCCATGACCAGTCTTTCAAAACATTTCATGGTTACAGATGTGAGTACTATGGGTTGGTAGTCATTTAGGCAGGTTACCTTAGTGTTCTTGGGCACAGGGACTATGATGGTCTGCTTGAAACATGTTGGTATTACAGACTCAGACAGGGAGAGGTTGAAAATGTCAGTGAAGACAATTGCCAGTTGGTCAGCGCATGCTCGCAGTACACGTCCTGGTAATCCATCTGGCCCTGCGGCCTCATGAATGTTGACCTGCTTAAAGGTCTAACTCACATCGGCTGCGGAGAGCGTGATCACGCAGTCGTCCGGAACAGCTGATGCTCTCATGCATGTTTCAGTGTTACTTGCCTCGAAGCAAGCATAGAAGTAGTTTAGCTCGTCTGGTAGGCTCGTGTCACTGGGCAGCTCTCGGCTGTGCTTCCCTTTGTAGTCTGTAATAGTTTGATGATTCTATCTTAGTCCTGTATTGATGCTTTGCCTGTTTGATGGTTCGTGCGAATGTTGCCTGTAATCCATGGCTTCCGGTTGGGGTATGTACGTACAGTCACTGTGGGGACGACGTCCTCAATGCACCCATTGATAAAGCCAGTGACTGATGTGGTGTACTCCTCAATGTCATCAGAAGACCTATTCCAGTCTGTGCTAGCAAAACAGTCCTGTAGTTTAGCATCTGCTTCATTTGACCACTTTTTTATAGACCGAGTCACTGGTGCTTCCTGCTTTAACTTTTGCTTGTAAGCAGGAATCAGGAGGATATAATTATGGTCAGATTTGACAAATGGAGGGCGAGGGAGAGCTTTGTACCCACCTCTGTGTGTGGACTATAATTGTTTTCCCTCTGGTTGCACATTTAACATGCTGATAGAAATGAGGTAAAACTGATTTAAGTTTCCCTGCATTAAAGTCTCTGTGTAAGCATTACATGTAGACCTATCATCTCATCATGGTAACTTTTTTTTCTTGTGACAGGCAGGCCTACAATCATTGCAGCATAGCCTATTCTACACTAATATGTATTTTCTTTATATCTAAAGGCCGAATGAGCATCTACTTAATCCATCTCCATCTGGCTTTCAGGGGTCACCTTGTTATTTAATTGTAAAGATTATTATTTTTTTTTTTTTGCAGCTGCAGTGTTTTAAAACAGCCTATCACTTGAATGAAGTTGCTTTAAATTAGTGCAGGCAGGAGCACTCTTTCACAGTCTTTCTCTCTACATCAACTCCGTTCAAATTGCATCCAAAATAGATAATCCTGTTCTATATTGATATATAACTGTCCAAGCCTACCGTTCTCAGGTAATACATTCAATGCAGTATTAGCATTCTTTTTAGCTCATTAATGATGGGTTATGCATAATAAGCTTCTAACATAGCCTCTGTCTCTTTCGTAATGCGCAAGCACCTGTGCTCCGCTGGCCTCGACATAAAAAAACACTCCTTAGCTCTTGAAGTCTCATGCAGGAAAAGCTAGACTAGAATAGCTTGCTGGACATTCTTTTTTTTAGTATTTCTTATAGCAATAGACTATTCGAAGAGGAACGCACGCTCTTTTTTGCTGAAAATTAAATACAGCAGTCAACAGAACTCACGGATCAAATAAAATGTTATTGGTCACATGCGCCGAATACAACAGGTGTAGACCTTACAGTGAAATGCTTACTTGCAAACTTGGATAGTTTGAAATAAGAGCGAACGCGGGATGGCGGTAGGCTATAGAAGTTATTTATTCAGACCCATAACCATTTAATCTTGGTGAAGAGAAGTGAAAGCCTTCTGAATCTAATTCTAGTCCTATATTATTCAAGTATGTCACTAGAATGATGATAAGTACAACAAATCAATTTAATTTAATTGTTGAAAGCGATGAAAGAATGAAGCAACAATAGAGAGAGAAAGAGGAGGTAGGCTGTATGTATGTATGAACTGTGTGTAGTGATCTTATCTCAGAATGCCATTTTGCATCTATTGGATAATAATGCTAAAATATTTGTATCTGGAATTTGTCTTTCAGCAGTAGAACACGCCTGACTCTAATCCACCAGTCATAGTCATCAAAAAGAGAGCTGGCCGAAGCAAGTAAAGGCAGCAGCGCAGTCATCAACCACATGCACCATTTCTTCACCAACTATGGCATTGGGAAAACTCGTGTGGACCTGAATTGTGATAACTGCAGTGGCCAAAACAAGAACAAATTTGTGCTCTGGTATTGTGCTTGGTGGACCATGCACAAGTTCCACCACAATCTGGACCTTCACTTCCTGATCACAGGCCACACCAAGTTTGCCCCTGACTGGTGTGTCGGCCTCAACAAGCAGCGCTTCAGAAGACCAGAGTGAACACTTTGTCTGAGATTGCTGGTGTTGTGAAGGACAACACTGAAAGGGGTCAACATCCCAGAGCTGGTTGGACTGGAGGATGGTACGGTGCTGGTGAAAAGCTATGGCTAGCAACAACACCTGACTCCATACTTCAAGCAGTACCAGCACTTCAGGTAAAAATAATTGTCTTTGTATGAGGTTATTCTTATCTAAACTTGGGAGGTGAATTGATGTTGCGCAGGGTTGTAATGTCTTCAGATTTTTTGTTATTCCCTGTTTTACAGCTTCGATGCTCTGGAGCCTGGAGTTGTCGCAAAGGAGCGTTCGGACTGTCGGGACCATGTTTCAGCTGCTGCGCAACGCTGACATCCTTCCTCCCATAGATGGTCTGCCTGTAAAATCACCACCTGGACTGGACACAGCTAGACAAACTATCTTTTTGACAAGATCAGGGAGTTGGGCAGGACAGAAACAGTCTCTCCGAATATAGATTCCCTTGTTCATGCGTGGTTTGGATGGACCAGTCATCAGAACTATCTGTAGTGCCTTTATTCACATGACTTTCCTAACACACATGCTATACATTGCTGCTATTTTTTGTTATCCTGCAGCTCAGCCACTTTACCCCTGATTGTATGCATATAACTGCCTTGTTTATCACTGATATCGTTATTGATATTGTCCTTGTACATACTGTGTATTTTATTCATATTGACACTATCTATTTCTGATATTGCTACTATGCAAGAAACCATTTGGCTGTACCGTTTACACCTTCTGTAGAAACCATCCACAAAATATTGATATATAAAAGGAATATTGATATGTGTGGTCATAACATGATTTTGTGACATACCACAACATCTGACCGTATCAAGTGTCCACCACTTAAATATATGGCGCATGCATCTGTTTATGTACTGTACATGTGCACCTCACTCAGGTTTCAACTGAGGTTGCATGGCCTTAACTTATGTATGGAATACTATGTGATAAGTGCATGTGTAACAGTATATAAAGTATGCTAATGTAGTGGTGTGAAGGCATTAGGGCAGTGATGTAAAGTACATAAGTAAAACATACTTTAAAGTACTACTTAAGTTGTTTTTTGTGGTATCTGTACATTACTTTACTATTTATATTTTTGGCAACTTTTACTTCACTACCTTCGTAAAGAAAATAATGTACTTTTAACTCCATACATTTTCCTTGACACCCAAAAGTACTTGTTACATTTTGACAGGAAAATTGTTCAATTCAAACACTTATTAAGATAATATCCCTGGTCATCCCTACTGCCTCTGATCTGGCAGACTCACTAAACACAAATGCTTCGTTTGTAAATTATGTTGGAGTGTTGGAGTATACCCTTGGCTATCCATCAATAAAACATAATACTATTGTGCCATCTGGTTTGCTTAATATAAGGAAGTTGAAATGGTCTATATTTTTACTTTTGATACTTAAGGACATTGTGCCCCTGGCTATCCGTCTTTTATCATTTTTTTAAATACAATTGTGCCGTCTGGTTTATTATAAGGAATTCGAAAGGGTTTATACTTTTACTCAAGTATGACAATTTAGTACTTTTTCCACCACTGGATGTGGCTGGGGGTTATAGCTTTTCTTTCACATGACCCATCAATTTAGACAAGTGTATCTGGGTAAGTGTCATCTAATATAAAATGTTTTATCTGGACACTTTCTGTTTACCTGGAATTTTTCCTTACTGTAGGCTACTACCACTTTTAGTCTTTATCACATAACCTCGTGTGAATCCTTAGAGATGGGTGGGGCTGGCTTAAAAGGGTGTGAACAATGCTGAATGGGTGTAGAGAGAGGAGAGCTCTTTAGTAGGTACCAAAACATTCAAAGGCCCTTCTCTCAAAAGTGAGTTTACAAGTGTATCAATTTTCAAAGTAGAATTACTTTCTGATTGTTCCTCAAAAATGTTTTGTATGATATACCATTTTGTAGCTCTGAGTCTCTACTTTTATCCAATGTAAAAAACTGAACTAAAAACTTTGCTACATAAGACCGAATCCAGGTGGTGAGTCACATTTGGGCTTTTTTGGGCTTGGGCTCATTAAATGTGGTTAATGTAGGGCTCATAAAATGTATTTAAAATATGGCTCATCAGGCTCAGGTAGTATCAGATATGAATTTTCATGCTGATCAAAGCTCTAATCAAATCCAGACATATTTATATGCTTTAGAATGACACTTCCGGTTTTGGCGGGAAATACCAGGTTACCTGGGGAAAAGGAATTTATTCTCGGGATGGAACATTTGTAAAATACGGATGGAACATTTATAAAATACCAGGGAAATATTCTACCCTAAGGGTTAGGGGTAAGGGTTGAGGGGTAAGGGAAGAGAGAAACACATTATGGCTCGAGAGCGAAAGGAGAGAGTGTAGCACGTCCATGCACGTTTGTGTATGAGAAAGAGAAATGGAGAGAATAAAGAGATGAGAATTTGGAGAAGAGAGATAAGGTTCATTAGAGGAGGTGTGCTGGAACAAAGCGTAATCTGCGTTTTAACCTTACCTTTAGAGGAAGGCCACAGTTGCCCTGTGATAAAGGAGAGGCACAGCCCAGAGCCACGAGCTGAATACTGATTCATCCTCCTTTTGTTATCTGGAGATGTCAGCTAATGGTGCTAGTAGGAATATTACTCAGTCAGGCTCTGGGACTGACAGGGGAGGAGAGGACATCCTTCCAACTCTATTCCTTTATCTCTCTGTCTGTGTGTCTATATCTGTCTTTTTCTCCATCTCTCTCTCTTTTGATATTTTTCTTTGCCTCCATTTTTCCCTCTCTCCATCTTTCTCTCTATTTCTCTCTCACATGCGCTCTCCATCTCCCTATGTCTATCTTTCTTTCTCTCTGTCTAGTTGTTGCTATGTCTCTCTCTCTCTCTCTCTCTCTCTCTCTCTCTCTCTCTCTCTCTCTCTCATGCTCTACCTTTCAGTGTCTGTCTTTCTCTTTTTATTGCTGTCTTTCAGTCTCTCTCTGTCTCTCTCTCGCACTCTACCTTTCAGTGTCTGTCTGTCTCTTCCTCTCTCTTTTTATCGCTGTCTTTCAGTCTCTCTCTGTCTCTCTCTCCTGCTCTACCTTTCAGTGTCTGTCTGTCTCTTCCTCACTCTCTTTTATCACTATAGCTCTCTCTCTTTTCATCTTTCAGTCTCTATCTCTCCATGGAGAAAAATAATGAGTGCTCTGTGTCTGTGGTGTGTAAGTAGCAAGGCTCAAGCCACGCCCACCTGAGAATACACCTCTCTTTGTCATAATTTCTCTATTTTTGAGAAGTGGATGCTCTATTTGTCAAGTAATCACCGATTGCTTTCAAAATACATATTATTATTAGAAAGAGGAGGAAGGGAAGCACTACTAAGGTACACAATAGTACATTTTGGTAGACAGAAGGTGCTCTTTGGTAAAAGGGATGAATTGGTCATCAAAAACAAAGGAGGACCAAGGCACTCTTCATATCATTAATTAAAATGCCTTTATTTGTATGGCATGTTCAATAGAAACATGTATAGAAACACAAATAGAACTCCAAGCTAGAAGTATCAGAACACTTAGAAAGGTAGTTCTAACCTTTCTAAGTGTTCTGATACTTTTGTAAATCCAAACACTTTCCCTTTGGTTTAACTGTTTAAGACGGTCCCCTTTAAGACGGTCCCTCCGCTTAGCGGAACACAAGTATGCCATACGGGTAGGCAATGAAGACTACCCCATGGCAAGGCACTACAAGTCCTTACACCATGGCAACCCTGCCTCCCTAAAAGCTATGGGTATTGATCATATTCCGACCTCTATTAGAAAAGGGGACCGTCTTAAACACTTAAACCAAAGGGAAAGTTTTGGGATTTACAAACTACAGGCCACTAAATACCCTGGTTTAAATGAAGATATGGATTTCTCACCCTTCCTGTAGGGTCATGATAGGTCCATTTGCTGTCATCTAGTGGACATTTTGCTCAATTGCCCTCAGCTATGTTTAGACTGTTGTTGTTCATGTTTTGCTGTGTTCTAGTGTACTATGGAATATATTGCTTTCTTATTCTTGACACTTCTCCCAGCCATATTTAAGGTTAGAACTACCTTTCTAAATGTTCTGATACTTCTAGCTTGGAGTTGTATTTTTATGATAACATAGCTAAAGTATTTCACTTTTTAATGTGTATAGTATTGCTTACTAGGTGTGTCCAATCAATTTTGTAACCACTCCCTCTTCAAATTAGGGCTAATTGGAAAAGCTGTTCAAAAGAGGACATTGTATTATTTCTTTGTACTCCCTGACGAAGGCCATGCAGCCAAAACGCGTCAGATTTTTAAAACTTTGTTTCTATTGAACGTGCCATACAAATAAAGGCATTTTAATGAATTATATGAAGAGTGCCTTCGTCCTCCTTTCTTTTTGATATACTATTATTCCTTTAAGCTCCTAGTGGAGCAGAGGGACTCAACGGGGCATCTCCAGCGGACTCTGTTCTGGGCTGTTTTCTTGACCTCATTACGGTGGTTCTTCATCTCCTCCTCATTTGTCCGTCTCCATGTCTTCTTCGGGTGGCCAACCCTGTGGGTTCCACTCAACCGCCTGCCTGGTTATGGTGTTTTGAGGTTTCCTTAGTGTGTGCTTGATCCATTTTCAAAATAGAAAAAGACAATATTCATGTGATTACCTGTGCAAACCACATTGTCTCCTGGACTTACCTATCCGGAAAAGTGTGAAACAAATTCACTTACAGTGAGCTGGTAGGATTGAGAGTAATTTTATGGTAATTGTTTTAATTATACCCATATGTACAGTACCAGTGAAAAGTTTGGACACACCTACTCATTCAAGGGTTTTTCTTTATTTTTACTATTTTTTTAATATTGTAGAATAATAGTGAAGACATCAAAAGTAACAAATGACACATATGGAATCATGTAGTAACCAAAAAAGTGTTAAACAAATCAAAATATATTTTATATTTGAGATTCCTCAAAGTAGCCACCCTTTGCCTTGATGACAGCTTTGCACACTCTTGGCATTCTCTCAACCAGCTTCATGAGGAATGCTTTTCCAGCAGTCTTGAAGGAGTTCCCACATATGCTGAGTGCTTGTTGGCTGCTTTTCCTACACTCTGATGTCCAACTCATCCCAAACCATTTCAATTGAGGTTGGGTGATTGTGGAGGCCAGGTCATCTGATGCAGCACCCCATCACTCTCCTTCCTGCCAAAAATATGTTTTACATTCAAACGGCTCTCCTGTGAAGTCATGAATTGCGACATACGCCTTGTTTCCTGAGACGGGTCACATATAACAGCAAAACATAGAAAAGGTCCATACAGTTAAAAACATTGGCATGTATCATTTAAAAGAAGAAAACATGTCATATTTGACATTCAATTGAATAGCTGAGGTGCCACCAACGGAATCCATCTGGATTCCATAGGTGTTCTGTCTCTCATTGCATAATTGTTTATGTGCTATAATACAGACAATATTTTATGGATTTTTTTTATTAAAAAAGAGTTGAGTATCGCACTCTATTATGCAGCTATTACACTTCTCAGAACTGTATTTTTGACCTTTATCAATGTTGACGACCGTTGCTAGTGTAAGGGGGTGTGAGTTTTAATGAGTCCTGATAGTCATGAATCTGTATTTAACAACTGGATCTTGACTGAATTAATGCTTTTATTATAGTGTCTCTATCTCAAAAACACTGCTGTACTGGAAAGATATAGGTCAGAGTTTAGTTTTGTTCATTTGTAAGGCTGCCAATTGCTGTAATATTGACGTTGAATAGGCAGTGAGTGTAACTCAATAACAATTTAGAATTTAGCTGCACCATAGACCAGAAAAAGTTACAGAAAAGTTAGCCAGTTTCAGTTCAAGTTCTGTGTCAGAGGGGTGGTATTTCCAGAAGAAAGATGGCACAGTGGGCAGAGAGAGAGAAACAGAGAGAGAGGGGGAGAGATGGAGAGAGAGAGAGAGAAGGTAGAGCCCTGAATACTCCACTTAGTGTCTGTGTTGAACCCTGCTGAACCTCTCTCCCTCCTTCTCTCTCCTCATCTCTCCACTCCCTCCTCCTTTCTCTTTACTCTCTCTTTCATTCTCTTTCTCCTTCTCTTTCTCTCTCTCCCTCCTCTAATTCCACTGGGGTTTACATGCTTGATGGATTGGCCCATCGGTTAGAAGAAAATAAAATGGCCGACAGAAGGGATGCATCTCCTACAGATGCTGTTATTTTATCTAAAACATCAGGTGTAAGCTGACCCCAGCTAAGTAACTCATGCAAATATGTAAAGCGCAATTATGTGTTTTATCTCCAGTACATTGCCATGATTGTCAGTTATGTAGCTGCTCTACTGATAATCTCAGTGCGTCCTTGCTGGGATGACACTATCAGTCTACTGCTGGAGAATATCAACACTAAACACATTGGTTCACCGTTCCACGGGAGTGGACAGTACACAGCATACCATAATGTTCTGAATAATGGTGAAGTCTACCTCGCTCCCTATTCCACTGACCTGCTTAGGCGGAACAAACAAGTCCAACATTTATTGGAAACTGTTAAACTACCTGTTCACTATCCTCCTGCTCTCCGGGGATGTGCACCTCAATCCTGGGCCTAACATCACCGAGCCATCGGTACTCACCGAAGTGGAAAGCAGTGGATGGCCTCGTCCACTGATCGTCACCGCTCCGGAAGTGGGTAAGTGGTATGGTCCCATGGTTTCTCTCAAGGCTCCAAGATGGAATTTGACTCTCCAAACATATCCAAGTCGCTAGGGTGGCACTTGAACATTTGCAGTGTCATTCCAAAAAGTGATCAAATTCAACATCTTCTCACAGACTCCAACCTTGACTTCCTCTGCCTTTCAGAGACATGGCTCCATAAAAACTCTCCATATGCTGCTTTGATTGTTCTTGAGTGGTCATGTAATAACGAACTAGAATGTATTGGCCTGAATGTTACACAGTCTCCCCAAATGTCCTTTACCCTTATTGGAATGTATAGACCACCTTCCACCCAAAGTGTGTTTTTGATCAGTTTAATAACATGCTTAGGGAATGTGATTTTGGGAAAGAGGTCATCTTAATGGGAGATTTTAACATTAATTATGAAGACTTGTAGGAAAACCCTCAAACGGATCACTAATACCTTTGACCTTAAACAGCTAGTTAAAGGGCCAACCAGGGTGACTTGTTGCTCTAAAACACAGATTGATTTGGTGTTCAGTAATAAACCAGAGAGAGTGACTAAATCATTTAATATGGTTAATGGGCTATCTGATCATAATCTGACACTTATAGCCAGAAAGCTTTCTAAGAGCAGGTTTAACCTCTCTACTGTTAGAAAGCCTGGTCAACTCAGAATACCTAAGAGTGAATTACATTATTTGAAAATGCAATTAAGGGAATTAACTGGAATGATCTCTTGTCCTATACAGATGTGGAAGCTGAAAGTCAGGTTTTTCTATCCACAATCCAGACTACAATAAATGGCTTCCCAAATCCAAACCTGGCCAAAAGAGCACTCTTCCTTGGCTAAATGGAGAAATCTGGAAACTGATGAAAGAACGAGATCATGTTCTAAAAATAGCCCTAAAGTCCAAATTAGAGCATGACAGACATAGGTTTACCATGTTGAGAAATAAGGTGATGAAAGAAATCAGACAGGCTAAGGCAAACTTTTTTATTAATATAATTGGTGAAGCAAAGGGAAATTCTAAATTGATCTGGGAGAATTTAAAAACGTTAACTGGAGAAGACCATATTAACACTGCAAAAAGACTACAAATCATGGTGAATGACAATCTTTATTTTTTATATTTTATTTCACCTTTATTTAACCAGGTAGGCCAGTTGAGAACAAGTTCTCATTTCCAACTGCGACCTGGCCAAGATAAAGCAAAGCAGTGCATCAAAACAACAACACAGAGTTACACATAAACAAACGTATAGTCAATAATACAATAGAAAAGAAAATCTAACACAGGACGCATTCGAAATAGCAATAGTCTTCAATTCCTACTTTATTGAATGAATGACACTAGTGAATGACACTCAACCTGTCTTCATCATAAGGGAGGTTTGTGAGTCAGAGGTGAAGGTGATTAGCTCACTAAAGAACTCTAAAGCCAGAGATGTGTTTGGGCTGGACTCTACCTTTCTTAAAAACTACAGAGTCACTCATTGGCCCCATTACTAAGGTCACCAACACGTGTATTGGTCAGGGGGGGTTTCCAATGGTATGGAAGTCGGCCATAATAACGGCCATCTTTAAATCGGGTGACCCTGCTGACGTGAGTAACTACAGGCCCATTAGTATACTACCTGTGGTGTCAAAGGTTGTTGAAAAGTGTGTAGCAGAGCAACTGATTGCCCACCTCAACAACAGCCCCTTCACATTACACTCTATGCAGTTTGGCTTCAGAGCAAAACACTCCACAGAAACGGCCAACTGCTTTCTTCTGGAAAATGTGAAGTCCAAGATGGACAAAGGGGGCGTTGTTGGAGCTGTGTTTCTGGACCTAAAGAAGGCTTTTGATACTGTTATGCATGAGGTTCTCATCACAAAATTGTCCAAGTTCAACTTTTCCCCCCGATGCCTTGAGATGGATGAAATCGTACCTTGAAGGCAGAACTCAGTGGGTCAGAGTGAGCACTGAGCTGTCGCCCACTCTTAGCTTTGATGTGGGCGTGCCCCAAGGGTCAGTACTGGGGCCCCTCCTGCTCAGCCTGTACATGATCTGCCTTCTGTCTGTACTGGGTCTGAAGTTCAAATGTGTGCAGATGATATAGTGATATATGTGCATGCAAAGAGAAAACAACAAGCTGCACAAGAACTCACTACTGTAATGGTCCAGGTTATAAAGTGGCTCGGTGACTCATGTTTGCATCTCAATGTGAAAAAAACTGTTTGCATGTTCTTCACAAAGAGGGCAACTGATGCTACTGAGCCAGATGTCTATGTGTCGGGAGCAGCTCCAGGTGGTATCTGATTTTAAGTACCTTGGCATCATACTTGATTCCAACCTCTCTTTTAAAAAGCAGGTGAAAAAGGTAATTCAAATAACCAAATTCAACCTCGCTAATTTCCGATTTATACGAAATTGTTTGACTACAGCGGTAGCAAAACTGTTATTCAAATCTATGATACTCCCCCACTTAACATACTGCTTGACTAGTTGGGCCCAAGCTTGCTGTACAACATTAAAACCCATTCAGTCTGTCTACGAACAGGCTCTCAAAGTGTTGATAGGAAGCCCGATAGGAAGCCCAATAGCCATCATCACTGTTTCATTCTAAGAAAGCATGAGTTCCTGAGTTGGAAAAATCTTGTGCAATACACCAACGCATGTCTTGTATTCAAGATCCTAAATGGCCTGGCTACCCCTCCACTCAGTACTTTTGTTAAACAGAAAACCCAAACATATGGCAGCAGATCCACAAGGTCTGCCATGAGAGGTGACTGTATAGTTCCCTTAAGGAAAAGCACCTTTAGTCAATCTGCTTTCTCTGTGAGAGCTTCCCATGTTTGGAATACACTGCCATCAGACACACATAACTGCACCACCTATCACACTTTCACAAAAACATGAAGACATGGCTTAAGGCCAATCAGATTTGTGAACATAATCCCTAGTTTTGTGTTGTCGCTTTCCATGTTGTCTGTAGCTTGTGAGGTGTGGAAACACTTTGTTGCTTATATGGATTTTGTCTTGTTGCTTTTTGTGCTATGTTGCTCTGTCTGCGTGCTACGTCTTGCTTGTACTATGTGGCTCTGCGTGTGCTCACTGCTCAATGATTGTGTGCATTGTTATTGTAATTGTTTTTAATAACCTGCCCAGGGACTGCGGTTAAAAATTAGCCGGCTGGCTAAAACCGGCACTTTTACTGAAACGTTGATTAATGTGCACTGTCCCGGTAAAAATAAAAATAAACTCAAGCAATTAAGGATGAGCTGCTGGCTTGTCTGACTGAATACATCATCATGGTGGAGGCAGAGGTTCACAGCTTTTAAAGCAGAGCTCTATCTCTCTGTCTGTCTCTCGCTGCTTTTCTTTATAGTCCTATAGGGCATGGGCAACAACAACCACACACAAGTATGCATGCACGCACACACAGGCCAGGCATACACACACACGTACACACACTAACACACATGCACAGAGATAGACACGCATGCAAGAATGCATACACATACAGCTCCTCCATCCTCTATCTTTCCTGATCCTGTAGGAGAGGGGCCAGAGGGGAGAACCTAGGCTGAGGTATGTCAGTGTAGCAGGAGAGAAAGCGAGCTGCAACAGGTACTCGAACTGTGGCTCCTATTGTGCAGAAGTGAGCGTCTCTACTGACCTGGCCAAAAAGTATTTGTTTCTCTCCTTCTTTATTTCTCTTCATTCATATATCTGTATTTGTATTGCTTGCTCTCACCCACAACCTCTCTCTGTGTCTCTCTCTCCACACTTCTCTCTCTCTGTCCGTCCATCAGTGCTGTTCTCTTGGAGATAAAGTTGAAACTGTCCTTGCCTTTCCAGTGATACCCACTGATGCCACACCTGCAGTAGCTGCTTCAAAAACCCACTGCAAAAGCACACACACACACACACACACACACACACAGACGCTGGGGGCAGATTTTTTCCTGTTCATCCATAAAATGTAGATTTAGAGATAACATCTTCAAAAGGGCTATGAACACATTGAAGCAACACAAACACACATACACACCAGAAGGTAGACTGCTCTAACTTATCTCTGACTTTTACCCCTGTAATTGGGATGAATGGATTTCTGAGAGAGGGCTATTAGCACAGGAGGGGATTGTAGGAAAATAGCGCTGATAGAGTGGGCAGCTCTGCTTCTAGCCCCTAGGCAACTTTGCAGTATTTTGTTTTTTGATGTGTTATTTCTTACATTACTAGGCCAGAAAACATTTTGTGTTATTACATACAGCCGGGAAAAACATTTGGAAATCAGAGCGACGCCAACTCACCAGCATTACGACCAGAAATATGACTTTCTCGATTCGGATCCTTTGTTCGTATCCCCCAGGGCAATTTAACTGTTTCCAGAGGCAGATCCAGAAGAGGTACTCGGAGTGGACTTCTAGTCCGACTCAGGAGGCGCGTACATCACCCACCACTTCCGAGTATATAACTCGCTAATGTTCAGTCTCTGGATAATAGAGTTGATGAGTTGAGGGTGAGGATTTCCTTCCAGAGAGACATCAGGGATTGAACGGAAACATGGCTCTCTCGGGATATACTGTCTGAGTCCGTACAGCCAGTTGGGTTCTCAGTTCATTGCGCAGACAGGAATAAATATCTCTCCGGGAAGAAGAAGGGTGGTGGTGTATGTTTCATGATTAACTATTCATGGTGTGATTGTGATGACATACAGGAACTGAAGTCCTTTTGTTCACCCTACCTAGAATACCTCACAATCAAACACCGACCGTGTTACCTCCCAAGAGAATTCTCTTCGGTTATAGTCACAGCCATATATATTCCCCCCCAAGCCGATACCATGACGGCCCTCAAAGAACTTCACTGGGCTTTCTGCAAACTGGAAAACACATTCTGAGGCTGCATTTATTGTAGCTGGGGATTTTAACAAAGCAAATTTGATGAAAATGCTACCAAAGTTCTATCAACACATAGACTGTAGTACTCGCGCTGCTAAAACACTCAACCACTGCTACTCCAACATCCGGGATGCCTACAAGGCCCTCCCCTCTGCAAATCTGACCACAACTCCATTTTGCTCCTCTCTTCCTATAGGCAGAAATTCAAACAGAAAGTACCCACTTCAATTTGCTTACCGCCCCAATAGATCCACAGACAATGTGTCACGTTTGTCATATGATGGAGACCAAGGCGCAGCATGTGTATCGTTCCACATTTTATTTAAACTGTGAAACTATGCAAAACATACAAATAAACTTAATAAACAAAACAACAAACTGTGACGAAGAGGTGCAACATACACTTACTCAAAATAATCTCCCACCAAAACCTAGTGGGAAAAACAACAATTTAAATATGATCCCCAATTAGAGACAACGATGACCAGCTGCCTCTAATTGGAGATCATCCCAAAAACAACAACATAGAAATACAGAAACTAGAACTCCACATAGAAATACATAAACTAGACAAAACCCCCAACATAGAAAAAAGAAACTAGAACCAACATAGACATAAATAAACTAGACAAAACCCCCTGTCATGCCCTGACCTACTCTACCATAGAAAATAAAAGCTTTCTATGGTCAGTACGTGACACAATGCAATAGCCATAGCACTGCACTGCCCTATCCCATCTGGACAATGCTGAGAATGCTGTTCATTGACTACAGGAAACAGCAGAGGGCGCACCCCCTATCCACATCGACGGGACCGCAGTGAAAGTGGAAAGCTTCAAGTACCT
Source organism: Salmo trutta (assembly GCF_901001165.1). Taxonomy (NCBI): domain Eukaryota; kingdom Metazoa; phylum Chordata; class Actinopteri; order Salmoniformes; family Salmonidae; genus Salmo; species Salmo trutta. Next base: position 15,835,583 of record NC_042957.1, read on the forward strand.
CGGCGTACACATGACTGACAAACTGAAATGGTCCACTCACACAGACAGTGTGGTGAAGACGGCACAACAGCGCCTCTTCAACCTCAGGAGGCTGATGAAATTTGGCTTGTTACCTAAAACCCTCACAAACGTTTACAGATGCACAACTGAGAGCATCCTGTTGGACTGTATCATCGCCTGGTACTGCAACTGCACCACCCGCAACTACAGGGCTCTCCAGAGGGTGGTGTGGTCTGCCCAGCGCATCACCAGGGGCAAACTACCTGCCCTCCAGGACATCTACAGCACCCGATGCCACAGGAAGGCCAAAAGATCATCAACGACAACAACCACTCGAGCCACTTCCTGTTCACCCCGCTATCATCCAGAAGGCGAGGTTAGTACAGATGCATCAAAGCTGGGAACGAGATACTGAAAAACAACGTCTATCTCAAGGACATCAGACTGTTAAATAACCATCACTAACACAGAGAGGCTGCTGCCTACATATAGACTTGAAATCACTGGTCACTTTAATAGTGGGACACTAGTCACTTTAATAATGTTTACATATCTTGCATTACTCAACATATTACTCATTACTGATTCTAAGATTTGTTTTTGTTCATGTGTATGTTTTTGCTGTTTGTTCTGTGTTATAGAGCCAAAAATATTGGAGAAGTGGTTTATCCATACATCTCCGTTTTGGATAGATACCTCTTCGTGTTATTGTTTGCTTAGAGTTTTCCAATTTTCCCAGAAGTGGTTAGATTCTGTGGATTCTTTAACTACATTGAGCTGATTTCTGACGTGCTGTTCCTTCTTTTTCTGTTGTGTGTTTCTGTCTTGTTTTAGTGATTCACCATAGTGAAGGTGTAGGCTCAGGTTTTCTGGGTCTCTATGTTTTTGGTTGGATAGGTATCTCAATTTCTTATGAATCAGTTATGAATACTTACACTCTCCAACTACAATATATTTTACATGAGAACCACACAGAAGCTGGCAGCACCCCAGCTGTGAAACTGAACTGAAAGGCATGAGACGTCCATTGAACACAAACCCGTTTTCAATTACATGAGATCCTCCCCTCTCACCGTATATGTGTGTGAGGAATCACTCTGGAATGCAATTCCAGTGGGTGTCACAAATTCCTGTCCAATCGTTCGACAAACGGAGGAAAATAGCTCCACAACTTCAGAACAGGTTCGGGTTTAAGTGGAGTGAAATAGATTTGCACTTTTTGCGAAACGTTCTGCAGGTGCTGTGTTAATGAATATTTACACTTTTTTAAGTAATTGAAATTTAAATTGCAAAATCAGAGAACTAAGTGTGTCACATTGAACTGTTAGCTCACAGAGAAAACTTTGTGCAACTCACACAAATAGATAACTCTGATTCTATAGTAGCATATTCAGTTAAAGCCATTGGGGAGAGTGAATCAAACCAATCGAGATGGTCATTTTAAGTGGTTTATTATCTTGCTTATATTCTGTCTCCATCACAGTGAATTACAGCCTATCACAATTCTAAAAACAAAAGGAAAAGTTTTAAAATCCACCATTATAGTCAATACACCTTAATAGTCCAATTTTACAGCTCACAAATGATGAATAATCAATCTGAAATAAATTATTATTGTTAGTAGATAAATGTTGTCTGTTTGGTCCTCTCCATCACTGTGAACATGTGGTATGTAAATCAGGTTAGGCTTAACATACAAAGCCTTTCGAAAGTATTCACACCCCTTGACATTTTGCCACATTTTGTTGTGTTATAGCCTGAATTTAACATTTATAAAATGTAGATTTTGTGTCACTGGCCTACACACAATACCTCATAATTTCAAAGTGGAATTATGTTTGTAGAATTTTTTACAAATTAATAAAAAATGAAAAGCTCATATGTCTTAAGTCAATAAGTATTCAACTCCTTTGTAATGGCAAGCCTTAAGTTCAAGAGTAAAAATGTGCTTAGCAAGTCACATAATAAGTTGCATGGACTCACTCTGTGTGCAATAATAGTGTTTAACATGATTTTTATATGACTACCTCATCTCTGTACCCCACACATACAATTAACTGCAAGGTCCCTCAGTCGAGCAGTGAATTTCAGACAGATTCAACCAGAATGACCAGGGTTTTCCAATGCCAAGCAAAGAAGGACACCTATTGGTAGATGGGTTAAAAAAAGCAGACATTGAATATCCTTTTGAGCATGGTGAAGTAAATAATTACACTTTGGATGGAGTATGAATACACCCAGTCACTACAAAGACACAGGTGTCCTTCCTAATTCAGTTGCCGGAGAGGAAGGAAACCGCTCAAGGATTTCACCATGAGGCCAACGGTGACTTTAAAACAGTTACAGAGTTTAATGACTGTGATAGGGAAAACTGAGGATGGAACAACAACATTATGGTTACTCCACAATACTAACCCAAATGACAGACTGAAAAGAAGGAAGCCTGTACAGAAAAAATATTCCAAAACATGCATCCTGTTTGCAACAACGCACTAAAGTAAAACTACAAAAAACGGGGCAAAGGAATTAACTTTATGTCCCGAATAAAAACTTGATGTTTGAGCCAAATCCAACACAACACATCACTGAGTACCACTCTTCATATATTCAGCAATGGTTGTAGCTGCATCATGTCATGGGTATGCATCGACAAGGGGGTATAGAAATACATGGAATAGAGCTAAGCACAGGCAAAATCCTAGAGGAAAACCTGGTTTAGTCTGCTTTCCACCAGACACTGGGAGAGTAATTCACCTTTCAGCAGGACAATAACCTAAAACACAAGGACAAATATACACTGGAGTTGCTTACCAAGATGACATTGAAAGTTCCTGAGTGGCCTAGTTACAGTTTTTACTTAAATCGGCTTCAAAATCTATGGCAAGACCTGAAAATGGTTGTCTAGCAATAATCAACAACCAACTTGACAGAGCTTGAAGAATTTTATAAAGAATAATGTGCAAATACAAATACTGTACAATCCGCTACCAAAGGTAATTCTAACACGTATTGACTCAGTGGTGTGAATTTCCGTGTTCATTTTCAATACATTTGCTAAAATGTCTAATAACATGTTTCACTCTGTCATTTTGGGGTATTGTGTGTAGATGTGTGAGAGAAAATATTTTTAATCCATTTTGAATTCAAGCTTTAACACAACAGAATGTGGAATAAGTAAAGGGGTATGAATACTTTCTGAAGGCCTGAAGACAGGATAATCCAACTAAGCCAGCTATGACACATGCCCTTGTCATGTAAGACTGCAGCATACCAAAAATACATCCACAACTAGATTCCTCATTAGTGTCACCGCCCAGCAGTATAGCATGGAGCTTTTCTTCTGAGAGTTACATGGGCTAACAGCATTCAACATGAGCTGAGAGCTGTCCAATGCCTATACAGTACATACTCCTGGGGGACGTGTGTGTGTGTGTGTGTGTGTGTGTGTGTGTGTGTGTGTGTGTGTGTGTGTGTGTTGTGTGTTGTGTGTTGTGTGTTGTGTGTGTTGTGTGTGTGTGTGTGTGTGTGCCTGTGTGCCTGTGCGTCATCTCAGGCTTGATAAACACAAATGAAAAGGTCCATTTGGTGCTGGTCCCTGGAGGGGAAAGAAACAAGAGATACTGGATGCTCAGGCTGCTGGGTCTGTCTGGGAGAGATGAGGTCTTGATTTACTGGAGCCGTGATACCAGTCTGGTGTATCTGCAGATAACAGAATTAAGCTATACCGTAAGGTAGGAAATCAGTGGAAGAGGTGTGTAGTAGTATCGGATGTTATGTGTAGGGGGATGGAATGTACTTTACAGGTATGGTGCAACTCTTGCTACAAACATTTGGCTCAATCCAGACTGATTTTGCCCTTCTGTAAATTGATATGATAATATAGCAGTTTGTTGTTGTCATGGCACATTGCCTGGATGGGATGAGAAATCAGAGCAGGGTATTCAGTTTGGTGAAATAGCAACATAAAGTAATAACGATTTAGATGTTTTTCTACCACCAGCTGTGTGTTGATTTAGAAATACATCTAGAAGATTATATCTTGTTTTGTTTGTATCATACAAACTTCATGGCTAAGTTGTGAGAGTGTGAACCCTGAGAGGCCTGCTGTAAAGCCAGAACCACCCTGGGACACGCTCCAATCACACTTCCAAATCCATCTCTACTGTTTACTTTCTAATGAGTTCTTACCAAGAGAGAGTGAAAGTGAGAGGAGACAGAAAACACAACAAGGCCTTTGGCAAACGACACAAATCCTGGTTTTGTGCTTTTCTGAGTTCGTAATTTTTCTAATTTGTCTTGGATGGTGGTTCGGCTGATCTCAGTTAAACTTTTAATAAGCCCTATTTCACGGCGCATAGCTGAGAGATTAGAACTGACAGGGCAGGCGTGGGCTAGCAGTCAGAGAGCAGCTCTGAGCAGTTCCAGGGCTTTGCTCCGGCTTGGAAATGGTTCAAGAAACGGAAAAAGACAGGGTCCAGAGGTACTCTGCCTTGACCCATGGGATAGAGGGACGCTAGGGTCCAAAGGGCGTCTGCCTTGCACCAGGGGGAGTGATCATGCAGAATCACTCATTTATATTGGAAAGCACCCTGCGCCTTAAAAGTGCGCCTTGGAGAGCCTAAGTTGTGCCAAGAGAACCCTTTTTTTGGACAAGCTAAGTTTTCGTAACTGTAATGTTTACATGAATTCTAATTATTTCCAGGGATACACAACATTCTGAGATATATGTAGATATATTTGTCAGAAAGAATACCATATTTCCCTTGACGGAGTGATGCTGAATGTAAAAAAAATGGCTCAACTTACCCCACTCTCCCCTACACTAGGAAAGATTGCCTGGTTAAACAGACTGACCCCCTGTGCTCTCGTTCCTGTGGACGATCGAAAGAGGCTATAGGAAGGGTGCCAGAAGTTTATTTGGAATTCAGCCGAACATAGGGATTAGGGTGTATAGGGTATAAGAGGTTGTTCTCACAGACTAGGTCTGCAAGATGGAGCAGGCAAACGCTCTAAAAGTGATGGCTTCATGGCTTCATAGCTTCATGACTTCATGGTTTCATGACTTCATGACTTCATGGTTTCATGACTTCATGGTTTCATGGCTTCATGGCCCAGGCCAGCTGATTATCCTGAGAGTGACTGAACTGCAGCATTAACCAGAGGAACAGAACAGATCTGCTTGGCTAGGGGGTGGATGTCTTTTATTTTATGGATGTCTGTCATTTTAGCCATATTGGCAAGAGGGAGGGGGTAATGTGAACAGGACTTTCAGCAGGTCTTTACTGGCTCGTTAGTGCCAGAGGAGTGATGGGACAAAGACAGTGAGAATGCAAAAAAGTGTTTTACTGTGATTGGAAGGAAGAGGGGCAGAGCAGGTACAGAGGGAGATTAAACCAGTGAAAAGTACAAAGACTCTTTCAAAAATAAAAAAATAAAACATTTTCAAAGATTCTCATTTGCGAACTACAATGTACATTTTTTTAAGATTATTCCCTCAGATACTTGAGATCTAATGATGGAAACCTGAAACTTCAAATACAGAGTGAGTCAGATTAAAACACTATTGTGTGTTACCACAATGAAACCTGACAGTTATTGTGTGATAATTTGATGAGAAAATAGTTTGAATGGGTCTTGATTGGGCCAGAAACAAGCCCTAGTAATTACATACAGATCATCAGAACAGAACTCAAACCTGCTGTGACTGACCTGTGTGTGTGTGTGTGTGTGTGTGTGTGTGTGTGTGTGTGTGTGTGTGTGTGTGTGTGTGTGTGTGTGTGTGTGTGTGTGTGTGTGTGTGTGTGTGTGTGTGTGTGTGTGTGTGTGTGTGTGTGTGTGTGTGTGTGTGTGTGTGTGCGCGCGTCTCTCTCTTTCAAGGTGTAAGGCACTTACTTCTTTACTCTAGCTGTCATCAGAGGCAACAAGCAACAGTAGCTCCCTGCAACAAAAACAGCTTGTCAGCTTGTCATGGCTAGCTGGAAGCTAGCTGAATGTTGCTTTCTGGTGGCCAAAGGAGGAACACTGTCACACTTCACATCCACCTCCATACACTAAAGTACCTCTAATGCTGATATATGACCGGACCTTCAACTGCTTATGGTATTCTGACATCTGGTTTGAGATGCCTTTTAATAAATAAGAGAAACAGTCATATAAAGCTAGACACAGATATTGTGATATTATGTAGGTCTAAGGAAATAAGACTGAACAGTAGGGCATACAGATGTTGGGTCTTAATTTGACCAGTTTCGTACAGCGGAGTTAAATAATCATGCAGCATGAGGATTTGGTTATTCCCCCCCAAAAGTGATCATTTCTAACAGTAAATTAGTTTTGATAGGGTATAGTAGGCTACAGTTTAGGTGTAGCCTACGGCTGCATTTTGGATACACTTGTATGTCGTAGTGGAGATGTGTAGGGTTGCACACTTGAATGTCACAGTAGTAGGACATTTATTCTGTCTGGTGCTTTTGAGCGAGAGAGAGAAAAAGAGAACTGCAGGTCTTCAGTGAATTTATGTAAATCACAATGCTCATTTGAATTTCTTGCAGCGAAGGAAAATTCTAAGCAACAACATAGTGATCCAATTAAGATACTACACCTGTACCTTGAATGGGAATGAATTCCTTGATATTGACTATCACACAGGTGAAAGCATGAGCAGTTCTTGAACTGCTTAGTGTACTATATAAAAAATATATATATATATATTTTATTTCAGCTTCCCAACCCTGAGAGTACAGGAAGGTCAAGATGTAGTGTTAATGCTACCAATGGATGCATGCATTCTAAACTCAAAATGTCCACTGTAGATCTTCAATCAAGGGCTCATATGATAGCCCATACTTATAAGCTACTGGCTCTATATTGAGTGCACCAGAGGGTTCTCATGGCATCATTTGTCTTGCTTTGGGTAAACATTGTCATTTTGGCCCAGCAGTTTTGAGGCACCCCAGTCAGCCTTGTTTAATGGAAGTATCCATCTGCAGTGATTCATGATGTCTCCATAGTGACAGGAAGCTGAGCACTGATGATCAGTGGTGGGGGAATACTACCTCTGTGTGGCCATATAGAGTAACTGCCATTTACTGACAGACAAAAGAATGTCACTATACCGCAATCCTTTAAGTGGACCATACAAAAATACTTAGGATGCTTAATAAGTGACAACAAACCACAAATATATAATTAAATGGAATAATCGTACCACAAATCTTAAACCTTTTCAGAATTCCATGACTTCTAAAGTTCGTATATTTATTCTCTGTAATAGCATTTGCCCCATCATAATACCTTATTTATACTATATCATAACATGCTTTCTATGGACAAATAAAACTCATAGATTTAAAAAGGAAGGTTTTACATCTTCCTAAACCTGAGGGTGGTTTTAACCTTCCAGACTTGGAATTGTATCAACTCGCCACCCAGGACTTTTACTTCCGACATACACTGAGTATACAAAATACTAAGAACACCTGCTCTTTCATAACAGACTGACCAGAAGAATCTAGGAGAAAAATCTATGATCCCTTATTGATGTCACTTGTTAAATCCACTTGTAGATAAAGGGGAGGAGACAGGTTAAAGAAGGATTTTTAAGCCTTGAGACAATTTAGACATGGATTGTGTATGTGTGCCATTCAGTGTGAATGGGCAAGACAAAATATTTAAGTGCCTTTGAACAGGGTTTAGTACACCGGTTTGTGTCAAGAACTGCAACACTGCTGGATTTTTCACACTCAACAGTTTACTGTCTGTATCAAGAATGGTCCACCACCCAAAGGACATCCATCCAGCTTGGCACAACTGTGAGAAGCATTGGAGTCAACATGGGCCAGCATCGTTGTGGAACACTTTCGACACCTTGTAGAGTCACTGCCCTGACAAATTGAGGCTGTTCTGAGGGCAAAATGGGGGTGCAACTCAATATTAGGAAGGTGTTCCTAATTGTTGGTATACTCAGAGTATATGCATGCGCACACACACACACACACACACACACACACACACACACACACACACACACACACACACACACACACACACACACACACACACGGTACCAGTCACAAGTTTGGACACACCTACTCATTCAAGGGTTTTTCTTTATTTGTACTATTTTCTACATTGTATAATAATAGTGAAGACATCAACAATATGAAATAACACATGGAATCATGTTGTAACCAAAAAAGTGTTAAGAAAATAAAAAATATATATATTTGAGATTCTTCAAATTTGCCTCTCTTTGCCTTGATGATAGCTTTGCACACTCTTGGCATTTTCTCAACCAGCTTCACCTGGAATGCCTTTCCAACAGTCTTGAAGAATCATATGAGTTCCCACATATGCTGAGCACTTGTTGGCTGCTTTTCCTTGACTCTGCGGTCCAACTCATCCCAAACCATCTCAATTGGGTTGAGGTCGGATGATTGTAGAGGCCAGGTCATCTGATGTGTCACTCTTCTTCTTGGTCAAACAGCCCTTACACAGCCTGGAGGTGTGTTGGGTCATTGTCCTGTTGAAAAACAAATGATAGTGCCACTAAGCGCAAACCAGATGGGATGGTGTATCGCTGTAGAATGCTGTGGTATCCATGCTGCTTAAGTGTGCCTTGAATTCTAAATAAATCGCCAACAGTGTCACCAGCAAAGCACCCCCACACCATAACACCTCCTCCTCCATGCTTCACAGTGGGAACCACACATGTGGCGGTCATCAGTTCACCTACTCTGCATCTCACAAAGACACAGCGGTTGGAACCGAAAATCTCAAATTTGGACTCATCAGACCAAAGAACAGATTTCCACCGGTATAACATCCATTGCTAGTGTTTCTTTGCCCAAGCAAGTCTCTTCTTCTTTTGGTGTCCTTTAGTAGTGGTTTCTTTGCAGCAATTCGACCATGAAGGCCTGATTCATGCAGTCTCCTCTGAACAGTTGATGTTGAGATGTGTCTGTTACTTTAACTCTGTGAAGCATTTCTTTGGGCTGCAATCTGAGGTGCAGTTAACTCTAATGAACTCATCCTCTGCAACAGAGGTAACTGGGTGTTCCATGTGTCGGTCCTCATGAGAGCCAGTTTCAACATAGAACTTGATGGGTTTTGCGACTGCACAAATTTTCTGGATTGACTGACCTTCAGGTCTTAAAGTAATTGATGATGGACTGTCATTTCTCTTTGCTTATTTGAGCTGTCTTTCACCAAACAGGGCTATGTTCTGTAAACCATCCCTACCTTGTCAAAACTCAACTGATCGGCTCAAACACATTTTTTTATTTTTTTATTTCACCTTTATTTAACCAGGTAGGCCAGTTGAGAACAAGTTCTCATTTACAACTGCGACCTGGCCAAGAATAAAGCAAAGTAGTTTGACACATACAACAACACAGAGTTACACATGGAATAAACAAACATACAGTCAATAATACAGTAGAAAAAGTCTATATACAGTGTGTGTAAATGAGGTAAGATAAGGGAGGTAAGGCAATAAATAGGCCATGGGGGCGACATAATTACAATATACCAATTAAACACTGGAGTGATTGATGTGCAGAAGATGAATGTGCAAGTAGAGATACTGGGGTGCAAAGGAGCAAGATAAATAAATAAATACAGTATAGGGATGAGGTAGTTGGATGGGCTATATTACAGATGGGTTATGTACAGGTGCAGCGATCTGTGAGCTGCTCTGACAGCTGGTGCTTAAATCTAGTGAAGGAGATATGAGTCTCCAGCTTCAGTGATTTTTGCAGATTGATCCAGTCATTGGCAGCAGAGAACTGGAAGGAAAGGAGGCCAAAGTAGGAATTGGCTTTGGGGGTGATTAGTGAGATATACCTGCTGGAGCGTGTGCTACGGGTGGGTGCTGCTATGGTGACCAGTGAGCTGAGATAAGGCGGGGCTTTAACTAGCAGAGGCTTGTAGATGACCTGGAGCCAGTGGGTTTGGCAACGAGTATGAAGCGAGGGCCAGCCAATGAGAGCCTATCGGTCACAATGGTGGGTAGTATATGGGGCTTTGGTGACAAAACGGATGGCACTGTGATAGACTGCATCCAACTTGTTGAGTAGAGTGTTGGATGCTATTTTGTAAATGACATCGCCGAAGTCGAGGATCGGTCGGATGGTCAGTTTTACGAGGGTATGTTTGGCAGCATGAGTGAAGGAGGCTTTGTTGCGAAATAGGAAGCCGATTCTAGATTTCATTTTGGATTGGAGATGCTTGATGTGAGTCTGGAAGGAGAGTTTACAGTCTAACCAGACACCTAGGTATTTGTAGTTGTCCACATATTCAGTCAGAACTGTCCAGAGTAGTGATGCTACACGGACGGGCAGGTTCGGGCAGATATCTGTTGAAGAGCATGCACTTAGTTTTACTTGCATTTAAGAGCAGTTGGAGGCAACAGAAGCAGAGTTGTATGGCATGGAAGCTCATCTGGAGGTTAGTTAACAGTGTCCAAAGAAAGGCCCAAAGTATACAGAATGGTGTGGTCTGCGTAGAGGTGGATCAGAGAATTACCAGCAGCAAGAGCGACATCATTGATGTACACAGAAGAGAGTCGGCCCGAGAATTGGGCACCCCCATAGAGACTACCAGAGGTCCAGACAACAGGCCCTCCGATTTGACACACTGAACTCTATCAGAGAAGTAGTTGGTGAACCAGGGGAAGCAGTCATTTGAGAAACCAAGACTGTTTAGTCTGCCGATAAGAATGTGGTGATTGACAGAGTCGAAAGCCTTGGCCAGGTCGATGAATACGGCTGCACTGTAATGTCTCTTATCGATGGCGGTTATGATATCGTTTAGGACCTTGAGTGTGGCTGAGGTGCACACATGACCAGCTCTGAAACAAGATTGCACCTGGGGAGTAGGAGTGGAGCTAGGCACTGCAGGTCTTGGATTAACCTCTACATCAACCGAGGAGGAGTAGGATAAGGGTACGGCTAAAGGCTATCAGAACTGGTCGTCTAGTATGTTCGGAACAGAGAGTAAAAGGAGCAGGTTTCTGGGCGCGATAGAATAGATTCAAGGCATAATGTACAGACAAAGGTATGGTAGGATGTGAGTACATTGGACGTAAACCTAGGCATTGTGTGATGACGAGAGAGATATTGTCTATAGAAACATTTAAACCAGGTGATGTCATCGCATATGTGGGAGGTGGAACTAAATGGTTGGTTAAGGCATGTTGAGTAGGTCTAGAGGCTCTACAGTGAAATAAAACAATAATCACTAACCAGAACCGTAACAGACAAGGCATATTGACATTAGGGAGAGGCATGCGCAGTCGAGTGATCATAAGGGTTCAGTGAATGGTTGGGCTGGCTGGAGACACGGCAATTCAGACAGCTAGCAGGCCGGGGCTAGCAAGCTAGCAGAAGGGCCTTAGAGGGACGTTAGCGACGGAGGAAAGTTTGTTTTAACCTCCTCGTGCGGTTCCATCGATAGACCAGTCGTGATGGATTACTAGGGTTCCGTGTAGCAGAGGGGTCCAGTCCAATTGGCAAATGGATCTATTCAGCTAACAGTACAATATGCTCTAGACAGCTGGCGGGCTGCGGCTAGCAGGCTAGCAAATGGGCATTCGGGGGACGTCGCGATCGAGGGGCCTGTTGGAAGAAAAACCCTCGGCAGATTACGTCGGTAGTCCAGTCATGATGGATAAGCAGGGCTTCGTATGGTAAAAGGGGCCCAGGCCGATTGGCAAAATAGGAATAGTGGCATGAGAAATTGGCCGATGGACCTATTAGCTAACAGTCCGATATGCTCTAGACAGCTAGCGGGCCGCGGCTAGCAGGCTAGCAGATGGGCATTCAGGGGACGTCGCGACGTAGGAGCCAGTTGAGTAACCCCCTCAAGCAGATTATGTCGTGAAGAATCGTCAGGGTTCCGTACCCCGTACCAGCAGTAAAAGGGGTCCAGGAGTGGCTGATGCAGGTGCTGGAGATGGGGGTGTGATGTTCTGGATGTTTGTGTCATCTGTATGTTGTCATTTATATGTGTAGTTTTTGCATTATTATTTTTTTAATAATAAATAAAATCGTACACTTTTTGGGGGGGTGATTGGGAAGGAATTCATTCAGGATTAAAACCTCTGAAACGTAACTAAATGTAATCAAACATGTAATCTACTGTATGTAATCCCAAAAAGTAATTATCTATCAGGGCCATAAACAATAACTAGTAATGCTGCATACTCCTAGAAAGGTTAAAATCTCACCTTTCTGGTAAAAATAGTTCTAAATTGATGAGGCACAGTTTCGTTTGAGGACACAAGCTTAAGTACACAGTACAAATATGATACAAATATGAAATATGTTATATTTCCTGTTCAATAAAAATGTATGAATGAGGCTTGAAATGACTTATATTCTTCTACATTGGTCAGTTAAAAATTGCTTTTTTAATTCTATCACAGAAATAAATGTAGCCTTATAATTTATCGATGAATTCTGAAAAGCTATCCAAGGATTATTCCATAGGACTGTGTTTATTTGTGTGATATTGGTTCTTGTAGAATACGTAAACATTTCTTCCATATTGTTATAGTGTTCTTAACTATGAAGTTGTCAATGCTCTTAGCTTAATCCTTTGAAAATAGACATGTGAAAAGATTCTGGGGATGAGCATTCCATCTTCAATATGGACCCATTGTTCCTCTTTAGTGGGGCATAGCTAATTGAATGCTGCACGCCATTTGAAGTGCCGCTCAGAGTGGGAGCAGAGGGTTGAGACCGCTTGGGGGGGCAGCTAACAATGAGGAGGGGACAAATCAAAGGGTGGACATGATGAAATGGATCTATCACTAATCTGTGTGTGGTGTGTGCCTTATCTGATTCCACTGTGATGTACAGTACCAGTCAAAAGTTTGGACACACCCACTCATTCCATGGTTTTCCTTTATTTTTACTATTTTCTACATTGTAGAATAATAGTGAAGACATCCAAACTATGACATAACACATGGAACCAACCAATATTTGAGATTCTTCAAAGTAGCAACCCTTTGCCTTGGTGACCGCTTTGCACATCCTTGGCATTCTCTCACCCAGCTTCACGAGGTAGTCACCTGGAATGCATTTAAATTAACAGGTGTGACTTGTTAAAAATTAATTTGTGGAATTTATTTCCTTCTTAATGCTATCTAAAATGGCGTAGCAGTCAGACGTCTTTGTCCTTCGTCTTGTCGTGTCCCATGTATATATACTGCTCAAAAAAATAAAGGGAACACTTAAACAACACATCCTAGATCTGAATGAAAGAAATAATCTTATTAAATACTTTTTTCTTTACATAGTTGAATGTGTTGACAACAAAATCACACAAAAATAATCAATGGAAATCCAATTTATCAACCCATGGAGGTCTGGATTTGGAGTCACACTCAAAATTAAAGTGGAAAACCACACTACAGGCTGATCCAACTTTGATGTAATGTCCTTAAAACAAGTCAAAATGAGGCTCAATAGTGTGTGTGGCCTCCACGTGCCTGTATGACCTCCCTACAACGCCTGGGCATGCTCCTGATGAGGTGGCGGATGGTCTCCTGAGGGATCTCCTCCCAAACCCGGACTGAAGCATCCGCCAACTCCTGGACAGTCTGTGGTGCAACGTGGCGTTGGTGGATGGAGCGAGACATGATGTCCCAGATGTGCTCAATTGGATTCAGTCCATAGCATCAATGCCTTCCTCTTGCAGGAACTGCTGACACACTCCAGCCACATGAGGTCTAGCATTGTCTTGCATTAGGAGGAACCCAGGGCCAACCGCACCAGCATATGGTCTGACAAGGTGTCTGAGGATCTCATCTCGGTACCTAATGGCAGTCAGGCTACCTCTGGCGAGCACATGGAGGGCCCCCCCAAAAAATGCCACCCCACACCATGACTGACCCACCGCCAAACCGGTCATGCTGGAGGATGTTGCAGGCAGCAGAACGTTCTCCACGGCGTCTCCAGACTCTGTCACGTCTGTCACATGTGCTCAGTGTGAACCTGCTTTCATCTGTGAAGAGCACAGGGCGCCAGTGGCGAATTTGCCAATCTTGGTGTTCTCTGGCAAATGCCAAACGTCCTGCACGGTGTTGGGCTGTAAACACAACCCCCACCTGTGGACATCGGGCCCTCATACCACCCTCATGGAGTCTGTTTCTGACCGTTTGAGCAGACACATGCACATTTGTGGCCTGCTGGAGGTCATTTTGCAGGGCTCTGGCAGTGCTCCTCCTGCTCCTCCTTGCACAAAGGCGGAGGTAGCGGTCCTGCTGCTGGGTTGTTGCCCTCCTACGGCCTCCTCCACATCTCCTGATGTACTGGCCTGTCTCCTGGTAGCGCCTCCATGCTCTGGACACTACGCTGACAGACACAGCAAACCTTCTTGCCATGTGCCATCCTGGATGAGCTGCGCTACCTGAGCCACTTGTGTGGGTTGTAGACTCCGTCTCATGCTACCACTAGAGTGAAAGCACCGCCAGCATTCAAAAGTGACCAAAACATCAGCCAGGAAGCATAGGAACTGAGAAGTGGTCTGTGGTCCCCACCTGCAGAACCACTCCTTTATTGGGGGTGTCTTGCTAATTGCCTATAATTTCCACCTGTTATCTATTCCATTTGCACAACAGCATGTGAAATGTATTGTCAATCAGTGTTGCTTCCTAAGTGGACAGTTTGATTTCACAGAAGTGTGATTGACTTGGAGTTACATTGTGTTGTTTAAGTGTTCCCTTTATTTTTTTGAGCAGTGTATATTTTTATATATTTTTCTTCTTTTTTATATTTTTCTAAACCTCAACTTCAAAATACTCTCCTGCAACCCGCCCCACCCAATGTGGTGTGGATCTGCTTTTTTGTAAGGTATTTTTTTTTAACCTCTGAATCGGAATCCCCCAACAGAAGCTAGCCAGCTAACTAGCTACTAGCTAGTAGTCAGCTAACCACTGCTAGCGGTCATCAGCTACCTTTAGCTCGGAGAGTTCTCGCTAGTTTGTACAACGCGATTCAAACCAGAACATACCGGACCTATTTTTTCTCCATATCCCCGGATTCCTACCGCAAGCTCTGAACCTTCTCACCTGGATCATCGCAGCTAGCTAGCTGCAATCCGAGTGACTACTCCTGGCTAACGTCTCTGTCTCGAAGCAAGCACCAATTAGCCTGGAGCTAGCACATGCTAGGCCCATCTCCCGGCTAGCTGAATAGGTCCATCAGCCACTCCTGGACCCCTTTTACTGCCGGTACGGGGTACGGAACCCTGACGATTCTTCACGACGTAATCTGCTTGAGGGGGTTACTCAACTGGCTCCTACGTCGCGACGTCCCCTGAATGCCCATCTGCTAGCCTGCTAGCCGTGGCCCGCTAGCTGTCTAGTGCATATCGGACTGTTACAGCGACAAAACCACTGTAACAAAACCACTCTCTCCTGCTGTTAGTGGCTGTGACATAGGGTTCAGCCAGGAGTTGATGGGCAGTTGGAAGAACTAATGAAATGGTAGGAGGGACATCCCAGCTTCAAGTGGTGTCTGATTTTACATCCTGCTTCATACAGGCATTAGTGAGAATTATCACATGAGAGGTTCCCATTATTGATGAACTGGAAATTTGTCAGGTTATAAATACATTTACATTTTAGTCATTTAGCAGACACTCTTATCCAGAGCGACTTATAGTAAGTGAATGCATACATTTCATTTCATACATTCGTTTTTCATACTGGCCCCCCATGGGAATCGAACTCACAACCCTGGCATTGCAAACACCGTGTTCTACCAACTGAGCTACAGAGAAGACTGTGTCAAATAGCTGTCAATGAATGACATGCACTAACAAATTTCTAAATTTCCCCTTGTGCATTCTATTATTACAACTCTTAATAGCAGTAAGTTCCTCAACAAAAACTCATTCGGGATCTCTGGTCCATATTGACCCTGTTCTGGGTCCGGATCCTTAATCGACATCCATGTCTTCAGCGCCCAGGGAACTGTGCGTTAACTGCCTTGTTCAGGGGCAGAACAACAGATTTTTACCTTGTCAGTTCGGGGATTCGGTTACTGGCCCAATGCTTTATTGACCTCTCCAAGGCTTTTGGCACTGTGAACAGGGAACTACTATGGGGAATTCTACTCAAATTTGTCTGTCCAGACAAATTTGTCAACATCCTTTGCCAGTTCCATAATGGGATGATGGCTCGGGTGGACATAGCAGGGCAGGAGTCAGTGACCTTTGGAGTAAGCATTGGTGTGAGGCAGGGGTATGTGCTAGCATCTGTACTGTTTAACATCTTCCTTCTATGTGTCACCCAGCTTCTCCACAAGGAGCTTGATTACAGCACCGGGTTTGCGGTGGACTTCAGGCAGGATGGAAACCTATTCAACATCAGGAGCCTCCAAGTAACCACCAAGGTTTTTGACGGGGCGGATTCTTGAGCTGCAGTATGCTGATGACTGTGCTCTTGTGGTCTACACTCCAGAAGACCTTCAGTCCGTCCTTGTAGTGGCTGTGAGGGTCTATAGCAGGATGGGACAGTCTATTAACATCACCAAGGCAGAGGTGGTCTGCCAATGGAGATCCAGCCCTCCACCCACCATGCCGGTCTTCACCATTGAACACAAATCATTGGCAATAGTCCCGTCCTTGGAATACCTGGCAGCATCCTCTCAGAGGACTGCAACATCAACCTCGAAATTCAAAATTGGATCAAGCATCAGCTGCCTTCAGGAAACTCAGACGCAGGGTCTTCCAAAACAGGGATCTCCACCTCCACACCAAAGTCACCGTCTATCAAGCCGTCTGCATCACCACACTTCTTTACAGCTGTGAAGCCTGGGTCACTTACAGTCGCCACAACAAGCAGCTCGAGCAATTCCACATAAGATGCCTGCAGCGCATCCTGGGAATCACCTGGGGTGACAGTGTGCCCTGTACAGAAATACTTGTTAAGACCATCTGCAAAAGTATGGAGGCCATGGCCACCCAACACCGACTGCGCTGGCTTGGGCATGTCATTAGAATGTCTCAGGAGCGCTTGCCGTGGAAGATTCTGTATGGCCAGCTACATCTTGGCCGGCGGTCTGTAGGGGGGTCAGCTACATCTTGGCCGGCGGTCTGCAGGGAGGCAGGTGAAGCTTTACAAAGACCAGCTGAAAACGACGCTAAAGAAGTGCAACATCAAACCTACAGACCTGGATTATGCTGCTGCCGACCATTCCACCTGGCGGTAGCTCTACCAGAGCGATGTACAGAGGTGGGAGGAGGAGAGGAGCACAAAGAAACCACAAAAAAAGCTCAGGAGACATACAATCATGCATGCCCCCGCCATCACAGACTGCATATGCCCCACCTGCAATAATGTTTGTGGATCTCGGATTGTACTCTACAGTCACCAAAGAATTCACCCTTAACTCAGAAGTGGAATTCATCATCGGAGACGATGGACTACCGTAAAGTGCGTATGTGTGCATGTAATGGAGAGCTTGCTCTCTTAGGGGGGCCTCTTCCGGACGGGAGTGAGAAGCGTGTGATCTCCACACGTGTCTCTGAAATGTCCTGGACCCTACTGTGCTTTCTGACATGAATGTTATGATACAGAGAGGGTAGGCCTGCCCATAGTGTTAAGTATCACTTCCCTTTTCATAACGTTTTCTTTGGGGGGGGGGGGGGGGGGGGGTTCCATACAGAACACGACCCTGTTGCCGTGACAGATATTATGTTTGGGAGGATGCAACAAGATCTTAATATTCTGTAATATTGCATTGGTCAATCTGTTTTTAATGCCAACACTTGCAACGTTTGGTTATAAGCAGGACTAGCTTCACATTGCCACAATGTTAAAAGGTATCTTCTACGGTTCTATGATATCTGGGATCCTACTTCAAATCAAATCAAATCAAATCAAATTTATTTATATAGCCCTTCGTACATCAGCTGAAATCTCAAAGTGCTGTACAGAAACCCAGCCTAAAACCCCAAACAGCAAGCAATGCATGTGAAAGAAGCACGGTGGCTGGGAAAAACTCCCTAGGAAAAACTCCTGAGAAAGGCCAAAAACCTAGGAAGAAACCTAGAGAGGAACCAGGCTATGAGGGGTGGCCAGTCCTCTTCTGGCTGTGCCGGGTGGATATTATAACAGAACATGGTCAAGATGTTAAAATGTTCGTAAATGACCAGCATGGTCAAATAATAATAATCATAGTAATTGTCGAGGGTGCAACAAGCACGTCCGGTGAACAGGTCAGGGTTCCGTAGCCGCAGGCAGAACAGTTGAAACTGGAGCAGCAGCATGGCCAGGTGGACTGGGGACAGCAAGGAGTCATCATGCCAGGTAGTCCTAGGGCTCAGGTCCTCCGAGAGAAAGAGAGAAAGAAAGAGAGAATTAGAGAGAGCATATTTACATTCACACAGGACACTGGATAAGACAAGAGAATACTCCAGATGTAACAGACTGACCCTAGCCCCCCGACACATAAACTACTGCAGCATAAATACTGGAGGCTGAGACAGGAGGGATCAGAAGACACTGTGGCCCCATCCGATGATACCCCCGGACAGGGCCAAACAGGCAGGATATAACCCCACCCACTTTGCCAAAGCACAGCCCCCACACCACTAGAGGGATATCTACAACCACCAACTTACCGTCCGAAGACAAGGCCGAGTATAGCCCACAAAGATGTCTGCCACGGCACAACCCAAGGGGGGGGCGCCAACCCAGACAGGAAGACCACGTCAGTGGCTCAACCTACTCAAGTGACGCACCCCTCCCATGGACGGCATGGAAGAACACCAGTAAGTCAGTGACTCAGCCCCTGTAAAAGGGTTAGAGGCAGAGAATCCCAGTGGGAAGAGGGGAACCGACAAGGCAGAGACAGCAAGGGCGGTTCGTTGCTCCAGCCTTTCCGTTCACCTTCACACTCCTGGGCCAGACTATACTTAATCATAGGACCTACTGAAGAGATAAGTCTTCAGTAAAGACTTAAAGGTTGAGACTGAGTCTGCGTCTCTCACATGGGTAGGCAGACCATTCCATAAAAATGGAGCTCTATAGGAGAAAGCCCTACCTCCAGCCGTTTGCTTAGAAATTCTAGGGACAATTAGGAGGCCTGCGTCTTGTGACCGTAGCGTACGTGTAGGTATGTACGGCAGGACCAAATCGGAAAGATAGGTAGGAGCAAGCCCATGTAATGCTTTGTAGGTTAGCAGTAAAACCTTGAAATCAGCCCTTGCCTTAACAGGAAGCCAGTGTAGGGAAGCTAGCACTGGAGTAATATGATCAAATTTTTTGGTTCTAGTCAGGATTCTAGCAGCCGTATTTAGCACTAACTGAAGTTTGTTTAGTGCTTTATCCGGGTAGCCGGAAAGTAGAGCATTGCAGTAGTCGAGCCTAGAAGTAACAAAAGCATGGATTAATTTTTCTGCGTCATTTTTGGACAGAAAGTTTCTGATTTTTGCAATGTTACGTAGATGGAAAAAAGCTGTCCTTGAAGCAGTCTTGATATGTTCTTCAAAAGAGAGATCAGGGTCCAGAGTAACGCCGAGGTCCTTCACAGTTTTATTTGAGACGACTGTACAACCATCCAGATTAATTGTCAGATTCAACAGAAGATCTCTTTGTTTCTTGGGACCTAGGACAAGCATCTCTGTTTTGTCCGAGTTTAAAAGTAGAAAATTTGCAGCCATCCACTTCCTTATGTCTGAAACACAGGCTTCTAGCGAGGGCAATTTTGGGGCTTCACCATGTTTCATTGAAATGTACAGCTGTGTGTCGTCCGCATAGCAGTGAAATTTAACATTATGTTTTCGAATGACATCCCCAAGAGGTAAAATATATAGTGAAAACAATAGTGGTCCTAGAACGGAACCTTGAGGAACACCGAAATTTACAATTGATTTGTCAGAGGACGAACCATTCACAGAGACAAACTGATATCTTTCCGACAGATAAGATCTAAACCAGGCCAGAACTTGTCCATGTAGACCAATTTGGGTTTCCAATCTCTCCAAAAGAATGTGGTGATCGATGGTATCAAAAGCGGCACTAAGATCTAGGAGCACGAGGACAGATGCAGAGCCTCGGTCTGACGTCATTAAAAGGTCATTTACCACCTTCACAAGTGCAGTCTCAGTGCTATGATGGGGTCTAAAACCAGACTGAAGCGTTTCGTATACATTGTTTGTCTTCAGGAAGGCAGTGAGTTGCTGCGCAACAACTTTTTCTAAAATTTTTGAGAGGAATGGAAGATTCGATATAGGCCGATAGTTTTTTATAATTTCTGGGTCAAGATTCGGCTTTTTCAAGAGAGGCTTTATTACTGCCATTTTTAGTGAGCTTGGTACACATCCGGTGGATAGAGAGCCGTTTATTATGTTCAACATAGGAGGGCCAAGCACAGGAAGCAGCTCTTTCAGTAGTTTAGTTGGAATAGGGTCCAGTATGCAGCTTGAGGGTTTGGAGGCCATGATTATTTTCATCATTGTGTCAAGAGATATAGTACTAAAACACTTTAGTATCTCCCTTGAGCCAGGGTCCTGGCAGAGTTGTGCAGACTCTGGACAATGAAGCCCTGGAGGAATACCCAGATTTAAAGATGAGTCCGTAATTTGCTTTCTAATGATCATGATCTTTTCCTCAAAAAAGTTCATAAATGTATTACTGCTGAAGTGAAAGCCATCCTCCATTTGCGAATGCTGCTTTTTAGTTCAGAGTTACATGCTGCCCTTACTAACAGATGAAGAAAGAAAGGTCAATGAATTATGTCTCAGTCTGTAAAAACTCTACTGGTCGTGGGCCAACTTATCTCCTCCCAATCAACTCAATACAGTCTCTGTCCAAGAAAGCAAGATTCAGAACCGCATTAACCACATGACATTAGGACGTCAAGCACTGAGCCGAGTACAAAAGGTCTGTTTGAGGTCAAGGAAAAAATGTCTTCTTCATTTTCTGCTGAAAACACCTCATTGAGGATTCCTCTCAGAGATGTACATACGAGTCCTTTTTGTCCTGTCCTCATGTTTGTTTTTGTACATGCAATTTGGTCTGAAATTAATTGGTCAACATAGCATCTTTTAGGTTGAAAAATTTGATTGGATGATGAGTATTTGAAGAAGTAGGCCAACGTAATCTGAGAGACATCTTTCAACATCAGAAACAAGGAAAAAGGAGTTGGTCGTATTTGATACAAGTTTTATTAAAACGTATGGATTTCAGCCACACAAAGAAAAGAGCGCCGTTACACAGGACAAACATATACGGTACATAGAAAGCATGTCGACTGATAGTGCCCTACATGTATGTATCTAGTGCGTCACTCTGATGGATGTCATAAAAACAACGCCATTGACATTACATTGTCAACGTTGGAGTTAAATTCCTAGCTATGATACTCCCTGATATCAAAGTCCTGTGTGCCGAAACATCAGGTCACTAGGTTCAGTAATTCAATAAATACCTGGGAGTGCTATTGAGTGTGTTACTTTCATTATTTTCTCAATGCTATCTCATCATAACCAGTCCAGCCACCTGTGCTCATACTGACTGTATCAATAAGGTAAGTGCTTCTTCTACATTGTTACATTTAGAGCTAGCAGGCACCACCACTATGCTATGGCGGCCTTACTGAACTCTGGTCAAAAGATTGAAGGGCAAAACTTATAGGACAATCAGCGAGAATGGTAACTCATACCAAGTACAAATTCATATACACTGTTCCTCTGAATACTAGACACTGTTCTGTTTGGGGGGAGATCTGTGGTGATGATGCTACTTTGTGACAACTGCATGGTTTCAAAGGATCTTTGGTTGATTGATGCTGTTTGTTCCATCTTTTTGAATGATATGTGTGGATTATGCATACAGTATGTCTGATGTCTGCATGGATACAGAAAGATTTTAGTTAGAAAAGTATTATAATGTGCCAGATTTACAATCATAAACTATATTTAGATACTTTTCTGGGGATAATTATTCAATTATGTAAATTTTTAACAAAACTTTTGAGCTATTGAGCACAATATCTCAAAAGTACTAGAATTTTATGGTTGTAATTATTATGTAGCATCCCAACTATTTCTGGTCCCGTGGTATTTGTGGTGTCTTGGTGGCTACACACACTAGGCTACTGTTCTCTCTCTCTCTCTCTCTCTCTCTCTGTGAATTTATACATTCCGCTTCCAGAATGAACAAAGCTGTCGTTGTGTTCATGAAAAGAGCAAATTTGGTTGGTAGGATAATTGCTAGTGGAATATTTGTAAGGGGTGTGTTGGTGCCTATTTCGCCTCTTTCTACCCACCGACAAGGGTGGTAGTTGCAAATTTGCCTCCGTTTATTACAGATGATCAAATCAGGAAAGAGCTGAGTCGTTAAGGTAGGTTTGCTAGCGGTTTCAGGCAGATGCCATTAAGCACGTTGACCTCAGATGACCTCAGGCCTTGGATATACCAGGATGAGATAGTGAAGGCTTTGTCCATTGTTGTTGGTTGTGTGGTTTGACCTCAGGCCAGTAAGTGTGAGCAGAGCCTGCTGAGCATCTGGTACACCATTGGCTTGGACTAGTGTAAGAGTGGGGGTTGGGCCTGTTTGCCTTCTCACAGTCTGGGCGTATGTGTGACTTCCATGTTGAGGCCCTCTTTGCAGGGGTGGGGTGAATGAGGTGGGCAGGAGGGGCATATGTCTGATCTGAGGTGGCTTAAATGGGGTGTGGGCATGGTTGACTTGGGGGGGGGGTCTAGATGTAGGTCCTCTCGGCGTGGGTCCTCTATGTGTAGGTCCCGGAGGGGGGGGGGGAGGGTCCCACAGGTCTGGGAGAGTGTCTCGGGGGGGGGGTCCCACAGGTCTGGGAGAGTGTCTCGCTGGTCTGAGAGGGGTGTCTATTGATCTGTTGCTCCTGTGTGAAGTGTTGGGGCTGAGTTTGAGAGAAATGTCCTTTAGGTGAAGGTGGGCACTGCTGCCTTGTAGAGGTGGACCTGGTCATAGAGGTTGTTCAAGACCAGGATGGAGTGGTCGGCCAGGAAAACATTTGGTTTTGAGGCACGGTCACGGGAAATACTTACCGCTGTATGGTAGCAGGGTGCAAGTCTTTTCGTGGTAGCAGGGTGGATGTAACCACTTCTGCATTGGGGAAAGTAGAAGAATCTTTTCAATCATTCCCTTGAGTGGTTTGGCCACCCTTTCCTGCTGGGCTCTCAGGTTGTTTGTGCCTGAGTGTATTATTATGTGGCTAGGTGAACCTAGCTGGTCCTCAGACAGCAGGTCTAGGGCGTGCTGGGAAAAGTTTATTTTTCTTGAATATACAGTTGAAATCAGAAGTTTACATACACTTAGGTTAGAGTCATTAAAACTCATTTTTCAACCACTCCACAAATGTCTTGTTAACAAACTATAGTTTTGGCAAATCGGTTAGGACATCTAGTTTGTGCATGACACAAGTAATTTTTCCAACAATTGTTTACTGACAGATTATTTCCCTTATAATTCACTGTGTCACAATTCCAGTGGGTCAGAAGTTTACATACACAAAGTTGACTTTGCCTTTAAACAGCTTGTAAAATTCCAGAAAATTATGTCATGGCTTTAGAAGCTTCTGATAGGCTAAATGACATAATTTGAGTCAATTGGAGGTGTACATGTGGATGTATTTCAAGGCCTACCTTCAAACTCAGTGCCCCTTTGCTTGGCATCATGGGAAAATCAAAAGAAATAAAAAAAAAGGCTGGTTCATCCTTGGGAGCAATTTCCAAACACCTGAAGGTACCATGTTCATCTGTACAAACAATAGTACGCAAGCCATAAACACCACAGGACCACGCAGCCGTCATACCGCTAAGGAAGGACACGCGTTCTGTCTCCTAGAGTTGAACGTACTTTGGTGCGAAAAGTGCAAATCAATCCCAGAACAACAGCAAAGGAACTTGTGAAGATGCTGGAGGAAACAGGTACAACAGTATCTATATCCACAGTAAAACGAGTCCTATATTGACATAACCTGAAAGGCCGCTCAGCAAGGAAGAAGCCATTGCTCCAAAACCGCCATAAAAAAGCATGTGGATATATTGTGGATATATTGAAACAACATCTCAAGACATCAGTCAGAAAGTTAAAGCTTGGTTGTAAATGCCTCTTCCAAATAGACAATGACCCCAAGCATACTTCCAAAGTTGTGGCAAAGCGACTTAATGACAACAAAGTCAATGTATTGGAGTGGCCATCACAAAGCCCTGACCTCAATCCCATAGAAAGTTTGTGGGCTGAACTGAAAAGCGTGTGCGAGCAAGGAGGCCTACAAACCTGATTCAGTTACACCAGCTCTGTCAGGAGGAATGGGCCAAAATTCGCCCAACTTATTGTGGGAAGCTTGTGGAAGGCTACCTGAAACATTTGACCCAAGTTAAACAATTTAAAAGGCAATGCTACCAAATACTAATTGAGTGTATGTAAACTTCTGACCCACTGGGAATGTGATGAAAGAAATAAAAGCTGAAATAAATCATTCTCTCTGCTATTATTCTGACATTTCACATTCTCAAAATAAAAGTGGTGATCCTAACTGGCCTAAAACAGGGCATTTTTACTAGGATGAAATGTCAGGAATTGTGAAAAACTGAGTTTAAATGTAGTTGGCTAAGGTATATGTAAACTTCTGACTTCAATTGTATTTCCCGTTTGAGTCCATAAGGAGTACAATTTGTGTCTTGTGTATGTCCTCAGTGGGTGTGGAGGGGTTGTCAGGGGGGCTATCAGGGTGGCTGACGGGGGGTGCTCAGAGGGGGTGAGATCCCCTGGGCTTGGGGTTCTTCATTTGTCTGTCCCGCTTTGATGTCAACGCTATGGTCAGGGTCTGGGGTGGACTGTTCTACTGTGGTGTCGAGACTTTTGTCGGGAGCTGAGGTGGGCTGTTCTGCTGGCTTCTCTGCGGAGGTGGCCACCTCTCTAGTGGGTTGTTCTCTGTCATGCCATTCCCCTCACCCTCTCCTCCAGCAGTCTGATCCTCTCCTCCATCCCCCTCACCCTCACCCTCTCCATCCCCCTCACCCTCTCCTCCAGCAGTCTGATCCTCTCCTCTAGTGCTCTGTTCTTCTCCTGCTCATGCTTTTTATCATGTTGAAGTTGTCTCACCACAGTCCAGAGTGCAGATATGTCTCTCTCCACCTCCAGCACTCCGGGTCTGGTTAAGGGGGTGTTGTTGTGCTGGACTGTTGTCTGGGTCTGGTTAAGGGGGTGTTGTTGTGCTGGACTGTTGTCTGGGTCTGGGTCTGGTTAATGGGGTGTTGTTGTGCTGGACTGTTGTCTGGGTCTGGTTAAGGGGTGTTGTTGTGCTGGACTGTTGTCTGGGTCTGGTTAATGGGGTGTTGTTGTGCTGGACTGTTGTCTGGGTCTGGTTAATGGGGTGTTGTTGTGCTGGACTGTTGTCTGGATCTGGTTAAGAGGGTGTTGTTGTGCTGGACTGTTGTCTGGGTCTGTGCTGACTGGAGTGTAATCACCTGCTGTTCCAGCTCCACCTGCCTTACCTCCAGCTGGGTAAATGTATCCTTCATTTCAATGAGGGAGTAGTACTCTGTGCTGGGAGGTTGACTTTCCGCTGGGGGTTGCTCGTCTGTGGGGTTATATAATGAAGAGGTCTGGTCTGACCTGCTCGAGGTGGGGGTATCTTCTCAAGGGAGAGCTTCTCCTGCTGAGCTAATTCTTTGATTCGGTGAAAGTCCAGCTGAAATTGTTTGGGGTTGCCCTGTACCAATACTGTTCCAGACTTATAGAGATTTATGTCAGCTGACTCAGAGTCCTCGTTGTATAGTATCCTGAGTTCCCCCCCCCCCCCCCCCCCCCACCCCTTAACTGTACCATGCCAGGGGATGGTCTGTGTGGAAGTTGAGGTTGCTGTACTAGTCAGCAAGAAGTCTCTCTTGATTTTCCATAAGGAGCTTCATTTTGTACTCTTTTCTTGTCTTATTATTCCTTATATACAAAGGGTACTGTATTTTAATTACCTCTGAACAGCGGCAGGCAGCTTCTAAGGCCTCTCCATTTGGTTGGGTTAGACGGTGCGACACTACTCCTGCCATTGTTGGGCTAAAGGGCTTTTTTTTTTTTTTTTTTTTTTTCACCTTTATTTAACCAGGTAAGCAAGTTGAGAACAAGTTCTCATTTACAATTGCGACCTGGCCAAGATAAAGCAAAGCAGTTCGACAACATACAAAAACACAGAGTTACACATGGAGTAAAACAACATACAATCAATGATGCAGTAGAAAAAAATAAGACTATATACAATGTGAGCAAATGATGTGAGATAATGGAGGTAAAGGCAAAAAAATGCCATGGTGGCAAAGTAAATAAAGTATGGCAAGAAAAAACACTGGAATGGTAGATTTTTTGAAGAAAGTTAAAAGTTAAAATATAAATAATATGGTGCAAAGGAGCAAAATAAATAAAATAAATAAATACAGTAGGGGAAAAGGTAGTAGTTTGGGCTCAATTAAAGATGGGCTATGTACAGGTGCAGAGATCTGTGAGCTGCTCTGATAGCTGGTGCTTAAAGCTAGTGAGGGAGATAAGTGTTTCCAGTTTTAGAGATTTTTGTAGTTCGTTCCAATCATTGGCAGCTGAGAACTGGAAGGAGAGACGACCAAAGGAGGAGTTGGCTTTAGGGGTGACCAGAGAGATATACCTGCTGGAGCGCGTGCTACAGGTGGGTGCTGCTATGGTGACCAGTGAGCGGAGATAAGGGGGGACTTTACCTAGCAGGGTCTTGTAGATGACCTGGAGCCAATGTGTTTGGCGACGATGATGAAGTGAAGGCCAGCCAACGAGAGCATACAGGTCGCAGTGGTGGGTTGTATATGGGGCTTTGGTGACAAAACGGATGGCACTGTGATAGACTGCATCCAGCTTGTTGAGTAGGGTATTGGAGGCTATTTTGTAAATGACATCGCCGAAGTCGAGGATTGGTAGGATGGTCAGTTTTACGAGGGTATGTTTGGCAGCATGAGTGAAGGATGCTTTGTTGCGAAATAGGAAGCCAATTCTAGATTTCACTTTGGATTGGAGATGATTGATGTGAGTCTGGAAGGAGAGTTTACAGTCTAACCAGACACCTAGGTATTTGTAGTTGTCCACAAATTCTAAGTTAGAACCGTCCAGAGAAGTTATGCTGGATGGGCGGGCAGGTGCAGGCAGCGATCGGTTGAAGAGCATGCATTTAGTTTTACTTGTGTTTAGGAGCAGTTGGAGACCACGGAAGGAGAGTTGAATGGCATTGACCCCTCTCACTTTACACGTCAGTGCTAATTGAAGTTGTATCAAGCTTGGCAGCCTTAATTTAGCATTCAGTCCTTATAAAGTAATGTCATGTATTTTTCTTCTTGGCTTTTGGAAATAAAATATAGCTTCAGACTAAACATTACTCACTCAGTTCCAGGTTGGATGGTGTTTTCAGGTTTCTGTTGTTTCCAGAGAGTTTGCTGTATAGCTTTGGAATAATAATCCTTGGTAGTTGTAGGCCTTCCAGCTGATTCCGTAATTCCGTCCAAAATCAGGTTGTACGTTTTGAGTTTTGATTTGGAGTGAAGTTTATGTTGTAGATTGTAGCATCCTGTATATGTCCCTGACAAAATATCCAAGTTTATCTAACTCTATCTGAAAAATGCAGGCGCTCATCTGCTCATGACCTCTCTATTTGTCTGTCTCTGTGTTCTCTGTGTCTCTCACTCTCTCTGTCTCTCTCTGTCTCTCTCTCTGTGTCTCTCTCTCTCTCTGTCTCTCTCCGTGTGTGTCTCTCTCCGTGTGTGTCTCTCTCCGTGTGTGTCTCTCTCTGTGTGTGTCTCTCTCAATGTGTCTCTCTCTGTGTCTCTTCTCTCCTTCTCTCTCTGTGTCTCTTCTCTACTTCTCTTTCTGTGTTTCTCTCCCTCTGTTTCTCCAACCTCCGTCTGTGTCTCTCTCTCCTTCTCTCTCTGTCTCTCTCTCTCCCCTCTCTCTCTCTGTGTGTCTCTCTCTCCTTCTCTCTGTCTATCTCTCCCCCCTCTCTCTGGGTCTCCCCCTCTCTCTCTCTCGCTCTCTCTCCCTCTCTGTGTGTGTGTGTCTCTCTCTCTCTGTGTGTCTCTCCCTCTCTCTCTGTGTGTGTCTCTCCCTCTCTCTCTCTGTGTCTCTCTCTCTCTGGGTGTGTGTCTCTCTCTCTCCCTCTCTCTGTGTGTCTCTCCCTCTCTCTCTGTTTTTCCCTCTCTCCCTCTCTCGCCCCCTCTCCCCCTCTCTCCCTGTGTGTGTGTGTGTGTCTCCCTCTGTGTGTCTCACTCTCTCTCTCTCTCTCTCTGTCTCTCTTTCTTCCTCTTTCTCTGTGTCTCTCCCTCTCTCTCTGTGTTTGTCTCTCTCTCTCTCTCGCTGTGTCCCTCTGTGTTTGTCTCGCTCTCTGTGTGTGTGTGTGTGTGTCTCTCTCTCTCTCTGTGTGTCCCTCTGTGTGTCTCTCTCCCTCTCTGTGTGTCCCTCTGTGTGTGTGTCTCTCTCCCTCTGTCTGTCCCTCTGTGTGTGTCTCTCTCTCTCTCTCTGTCTGTCCCTCTGTCTGTGTGCCCATCTCTCTCAAAAAAAAAATCTAATTCATGCTGCTTTATTGGCATGAAAAACATTGAGTCAATATTGCCAAAGCAACAATGCATACAATATACATTGTAATACAATTTTAAACAATAACAAATAATAATAATAAAAATGGTAGTAAATAATACAAAATGAAATACAAAAATAACAACAATATAGTAGAAATGTAATAAATATAAAAAGCCCAACTTGGAAAATGAAACTATAACGAACTTATAACTAAATACTTGTCATCTTCACCATTACATCAGTACTACAACTACCATCATCATTACTACTACCACCACCACAACCATCACTAAACTACTATCACTTCCATCACCCCTACTATTTGGAATGATAATCACAACAACAATAATAATAGTAATAACAACAGTAATAACAATAATACTAATAATAAGTAAGTTACTGTTTACTATACAGATGTTATTATTCAGTGTCTCTCAGGCTATGGCAGGCAAATACATATTTGGCTGCAAGAGGAACCATTTCTACTTCACCCATGAGTATTTTTTGTTTTTCCTCTGGGTTTAATAAGTTAACATTTTGAATAAATGTAGTCATTTCTGTGAATAATGAACCTCTTGGTGAGGAATATTTATCACAGTAAAGGAGAAAGTGTATCTCTGTTTCTACCCTGTCGTGCAGTGGCCACAGACACGCTCCTCTTTGGGTAGCCATGTCTTTTTATGTCTGCCGGTTTCTATTGCCAATCGGTGGTCACTCAGCCTGTACTTGGTGAGGATCGGTCTCTGCTTCGGATCTCTGACAGAGTAGAGATAATCAGCCATTTCATATTCTCTGTTTAGGGTAGATAGCAATTTAAAATCGGCTTTGGGATTTTGTTTCGTTTTTCCAATGTTGTTAATACAGTGGGGGGGAAAAGTATTTGATCCCCTGCTGATTTTGTACGTTTGCCCACTGACAAAGAAATTATCAGTCTATCATTTTAATGGTAGGTTTATTTGAACAGTGAGAGACAGAATAACAACCAAAAAATCCAGAAAAACGCATGTCAAAAATGTTTTAAATTATTTGTATTTTAATGAGGGAAATAAGTATTTGACCCCTCTGCAAAACATGACTTAGTACTTGGTGGCAAAACCCTTGTTGGCAATCACAGAGGTCAGACATTTATTGTAGTTGGCCACCAGGTTTGCACACATCTCAGGAGGGATTTTGTCCCACTCCTCTTTGCAGATCTTCTCCAAGTCATTAAGGTTTCGAGGCTGACGTTTGGCAACTCGAACCTTCAGCTCCCTCCACAGATTTTCTATGGGATTAAGGTCTGGAGACTGGCTAGGCCACTCCAGGACCTTAATGTGCTTCTTCTTGAGCCACTCCTTTGTTGCCTTGGCCGTGTGTTTTGGGTCATTGTCATGCTGGAATACCCATCCACAAACCATTTTCAATGCCCTGGCTGAGGGAAGGATGTTCTCACCCAAGATTTGACGGTACATGGCCCTGTCCGTCGTCCCTTTGATGCAGTGAAGTTGTCCTGTCCCCTTAGCAGAAAAACACCCCCAAAGCATAATGTTTCCACCTCAATGCTTGACGGTGGAGATGGTGTTCTTGGGGTCATAGGCAGCATTCCTCCTCCTCCTCCTCCTCCAAACACGGCGAGTTGAGTTGATGCCAAAGAGCTCCATTTTGGTCTCATCTGACCACAACACTTTCACCAGTTGTCCTCTGAATCATTCAGATGTTCATTGGCAAACTTCAAACGGGCATGTATATGTATTCTTGAGCAGGGGGACCTTACGGGCGCTGCAGGATTTCAGTCCTTCACGGCGTAGTGTGTTACCAATTGTTTTCTTGGTGACTATGGTCCCAGCTGCCTTGAGATCATTGACAAGATCCTCCCGTGTAGTTCTGGGCTGATTCCTTACCGTTCTCATGATGATTGCAACCCCACAAGGTGAGATCTTGCATGGAGCCCCAGGCCGAGGGATATTGACAGTTATTTTGTGTTTCTTCCATTTGCGAATAATCGCACCAAATGTTGTCACCTTCTCACCAAGCTGCTTGGCGATGGTCTTGTAGCCCATTCCAGCCTTGTGTAGGTCTACAATCTTGTCCCTGACATCCTTGGAGAGCTCTTTGGTCTTGGCCATGGTAGAAAGTTTGGAATCTGATTGATTGATTGCTTCTGTGGACAGGTGTCTTTTTTACAGGTAACAAGCTGCGGTTAGGAGCACTCCCTTTAAGAGTGTGCTTCTAATCTCAGCTCGATACCTGTATAAAAGACACCTGGGAGCCAGAAATCTTTCTGATTGAGAGGGGGTCAAATACTTATGTCCCTCATTAAAATGCAAATACATTTATAACATTTTTGACATGCGTTTTTCTGGATATTTTTGTTGTTATTCTGTCTCTCACTGTTCAAATAAACCTACCATTAAAATTATAGAGTGATCCTTTCTTTATCACTGGGCAAACGTACAAAATCAGCAGGGGATCAAATACTTTTTTCCCCCACTGTATGAGTCCATTGATTGGTTCATGATTTTGTTTATTTGAATTTTTTCTTTTGAAGCAGTGCTGGTGTCAGCTTGGTTGGTTAGGTCCAACACCAGCTGACTGAGAGGGCTTGTTTCTGGGCTCAGCTCTTGGGTTTGAAGTGCTTTAAATTGCAGACTTGAATATAGATGTACCCAAACTTTTAATGATCTTTTCAGTATTTTCAATACCACTGCAAAGCAGCCCGATTCTGCCCTACATGCATTAGTTGGTGTATTTCTCTGGACTTGTAGAATTTTCCAACATAATTCTGCATGTGGGGCTTCAATTGGATGTTTGTCCCACATATTAAAGTCCAGTTTATTTAGTGGCCCCCAAACTTCACTTCCGTAAACAGCTATTGGTAAGATTACACTGTCAAATATTTTGGTCCAAATTCCAATTGGGATGTTGATATTTAATAACTTAATATTTATTGCATACAATGCTCTGCAGGCTTTTTCTTTGAGTGCATTCACTGCCGTATTAAAGTTTCCCGATGCAGATATGGTCAGACCAAGGTATGAGTCATTTTTTGTGTGTTTAATTATGGTGTTGTTCAGGGAGAATTTATATTTGTGTTTCTGACATCTGTTTTTTGTGTGGAAAATCAAGATTAGCTTTTTTTTTTACTCCCAGGGCCCAATTATGGCAATATTGCTCTAGAATGTTAAGGTTCTTTTGAAGACCTTCTTTGGTTGGTGATAGAAGTAACAAATCATCAGCATATAGCAGGTATTTTACCTCTGTGTCAAATAGTGTGAGTACTGGGGCTGGAGAATGGTCCAACATGTCTGCTAAATCATTGATATAAATGTTGAAAAGATTTGGACTCAAACTGCAGCCTTGTCTCACACCTCGACGTTGTGAAATGAATTCTGTTCTTTGGTTTTTGATTTTTATTGCACACTTGTTTTCTGTGTACATACATTTTATTAATTAAGTCATACACCTTACCACCAAGCCCACTTTGCTGAATGTTATAGAATAGCCCTTCATGCCAAATAGAATCAAAGCATTTTTTTACCCCTTTTTCCTCCCCAATTTCGTAGTATCCATTTGGTAGTAGTTACTGTCTTGTCTCATTGCTGCAACTCCCATACGGACTCGGGAGAGGTGAAGGTTGAGAGTCATGCGTCATCCGAAACATAACCCAACCAAGCCGCACTGCTTCTTGACACAACGCACATCCAACCCGGAAGCCAGCCGCACCAATGTGTCAAAGGAAACACCATACACCTGGGGACCTGGTCAGCGTGCACTGCGCCCACAGGAGTCACTAGTGCGCGATGAGACAAGGATATCCCTGCCGGCCAAACCCTCCCTAACCTGGACGACGCTGGGCCAATTATGCGTTGCCCCATTGAGCCTCCCGGTCACAGCCGGCTGCGGCAGAGCCTATGCTCAAACCCAGAATCTCTCGTCGCACAGCTAGCACTGTGATGCAGTGCCTTAGACTACTGCGCCACCCAGGAAGCTCAAATGCTTTTTAAAAGTCAATAAAGCAAGCAAAGATTTTGCCCTCTTTTTTTGGTGGACGTGTTTATTAATTAGTGTGTATGAGGTGTACAGTTGAAGTCGGAAGTTAACATACACTTAGGTTGGAGTCATTAAAAAACTTGTTTTTCAACCACTCCACAAATATCTTGTTAACAAACTATAGTTTTGGCAAGTTGGTGAGGACATCCACTTTGGGAATGACACAGGTAATTTTTCCAACAATTGTTTACAGACAGATTATTTCACTTAATCACAATTCCAGTGGGTCAGAAGTTCAAATACACCAAGTTGACTGTGCCTTTAAACAGCTTGGAAAAATCCAGAAAATTATGTCATGGCTTTAGAAGCTTCTGATTGACTCAAATGATGTAAATTAGCCTACTGGAGGTGTACCTGTGGATGTATTTCAAGGCCTACCATCAAACACAGTGCCTCTTTGCTTGACATCATGGGAAAATCAAAAGAAATCAGCCAAGACCTCAGAAAAAAATTGTAGACCTCCACAAGCCTGAAGGTACCACGTTCATCTGTACAAACAATAGTACGCAAGTATAAACACCATGGAACCATGCAGCCACCATACCACTCAGGAAGGAGACGTGTTCTGTTGCCTACAGATGAACGTACGTTGGTGCGAAAAGTGCAAATCAATCTCAGAACAACAAAAACAGAACTGTTTGGCCATAATGACCATCGTTATGTTTGGAGGAAAAAGGGGGAGGCTTGCAAGCCGAAGAACACCATCTCAACCGTGAAGCACAGGGGTGGCAGCATCATGTTGCGGGGGTGCTTTGCTGCAGGAGGGACTGGTGCACTTCACAAAATAGATGGCATCAAGAGGAAGGAAAATTATGTGGATATATTGACACAACATCTCAAGACATCAGTCAGCAAGTTAAAGCTTGGTCGCAAATGGGTCTTCCAAATGGACAATGACACCAAGCATACTTCCAAAGTTGTGTCAAAATGGCTTAAGGACAACAAAGTCAAGGTATTGGAGTGGCCATCACAAAGCCTTGACCTCAAGCCTATGGAACATTTGTGGGCAGAACTGAAAAAGCATGTGCGAGCAAGGAGGCCTACAAACCTGACTCAGTTACACTGACCTAAGACAGGGAATATGCATTAGGATTAAATGTCAGGAATTGTGGAAAAACTGAGTTTAAATTTAGTTGGCTAAGTTGTATGTAAACTTCCGACTTCAACTGTATATATGGTCAGTAGTGCATTTTTTTCTTGAAGGTTTGCATTCTTGAATTCACAATGCTACAGAAATCTCTCTCTCTCTCAGAACAATATTAAGAATTAGAAAAGGATATAAGGACACGTGACAGTATACAGCCATCATGGTCCAGCAACATTGAGAGAGGTAGAGGTGTTGGTGGGCATAGAGGGAACCGCATGGGGGGCTGGGCATTGGAGTGTACAGACACAACCCATCACTAAGTGGGAGGACACACGTACACATCACACCAGGGTAGGATTACCGAATGGGCACGCAGGGCACGTGCCCCGGGGCCCCAACCTCATGTGGCCCCCAACCAAAATTATCAGCATATGATAGCAAATGTGTAGAATTGCAGACATTTTCCAGATTGACTGACATTCATGTCTTAAAGTAATGATGTTCTGTCATTTCTCTTTGCTTATTTGCGCTGTTCTTGCCATAATATGGACTTGGTCTTTTACCAAATAGGGTTATCCTCTGTATACCACCCCTACCTTGTCACAACACAACTGATTGGCTCAAACACATTAAGAAGGAACGAAATTCCACAAATGAACTTTTAACATGGCACACCTGTTCATTGAAATGCAATCCAGGTGACTACCTCATTAAGCTGGTTGAGAGAATGCCAAGACTGTGAAAAATTGTCATCGAGGCAAAGGGTGGCTACTTTGAAGAATCTAAAATATAACAGATTTGAGATTTTTTCTTTTTTTTAATTGGTTACTACATCATTCCATTTGTGTAATTTCATAGTTTTGATGTCTTCACTATTATTCTACAATGTAGAAAATAGTAAAAATAAAGACAAACCCTTGAATGAGTAGTTGTGTCCAAACTTTTGACTTATATAAGACATAGATGGACATTGAATACTGACCTGTACTGTACCACGGGTGACCTGGCTGGGTATGAGAGACCTTCAATTGAACGCCAAAATGACCAGCTGAGTATTTATTAAGGCTTGAAGGTGAGTTGCCAAGAAGTGTTCCTTCAGTCTGTAAGGGTCAGACTGAAAGCATCACATACCAATCAACAAAATCAGAGAGCTATTTCAGTAAATCACTGTCACACCCTGACCTTAGAGAGACGTTTTATTTCCTCTAGTTTGGTTAGATCAGGGTGTGATGGGCAATCTACATTTACATTTTAGTCATTTAGCAGATGCCCTTATCCAGAGTGACTTACAGTAGTGAATGCATACATTTCAATTCATTTCATACATTAATTTTCTGTGCTGGCCCCCCGTGGGAATCGAACCCACAACCCTGGTGTTGCAAACACCATGCTCTACCAACTGAGCTACAATCTAGTTTTTGTATTTCTTTGTATTTGGCTGAGTATGGTTCCTAATCAGAGGCAGCTGTCTATCGTTGTCTCTGATTGGGAATCATACTTAGGCAGCCCTTTTTCCCCTCCTTCAGTTGTGGGATCTTGTTTTTGTACAGCTCAGTAAAGCCTGCAGAACGTGACGTTCATTTTCCTTTGTTTGTTGTTTTGATTTAGTGTTCTGAGTTATAATAAATATTAATCATGAGCACTTACCACACTGCACCTTGGTCTCCTCCTTTCAACGATCGTCACAATCACATGCTTTCAATCATGTCCGATTACCATTTAATAGTGATTTTTTTTTGTCATTGATCTACACAAAATACTCTATAATGTCAAAGTGCTAAGAAAATTCTACACATTTTTATTAAATAGCTAAAATATAGTTGATGCATACAGGGCCGGCTCCATAGCATTAGCAACATAAGCGACCGCTTAGGGCCCCCGGAACTTTTTTTTTTAGGAAGTCAGTCAGGGACTCAACTTACTGTTGAGGGTTACAGTAGTACACTGAACAAAAACACAACATGCAACAATTTCAAAGATTTTACTTAGTTAATGAAATCAGTCAATTGAAATCAATTCATTAGACCCCAATCTATGGATTTCACATGACTGGGAACAAAGATATTCATCTGTTCACCTTTAAAAAAAGAAAACCGGTCAGTATCTGGTGTGACCCCTATTTGCCTGATGCAGCATTACACATCTCCTTCACATAGAGTTGATCCGTTTGTTGATTGTGGCCTGTGGAATATTGTTTCACTCCTCTTTAAATGGCGATGCAAAGTTTCTGGATATTGGCAGCAACTGGAACACGCTGTCGTATGCGGCGATCCAGAGCATCCCAAACAGGCTCAATGAGTATGCAGGCCATGGAAGAACTGGATATTTCAGCTTCCTGGCATTGTGTATCGATCCTTCGGACATGGGGCCTTGCATTATAATGCTGAAACATGAGGTGATCTTCAACACTGGGGCCACACATGGGTGCGTGCTCAGCCCTCTTCTGCACTCCCTGTTCACTTATGACTGCGTGGCCATGCACACCTCCAACTCAATCATTAAGTTTGCAGACGACACAACAGTAGTAGGCTTGATAACCAACAACAACGAGATAGCCTATAGGGAGGAGGTGAAGGCCCTCAGAGTGTGGTGTCAGGAAAACAACCTCTCACGCAATGTCAACAAAACAAAGGAGATGATCATGGACTTCAGGAAACAGCAGAGGGAGCACCCCCTATCCACATCGACGGGACTGCAGTGGAGAAGGTGGAAAGTTGTAAGTTCCTCGGCGTACACATCACGGACAAACTGAAATGGTCCACCCACACAGATAGTGGGTGGACCTCTTCAACCTCAGGAGGCTGAAGAAAATTGGAATGTCACCTAAAACCCTCAAACTTTTACAGATGCACAATTGAGAGCATCCTGTCGGGCTGTATCACCGCCTGGTACGGCAACTGCACCGCCCGCAACCGCAAGGCTCTCCAGAGGGTGGTGCGGAATGCACAATGCATCACCGGGGGTAAACTACCTGCCCTCCAGGACACCTACAGCACCCGATGTCACAGGAAGGCCAAAAGATCATCAAGGACAACAACCACCTGAGCCACTGCCTGTTCACACCACTACCATCCAGAAGGCAAGGTCAGTACAGGTGCATCAAAGCTGGGACCGAGAGACTGAAAAACAGCTTCTATCTCAAGGCCATCAGACAGTTAATTAGCCATTACTAGCACAGAGAGGCTGCTGCCTACATACAGACTTGAAATCATTGGCCACTTTAATAAATGGATCACTAGTCACTTTAATAATGTTTACATATCTTGCATTACTCATCTCATATGTATAAACTCTACCTACATGTACATACTACCTCAACTAACCGGTGCCCCAGCACATTGACTCTGTATCGGTACCCCCCTGTATATAGTCTCGTTATTTTACTGCTGCTCTTTAATTATTTGTTACTTTTATCTCTTATTCTTATCTGTATTTTTTAACTGCATTGTTGGTTAGGGGCTCTTAAGTAAGCATTTTACTGTAAGGTCTACACCTGATGTAGTCGGCGCATGTGACTAATCAAATTTGATTCGATTTTTATTTTATAACATCTTGCCTATGCCGCTCGGTCATCGCACATCCATATATTTATATGTATATATTCTTATTCCATCTCTTCACTTACATTTGTGTGCAGTTGGTAGTTCTTGTGGAATTGTTAGATTACTCGTTAGATATTACTGCACTGTCGGAACTAGAAGCACAAGCATTTTGCTACACTAGCATTAACATCTGCTAACCATGTGTATGTGACCAATACATTTGATTTGATGGTGGCAGATGAATGGCATGACAATGGGCCTCAGGATCTCCTCGTGGTATCTATGTGCATTCAAATTTCCAACGATAAAATACAATGGTGTTTGTTTTCCATAGCTTATGTCTGCCCATACCATAACCCCACTGCCACCATGGGGAACTCTGTTCACAACGTTGACATCAGAAAACCCGCTCGCCCACACGGCGCCATACACACTTTCTGCCATCAGCCCGCTACAGTTGAAACCGGGATTCATCTGTGAAGAGCACACTTCTCCAGCGTGCCAGTGGCCATTGAAGGTGAGCATTTTCCCACTGAAGTCGGTTAGGACGCCAAACTGCAGTCAGGTCAAGACCCTGGTGAGGATGATGAGCTTTCCTGATATGTTTTCTGACAGTCTGTGCAGACATTCTTCGGTTGTGCAAACCCACAGTTTCATCAGCTGTCCGGCTGGCTTGTCTCAGGTGAAAAACCCGGAAGTGGAGGTCCTGGGCTGGTGTGGTTACACATGGTCTGTTGTGAGGCCGGTTGGACGTACTGCCAAATTCTCTAAAACGATGTTGGAGGAAGCTTATGGTAGAGAAATTAACATTAAATCATCTGGCAACAGCATTTGTATGTTGAGTCTGATAATTATCTGTACAAAAAAGTTCATCTGATATTACTTGTGGAATATAAAAATACTTGCGTGATATATGGTTTCTAGTTTCTTGAAATACTTTGCAAATGCAACTTATTTCTATGTGAAAACTGAAATGATCCATTCATTGCTTTTCAGTAGATGCTCTTATCCAGAGCAACTTACAGTTGTGAGTGCATACATTTTCATACTAGTCCACCATGGGAATTGAACCCACAACCCTAGCACCATGCCCTACCAATTGAGCCACATCACCACATCACAAACCACTTGATGTCTCAATGTACTCAATTACTGTATTATGAATTGTCTTCATGATGATGGAAACTCCACAGGTACAACCCTAGATGACCAGCCTATGTACAATACACTAATGTAAATTTACATTAAGTGGTTTGTAAGGATGGTAAATGTATACTTCAAAGTGGTTGCTTTTGTGTTATTTGATAAAGAAAAATATTTCAATTTGATGTGGATGTTTTTCACCTTTTGATGTAAATGTTTGAGGGCAGGGTTTTGTTCTTTCTGGATTCCATTAGAATGACATCAGAGAAAGGGACAGGGCATCAACTTAAAATTCCAACTATTGAATCCTACAAGATACTGTTATTATACAACAACGTTTTTTGCCAAAGTGGAGATGCTGAAAAAATGTTTTTGTGCATAGGGAAATTTTCTGGGATCTTTTATTTCAGCTCATGAAACATGAGACCAAGTCTTTACATGGTATGTTAATATTTTTGTTCAGTGTATAATGCACAATGTGCAAATTCAAAATTTGGTTGTGCAACAATTATTAGATTGGTATGTTCGTCTAGCCAGTTATATAAGCTTGTAGTAATAATGACAGAATACGGAGCGGGCACGCAGGGCACGTACCCAGACGCCCTGACCTCCAGGGGGCCCACATTGAGGTGTTAGTCACTCTCACTCCGCTATCATTCACATGGCATGAGTCATGGCAAAGTGAGTAAAATTGCTGGAAATTAGATTTAAAACTGCAAATATTTCTTTCCACCCTATGGCAAAAAAATGGGTAGAATTGCATGGTATATTTTTTTATAAAATTGCCAAATGTTCTCTCCGCCCGATGGCAAAATGTGTAGAACTGTAGGATTTGCTTTAAAACTGCTAAAATTGAATGAGTAGAATTGCATGAAACGTTTTATAACGTTTGTTATAAAACTTGCTTAGGGCCCCCAAAAGGCTAGTCGGCCCTGGTTGCATAAGTATTCATTTAGGCCATTCTAAATTAGTTCATGAGGAACATTTTGCTTAACAAATCGCATAGTAAGTTTCATGGACTCATTCTGTGTGAAATAATAGAGGGAAACTTGATTTCTGAATGATTACCCATTCCTCTGTTCCCCATACATACAACGTTTGTAAGGTCCCTCAGTCAAATATTGAATTTCAAGCACAGATTCAACTACAAAGACCAGGGAGCTTTTCAAAGGCCTCATAAAGAAGGGCAGTGATTGGTAGATGGGTAACAATAACAAATCAGACATTGAATATCTGTTTAAGCATGGTCAAGTGAATAATTATTGTAATAAAGCTCCCAGTCACATCAAAGATACAGTCACCCTTTTGAACTGAGCCGCAGGACAGGATGGAAACTGCTCAGGGATGTCTCCATGAGGCCATTGGTGATTTAAAAACAGCTACAGAGTTCAATGGCTGTGCCTCCATAATAATGACCTTGGCCTGAATGCAAAGCCTTATGTTTAGGGCAAATCCAACAGAAGACATTACTGAGTAAGTGCCTCCTTTTTTTCAAGCACGGTGGTGGCTGCATCATGTTATGCGTATGCTTGACATTGACAAAGACTGGGGGGTTTTTCAGGATGAAAAGAAACGGGATGAAGCTAAGCACAGGCAAAATCCTAGAGGAAAACCTACTTTAGTCTGCTTTACACCAGACAGTGGGAGAGGAATTCACCTTTCAGCAGGATAATAACCTACAACACAAGGCCAAATCTACACCGTACTTGCTTACCAAGAAGACAGTGAATTCTCCTGAGTGGCCAAGTTACATTTTTGACTTAAATCTGCTTGAAAATCTATGGCAAGACTTGAAAATTGCTGTCTGGCCATTTTCACCAAGATCTTGAAGGATTGTTTTAATAATAATGGGCAAATATTGCACAATCCTGGTGTGCAAAGCTCTAAGAGACTTACCCAAGAAGACTCCCAGCTGTAATTTCTGCCAAAGGTGTTTTTAACATGTATTGTTTCAGGGGGTGAATACTTACTGTATCTAATCAAGGCATATTCATATTTCATTTTTCCTTCATCTTGAAAAAAACTGTTTTTTTTCTTTCACTGATATTACTGAGTATTTTGTGTAGATCATTGACAAAACATGACAATCAAATGCATTTTAATCCCACTTTGAAACACAAAGTCTGAAGAAATCCAAACGGGGTGAATAGGTATTCACTGTATATATTAGTTGCCATAACAACCTGTGGGTCACTTCCACATCCATTTGTTTGTGTAACCCACAAAATGATATCTCTATGGAAGACCATTCCACCACCATCTTTTTTCTAATGGTATCTCTAAATTATCATTTTTGTATCTCAAGATTTGGAGATAGTATCTACATTAAAATAAAATAAATGTGGCAGGAATGAGTTTCCATAATCTCTGATGTAACCCTCCTCATGGCCATGTACTGTAGACCCCTGACCCAATTAAAATAGATCATACTGGGGGTTTATCTGGTGCTCAGGGAAGTCAATATGTGCCTGGACATTAATGAATGAGTAGAAAGGGGAAATTTGATTGATTGATCCATTGATTGACAGAGTGGATTTATAAAATACACACTGAGCAATTAACTTGCATTTTCAACTGTCATAAACTAAATCAATTTGGATTATTTCCCTACCTGAATCCTTCATAAATGAGAAGTCTCTTTACACACTTTTTGAACAGAATGAACACTATTTCCCCTTGAATTTGCACAAATTTTTTTTTTTAAATGTGAGCAAATATATTTACACCAAGGTAATGTCAAAGTTAGTCATGTATATGTTTTATACATATAAATGTTTTCTTCGCCTATCAGAGAAGTACGCCTTTGATCACACCCACATACTGTTCTCCTTCCTCCGCATGAGTTGTCAGTAGTTACACAACCACAAAGTCAAAATCCTGAAAATACATTTAAGGTTAAGTTTAAAATCAGATGTTAAGATGATAACATTCAGAAATGGGCAGTGTTTATCCATTTGTAGCTGTGGTAACTAGTGACGACCCACTGTATGCCATGTGACCAGAGAGAGCCTTGAATTTAAAATACAAGTCATCACCGCACGGGGAGAGAGACGTTCGAAGTTGCTTTATGTGCACAAGAACCGGGTGGTTTTACTAACTATATTATACTTTGTACATCAGTCGTACGTATTTGACAGGCACTGTCGACCTAATGCCGTGGTTGTCATGATTCGTTCCGTTTGTAAAGTTTTCTGGGCTTGCTGGCCAGCTATCAAGCTAACTAGGTCGGCAACATTGTAGCCTGCTGTTATCACTTCAACAATCTTCCCTCCCGCTGGAGATCTGCGACTGTTGCAAGTAGGTTTTGGACACTTCTGTCAAAATAACCATGAATGGAGGAGGCTGTCACATGAGTGGCGAAGGAGGTGAC
Source organism: Salmo trutta (assembly GCF_901001165.1). Classification (NCBI taxonomy): domain Eukaryota; kingdom Metazoa; phylum Chordata; class Actinopteri; order Salmoniformes; family Salmonidae; genus Salmo; species Salmo trutta. Next base: position 15,877,339 of record NC_042957.1, read on the forward strand.
AGTCGCGGGGGTGAATCTGGATCAAGACCCACTATCACGCTAGAGGACTTGGATGCCTTCAACGAGGATGACTTCGATTCAGACCTCTGCAGCAGCGGGGGGGCAGATGGGGAAAACGATGCTATGGAGGAAGAGAGTCGGGATCGCCTGTTAAACTACTGGCAGGACATTGGCAGAGTACATCATGTTCAAGTTCCCCAGGGTAAGAGGGGGAGGATTGTAGATTTAGATCGCTATAGGGTCGAAATGCAAGCATGCACACATTGTCCTGCACCTGAAACGTTTGAATCACTCCTTGCTCCCCTCGCATACTGACAAACGCCTGTTTTATTCGAACGCTACTTGAACCACTATCCTTTACAGCGTGGTGTGTAGGTGGGGAAAACGTCGTGAGGTCTGTGTTTACATGTAAACCATTTAGATTTTAAATCATTTCTGACCCATTATGGCAGAAGATGACTTGGACCAGCAACACAAGATAAACAATTTCTCATCAAGCATACTAAAGTACACATTTCTACTGGCACATGGTATAATGGACTGTGAACTCAATGTCGTTTTGGAAAATGTAGGTTAATTGTACAGGTCTGAACTTTGTTCACAACATTAGGGAAAGGGGACAACTCACCCTTTCAGAATCAGCTTTTGAAGGGAAAAAAAATAGACCATCAAAGTAAATGGTTAGCTGTGAGAGAAACCATGACTGAAACTGGCCTGCACTATTCAACCTGTTGTAAGATTGAGAACACCTACACCTTGATAAGGCTAACGCCTTTAGATGTTATTTTGTGGAATAGACCAAGGCCTACAGGCTAGGTAGTTTAGATAAACATTTTAGATATGCAAGCCTGTTTGCCCTTTCATAGTCACAAAATGGTGGGTTATAATCAGATTAGAGTGAGTTTGTTTTGTAGCCACAGCTGAATGGGCCTAGATTATTTTGGTTCTAGTGCAGATGGGTACAACATGAGTATTTTACATGCTGACCAGACCACGCGTGTGCGTGTTGATTTTGTTCAGACACGATCAGGACACGCAGGTTTAAATATCAAAATGAACTCTAAACCAACTATATTAATTTGGGGACAGGTCGAAAAGCATTAAACATTCATGGCAATTTAGCAAGTTAGCTTGCTGTTGCTATCTTATTTGTCCTGGGATATAAACATTGGGTTGTTATTTTACCTGAAATGCACAAGGTCCTCTACTCTACTCTACAATTAATCCACAGATAAAAGGGTAAACTGAATTTGTTTCGAGTAATCTCTCCTCATTCAGGCTTCTTCTTTGGACTTTATATGGCGGTTAGCAACCAACTTTAAGGTGCATTACCACCACCAACTGGAGTGTGGACCTCAGTTCATCTTTCAATGACACATGGGTATATACGCTTAAAAACCAATGAGGAGATGGGAGAGGCGGGACTTGCTACGCATCAAGCGTCACAAATGGAACCAAGTTCTATTTTAGCACCTGGCTACGTGCAATGATTGAATAACATGTATATGTACATTTATTTTGCAATGCTCGCGCACGTTGTGGTCAAGATGTTAGCGTAGCTGTTTTCCTCCAGTACAGAAAATGGGTCATAGGTCACATAAGGAAAACAAACAAAAGCTTTAATATTTTAGGCTAGTTGATCAGGGAGAGAATGGTGCTTCATTAAAGACGACCTCAAAGTTAATTTGTGTCATTCGGACGCAGGCAAAGGTTCTACAGTGTACGATGACCCCAAAGTTAATTTGCGTCCAACTTGAGTGTACATTGGATTCTGCAGTGCACAGACCACCCAAAATGGTGGCAAACCTGTCCATCTGAAACATCCCCACATGACCTAAATGTTCCTATGATGTGCTTCCTTAGGGCTCTCATTGCTTCCTAAACTTCAGTCACTCGTCTAAGATCACTCAGTGAGAAGATACTTTGTCAGAAATGTAACATTCAATACACTTCTATTAGCCTTGTCCAAATCTATTTTGAGATTGTCTACTTGTTTTCAAACTGATTTTTCAATTTTGTTATAAGATTATTCTCATCAAAACGGTTTCCTTTACACAGAAGCCCAGTGTACTACAGCACAGCAGTATAATTATTATTGTGCTGTATGCCATCTGAGGAAGAGAAACCGATCACTGTCTTGTGTGGTCGTTTATCTTATAGGTGGCATTGTGTGACGCCAGGCTCTAACCCCTCTGTCCCTTTCCTTCCAGACATGGCCCAGCCCATCCAACAGCTCACCTCAGACACAGAGAGCACGACGGACAGGGAGAAAGTCCCCTTCACGCTGATCACATGCAAAGAGAATGTAAGCTAGTCTAGCCCCCTTTGTACTCATTCATTGCTCCCTCTGTCCCCATCACCCAGTAGGGAAAGATGGAATGGCGGACAGGCAGTTGCTTTATCTAGCCTATCTTATGTTCTCAGCTTGATTTCATTGAGTTTGAGTAAACAGGGAGCATTGTAATTAACAGTATTGATGCAAGCCTTTGAGCATTTTCTTTAATTTGAGTTAAAGAAGATGGATATGAATAAATCAATATCTACCACTCTTTTATATAGCTCTCTATTGCTTTCTTTATCAATCAATTCCAGGGATTGACATTAAGGTGTGAAAGGTAATTGCCCGTCAGGCAAGTCAGAGGTATTTTTTTGGGGGGGTTGCCCGAAATTAGTTACAGTGCATTCAGAAATGATTCACACCCCTTGACTTTTTCCAAATCTTGTTACATTACAGCCTTATTCTAAAATGTATTTAAGTAATTTTTTCCCCCTCATCAATATAATCACAAAACAAAAACATTTTTTTTTTTTAAATGTTTGCAAATGTACTTAATGTACTTAAATTACACAGTTCTGTTTAATTTTGAATACATTTGCAAAAAATTTGAATAACCTGTTTTCGCTTTGTCATTATGGGGTTTTGTGTGTAGATTGAGGAAAAACATTTATTTACTCCATTTTAGGATAAGGCTGTAATGTAAGAAAATGTGGAAAAGGGGAAGGGATCTGAATACTTTCCAAATGCACTGTATTTACATGCAGAAATGTCATGTAAAGTATTGCCTGCCATTCATCTACACATAGGGGGGCTCAACTTGCCCGACTGGCATAAATACCATACATTTGCTGTCTTTCATTTAAAAAATGAAAGATCAGCTTTAGGCTATTGGAATTCTTTGCAGTTTGGTTGTTTTAAAACAAAAAAATATTAAAGCCCCAGTGCAGTCAAAAATATGCTTTTTCTGTGTTTTTTATATATATATATATATATATATATATTTCCACACTAAGGTTGGAATAATACTGTAAAAATGATGACCATGCCCTTTTTGTAAGAGCGGTTTGAGAAGACCACCTGACATTTCAACCTGTTTTGGTGGGATGGAGTTTCGGCCTGCCTGGTGACATCAACAGGCATTACATTTGTTAAACCAATAAGAGAGTTCCAAACCTCTCTGCCAACAACAGCTGTTTTCAGTTTTCCCCTCCCCACTAAGACAACTCCCAGACAGTCCTAGCAAAATTCTTTGCTTGAGAAATTGCTCTTTGCTAAGAAGTTGTTTTTTGTTTCTTTTTGACCATTTTAATTAAATGCAATTACAGTAAGGTACTTACTTATTACCCAGAAATGATTTGATGTAGAGGTAAAAATGGCTGCATTGGACCTTTAAATCATCTGCCCAATGGGGCAACTTCCGGAACAGCTCAACTAGCACAACTGCTCAGTTCACTTGAGCCAGGCAATAGGGCAACCCTTAATCTATCCCTGCACTACTAGCCCCGTCTGTCATTTCTCTTTCTCTTCTGCTCTCTCTCATTCTTTCCCTCTCTCTGCCCCTCGTACCATTTGTCCATCGTTCTGCCCTATGCATTGTCCTGTGCAGTATGAGAAGAGAGTCTACAACCAGGCCAGCTGGGCGTGTATCACTGTGCGAGAGGACACGTACGAGCAGAGCATCTGTGCCGGCTTCATGAAGCTCATGAGATATATCTGCCAGCAGAATACCTCAGGTGAGTGAGAGTAGCAGAGAAGAATCCATGTACAGTTGAAATTGAAAGTTTACATACACTTATGTTGGAGTCATTTAATCTCGTTTTTTTTCAACCACTCCACAAATTTCTTGTTAACTATTGTTTTAGCAAGTCGGTTAGGACATCTACTTTGTGCATGACACAAGTAATTGTTCCAACATATTTGTTTACAAACAGATTATTTCACTTATAATTCACTGTATCACAATTCCAATGGGTCAGAAGTTTACATACACTAAGTTGACTGTGCCTTTAAACAGCTTGGAAAAATCCAGAAAAGGATGTCATGGCTTTAGAAGCTTCTGATAGGCTAATTGACATTAGTTTAGTCAACTGGAGGTGTAACTGTGGATGTATTTCAAGGCCTACCTTCAAACTCAGTGCCTCTTTGCTTGACATCATCATGGGAAAATCAAAACAAATCAGCCAAGACCTCAGAAAAATAATTGTAGACTTCTACAAGTCTGGTTCATCCTTGGGAGCAATTTCCAAATGCCTGAAGGTACCACGTTCATCTGTACAAACAATAGTACGCAAGTATAAACACCATGGGACCACGTAGCCGTCATACCGCTCAGGAAGGAGACGCGTTCTGTCTCCTAGAGATGAACGTACTTTGGTGCGAAAAGTGCAAATCAATCCCAGAACAACCGCAAAGGACCTTGTGAAGATGCTGGAGGAAACAGGTACAAAAGTATCTATATCCACAGTAAAACGAGTCCTATGTCAACATAACCTGAAAGGCCGCTCAGCAAGGAAGAAGCCACTGCTCCAAAACCGCCATAAAAAAAAGACAGACTACGGTTTGCAACTGCACATGGGGACAAATATTGTACTTTTTGGAGAAATGTCCTCTGGTCTGAGGAAACAAAAACAGAACTGTTTGGCCATAATGACCATCATTATGTTTGGAAGAAAAAGGGGGAGGCTTGCAGGCCAAAGAACCCCATCCCAACTGTGAAGCACGGGGGTGGCAGCATCATGTTGTGGGGGTGCTTTGCTGCAGGAGGAGTGTATTTTAACTTCTGGCCCACTGGAATTGTGATTAAGTGAAATAATCTCTGTAAACAGTTGTTGGAAAAATTACCTCTGTCATGCACAAAGTAGATGTCCTAACCGACTTGCCAAAACTATAGTTTGTTTACAAGAAACTTGTGGAGTGGTTGTAAAATAAGTTTTAATGACTCCAACCTAAGTGTGTACGAACTTTCGACTTCCGCTGTATGTATGTATGTTCAAAAATACACGTTTTAACATTTTGACCAATCGATTGGTCGAAAGAACAGACTACTCTTGGTCAACCAATATTTATTTTTGTCGGGACAGCCCTATTTGTATGTCTTTGTGTTCAGTAAGAAGGAAATTGGAACTAGTTTTGCGAGCCAACTTGCGTTAGCACAATGACTAGAAGTCTATGGGTAAAGCTAGTTACTAACTTCCTTCAAACTGCATGCAGAGACAAATGGTATCCACAAGTCTCTTGGACTCTGGAGAAGTAGATAAAGGGCCTTATTGCCAAAATCCCAAAGTATCCCTTTAACCTCTGTTTGTGTCCTCCTTATCCCTCTGTGTGTGCCAGGTAACTACCTGGGTATGACCCTTCCCATTGTGACGGTGGTGAGGACTGATGACTCTCGCTCCAGCCTGTCCAGAGATGTGACGGTGGCCTACTACTTACCGTCCAAACACCAGGACCAACCCCCCACGCCCTTTGACCCTGACATCACCATGGAGACATGGCCTGCCACCGTGGTCTACAGCAGGTGAGGGGGGTTGCTGACTGGTGTATAAAATCAAGCACACAGCCATGCAATATCCATAGACAAACATTGGCAGTAGGATGGCCTTACTGAAGAGCTCAGTGACTTTCAACGTGGTACCGTCATAGGATGCCACCTTTCTAACAAGTCAGTTCATTAAATTTCTGCCCTGCTAGAGCTGCCCCGATCAACTGTAAGTACAGTTATTGTGAAGTTGAAACGTGTAGGAGCAACAACGACTCAGCCGCGAAGCGGTAGGCCACACAAGCTCACAGAAGTGCGTAGCGCGTAAAAGTTGTCTGTCCTTGTTAGCAACACGCACTACCAAGTTCCAAACTGCCTCTGGAAGCAACTTCAGCACAATAACTATTTATCAGGAGCTTCATGAAATGGGTTTCCATGGCCGAGCAGCCGCACACAAGCCTAACATCACCATACGCAATGCCAAGCGTCGACTGGAGTGGTGTTAAGCTCACTGCCATTGGACTCTGGTGCAGTGGAAACGCATTCTCTGTAGTGATGAATCACGCTTCACCATCTGGCAGGCGGAGTGACGATTCTGGTTTTAGCAGATGCCAGGAGAACACTACCTGCCCGAATGCATAGTGCCAACTGTAAAGTTTGGAGGAGCGATAATGGTCTGTGGCGGTTTTTCTTGGTTCAGGCTAGGCCGTTTAGTTCCAGTGAAGGGAAATCTTAATGCTACAGCATACAATGACATTCTAGACAATTCTGTGCTTCCAACTTTGTGGCAACAGTTTGGGGAAGACCCTTTCCTGTTTCAGCATGACAGTGCACAAAGCGAGGTCCATACAGAAACGGATTGTCGAGATCAATGTGGAAGAACTTGACTGGCCTGCACAGAGCCCTGACCTCAACTCCATCAAACCCATTGGGATGAATTGGAACGCAGACTGCAAGCCAGGCCTAATCGGCCAACATCAGTGCCGACCTCACTAATGCTGTTGTGGCTGAATGAAAGCAAGTCCCCGCAGCAATGTTCCAACATCTAGTGGAAAGTCTTCCCAGATGAGTGGAGGCTGTTATAGCAGCAAAGGTGGGACCAACTCCATATTAATGCCCGTGATTTTGGAATGAGATGTTCGACTAGCACATGTCCATATGCTTTTGATCATGTAGTGTACACTTAATGTACAACACATTAAGAACACCTTCCTAATATTGAGTTGAACCCCCTTTTTCCCTCAGAACAGCCTCAATTCATCAGGACATGGACTCTACAAGGTGTCAAGTGTTCCACAGGGATGCTGGCCCATGTTGACTCCAATACTTCCCACATTTGCCTCGTTGTCCTTTGGGTTAGTGGACCATTCTTGATACACACGGGAAACTGTTGAGCATGGTAACCCAGCAGCGTTGCAGTTCTTGACACAAACCAGTGCACCTGGCAACTTCTACCATACCCCATTCAAAGGCACTTAAATAACTGTGTAACCTTTCATCCATCTCTTTCTCTCTCACCTGTCAGGTCGTTCAGTGGACCCACCACTGAGACCTCTATCCTAGGGGAGATCCATGCTCTGGGCGAGGTGCTGGACTCTCCACAGCTGTGTGTGAGCGAGTCCTTCATCGTGGCCGGCTATACCAGCCCCGCAGCCGCACACCGACACAACGAAGTCTGGTTCCTGGAGCGCTGCTGAAGTGGCTATGTAGCACTACATTTTTAACACAAAGTAAACAAATGATAAACACTCATTACAGCGAACCAAATCGAAAGCCTCCCACAAACCAAAAATTGGGTACAGTTTACGTCAAGGAAACGAGTACACAAGTATGCTTCATTTTTAAATATATTTTAATAGGGCTGTGGTCTCAGGCATATATATATATATATATATATATAAATACAGTATATAAAATACAGTTTTTTACGATCACTTTGGCACTAATTTCAGAACCAAAACTCAAAACAGTCATCACTTGTAACACAGGCTGTCCCATGTTCAAAACATTGCATTGTGCATTCATATCTTTAAAGAAACCTTGGACTTGCAAAATCATTGGTTCAAATAACTAATTTGTCATGAAATACCATAGGAACATTAATTTAAATCACCCACACACAAGATACAGATAGTTTCACTGTGTAGTTGTTCGTACAAACATTATATATTGTAGTACAAAATATGTGATACATGTTTCATTATGGTACTACATGTAAGTACATCACTAAAATAACTAGTAGAGCGAATACTACAGACACAGTGGAATCATTGAACAAAATCTGAAATGTATAGCTGAAATAGGTTTCTTTGAATCAAAGCTAAAATAATTAGCTACAAAAAATGTAAGAAACTACAGTAAAACAAACTGCAGTGTTCCTCACCTGGCTTACTGTAAAAAGCAAAACAAAGGATTGATTACTGTACTTCTATATTTCCATCAACCCTGTCTTGTGGATTTGGCCGCAGGTTCTCATCCACATCACAATGGATGTTTTCATTAGCCAAACATCTTGGGAAGAATCTTCGGGCAAGGCGAATCCAGGCCTGACACTGGTTAGCCGTGATGTCATTGCATGCGTCATCCATGGCCTGGAGAAGGGTGGGTTGTTCGTGAGGGCACCTATTATATACATTCCACCGCCATGTGGAGAAAAGAATCCTCAATCGGGTTAAGGAGAGTATGGGGATAAGTACAGGGTGGTAAATTGTGGATGGACCTGAAACCATGCTGAACCTGACATTATCCAATACAATGACATAGGTCCCGCCATCAGCTCTACAGACCTGATTAAGCTCATCAAGGAAGGTAACAAGGAGAGCTGCATTATTTGATCCAATACGAGGTCTGCGTCCCACCACACCATCTTCTGATATAGCCACACACATGGTGATGTTGGACCCACGCTGTCCAGGTACTTAGATGGTTGCCCGCTGCCAATGAAATTCCGACCTCTCCACCTTGTCTTGGCCAGGTTGAAGCCTGCCTCATCCAAAAAGAGGAATTTGTGATGGTTTTCATCAGCATCCAGCTCCATCACCCTCTAAAAATACATTTTGGACAGAGAATTACTGATTACAAGGATGTAGAATTTTGGGGGTATTTTTCACAACAGGCATCTTGAAACTGAACATACTCAGTTGCTTCACTCTGTCTGCATTTCTTTCAAAAGGGACAGGGTATAGCTGTTTGACAGACACCTGGTGCCTTTTCAGCACACGGGCAATAGTCGGCAAACGTATGGCTTCCACATTGTTGAACATGTTGTCATTGTCCAAGGTGTGCTGCCGAATTTCTGTAAGGCAAATATCATTTCTGGCCAGAACCAAATTGACCACAGCCTGCTCTTATTGGTCAGTCAGAATTTTGCTTCTGCCTCCCCTATTTGGCCTAGTCTCAGTTCTGCAGGGAAAATTACAGTAAGAACACATTTTTATTTATTTATCCAGGTAGCCAGTTGAGACCTGGCCAAGTTAAAGCAAAGCAGTGCGACAAAAAACAACAGAGTTACACATAAACAAACGTACAGTCAATAACACAATAGAAAAATCTATGTACAGTGTGTGCAAATGTAGAGGAGTAGGGAGGTAAGGCAATAAATAGGCCATAGAGGCGGAATAATTACAATTTAGCATTAACACTGGAGTGATAGATGTGCAGATGATGATGTGCAAGTAGAGATGGTCACATCACCTACTCTGTGGTACACATTGGCATGCAGTATACAGTCATTTGACAATTGAGAGTAGCCTAATGTTTAGTGAATGCTGAAGACTTACTGGTTCTAATTGAAGGAAGTTCTGATGATTGAGGCCACGGTTGATCTTCTGAGGTTTGGTTGAATCATTGTAGCTGCCTCAGTCATTGTCATGCCATGATTTACGACATGGTCTGCAACTATTGCTCGGCTTTCATTGGACACTTTGCTGTTGTTGCCACTGTCTTGGTCCGTGGCCTTGTCCTCTACCACGTTCCCCCACACCTCCTCAAGCGAGGCCCACAACAAGCACCCCTTCTAAGTAGTGGTCCCCTGCCATTCCTTTGACCACCACGTCTTCCTCCTCCCACTGCTTGATCTCTATTGTGACCTGGATCACCTGCCAGCTCCATGTTATCGCTATGTTGTTGTAGGTGGATACCACTCATTTCACTATATACTCGTACCACAATGTGAAATGAATCATCAGTAACAAGTTGGCAGTATTGGAAAAGCAATTACAAGCAATTGCAAGGGCCTGCATACATACTCACCGGACACTTTATTAGGTACACCTGTGTGTTAACGCAAATCGCCTGCTGCTCTGAACAGTGAATCATGTGGATGCCTGCAACTCAGTATATAGAGTGGAGAGCTTTAGTTGTTGTTTGACCAAACATTAGAACGGGCAAGATGCGTAATCTAAGCAACTTTGACCGTGGTATGATTGTTGGTGCCACACATGGTGGTTCCAGCATCTCAGAAATAGCTGCCCTCCTGGGATTTTTATGCACTACAGTCTCTGGAGTTTACAGAGAATGGTGTGATTAACAAAACACATTCAGTGAGCGACAGTTCAGTGGCCAAAAACACCTTGTTGATGAGAGAGGTCAGAGGAGAATGTCCAGACTCATTCAAGCTAACAGAAAGGCCACAAATGCTCAAATAACAGCTGTTTAAAACAGTGGTGTGCAGAAGGGCATCTCTTAACGTACAACACCGTGAATAATTCAGGCTGTTGTGGAGGCAAAAGGGGGTCCTACCCAGTACTAGATAGGTGTACAGTAATGTCAAATCTAAAAACATGGTCTGGAAAAAGTGGTACATGGGACCATAGAAACAGTGTCTGATAATGAATGATGATGAAATATTACATCCATGGATAATGTAGTCCAATTGGTTCACGTTCCACAGTAACTGGTGTCAATGGATCTCGTTATCCTGAAACTTTCATGATCTAAACATGGAATATTGTTTGTCAGTTTCCATAAAACTATGCATTAAGAGTAATGCAACAGTTACTTATCATTTTGATCAGTTGTATCAATTGATAGTTAGATCATTGTAGTGAAGTGAATAGACAGTCATCTCAGATGTAATGTGTGAATTGCATTTTGAAATGGTAATACTTTGATGTAAAGTTGTGTCATTTTGAACAGGTGATTTTAGTTCAATGAACAGATGATCTGAGCTTTATGTGTATTGTATCCAAGAAATTGGAAAAAGTGTTAGATTTAAAATGTGCATTTTGATCATCGGTTGTGAGTTTTGTGTCTAGAGTTTCGAAAAATGACATCAAGGTTGTGAAATTAGTGCCAAAGGGATTGTAACAAACTAATATATAATACTATATGCCATTTAGCAGATGCTTTTATCCATGACCCTTGGCGTTGTAAGCACCGTGCTCTACTGACTGAGCTACACAAGACCGCAATATGTGTCGCTCCAAATATCTACAGCTTTCACATCACTATGTCAATTTACTTTACTGTATTAAATGTAGTTTTACAGGGACAGTTCACATTAAGTGCCTGTTTTTAGCCAGCCGGCTAATTTAACTGCAGTCCCTGGGAAGGATATTAAAAACAATTTAAGATAACAAGCACACAATGAGCACGCACAGCGCACAACAGGACAAGGAAACGTATGACAAGCAGACAGACAGAGCGTGTAGTATCGTTAAGACAAGACCTGCCTCCAAGGTATTTCACAAGAGTTCAGCTCAGGAGCTCATGGTTTCTAAGGATGTTGCATGTCAAGCTCTATTATCAGTGGGTGTTCATCAGCTTGGTGCCAGTCTGTTACTGTGTGTCGGCCATGTTGTTGGGCAAGGCAACAGTTTTCAGTTGTTAGATACAGGAGTGGTTGTACATAGCGTACCGACTACGCTGTGTGGATGGAATATGGTGCTTTCATCATTGTAAATGACTAAATGAAGGCAAATTCACATGGAAATCAGAGTGGCTGTGTTCTAGACAGTTCAGTGTGTGACGTAGAAGATATTCCCATGAGATACAGGGTTTTGCATGTGGAGGAGAGCACAGTAAATACTTTGGAAAGATGTCATATTCACTTTGCCATTTTTATCAATCTATATATGATGAAATCATAGGAGATATAGATATCTATATCACTACCGGTCAAAGTTTGGGGTCACTGAGAAATGTCCATTTAAAATAACATCAAATTGATCAGAAATACAGTGTGGACATTGTTAATGTTGTAAATGACTATTGTAGCTGGAAACCGCTGTTTTTTGAATGGAATATCTACATAGGCGGCAGGGTAGCCTAGTGGTTAGAGCATTTGGCTACTAACTAGGGCTGGGCGATATGGACCAAAAGTCATATCCCGATATATTTAGGCTGAATATCAATATAAGATATATATCCCGATATTTTTTCCGCAAAGTGAGAGCAAATGTTCAGTCAAAGTCAAAGCCAGATATGACATGTCTCAAGTAGTTTTATTGAAACCGGCTATTTCAGTGAACAGTTGAAAAATCTAATGAATAAATAATAAACAGGGCTCTTCACCTGGTTCAGATTAAATGCTCAGCTGTTCAAATAACAATAACATGTAAACATAAACACTGTATAACAACAGGAGTACCTTTTTTGAAATCAAAGCTCTGTAAGGTGCACATTTAAATAAATAAAAATATCTTAAACAAAAATAGGCCTATTTTATTTTATAGGCTATCTTTTTCTGAAATAAATATTATATATATTTATGAGAAAAGTCAACTTTTGTTTAGTTTGACAACTTTAAATGGCTTATTAAAATCAAATTACAGATTTCTTCTCCTTTCTAACAAATCCACAGATGCAAATAACGAACATTACAAAATAATAAAATATGAGAAACCCTAGTAAGGGCAGCAATTATATATAAATAAAGAACAAAATAAAGTGCTCAGTTTGAGAAAATGTTTTTTAAACATCAGCCTGAGATTACCATTTGCTTTTTGTTAACTCAATTTCTTATCTGAACAGCCTCAACCAGTTGCACAAGAAACAGACTATCAACTCAATAAACATTTCCCCTCTTTTTTTACTTTGATAAACAGTAATGCTGTCTTGAGGTAGACATTAGGCACACTGCGGGAAAATGAAGTTTGCAGTGAGCTTTGTTTCGGGGCTGGAGCTTTTTCGGGTTGTCGACGGCTTGCGGCTGGGGCTTCTGCAGCGCGCAGTTTCACACACTCTTCTTATGGCAGTTTGTGCCACTGTTTTAGGTGGTGAAAAAGATTTGTAGTGCTTCCACCCCTGGCTGTAACTTTTTTATGGCACTGCCTACATATAACGTGATTTTGTTGCTCATCTGATACTTTGAATCCGAACCATCTCCAAATTACTGAGCCAATGCTTTTTCTTTTACTAACCAATTCCTCCTCAAAACGCTCCGCAGACGCTGTTGCTTCCTCCATGTTTGTTGAAGTGTCTGTTCCCCTCTGTGCATGAAAGAGGAGGCGCGGGGAGCAGCGCAGAGAGCTCCGGGTCTGCAGCTTGCTTGGAGCAAGGATCAAAGCGCAAATTTGAACTATATCGATATATGCGAAATGGTCTAATTTCATATCACATTTAAAATATATATCGATATATTTTTTATATCGATATATCGCCCAGCCCTACTACTAACCGAAAGGTTGCAAGTTCAAATTCCCGAGCTGACAAGGTACAAATCTGTTGGTCTGCCCCTGAACAAGGCAGACCGACACCCACTGTTCCTAGGCCGTCATTGAAAATAAGAATGTTCTTAACTGACTTGCCTAGTTAAATAAATAAAAAAAATAGGCATACAGAGGCCCATTATCAGCAACCAGCACTCCTGTGTTCCAATGGTACATTGTGTTAGCTAATCCAAGTTTAGCATTTTAAAAGGCTGTCTATACTGTATTTCTGATCAATTTGATGTTATTTTAAAGGACAAAAGGTGTTTTTCTTTCAAAAACAAGGACATTTCTTTGTGTGTGTGTGTGTGTGTGTGTGTGTGTGTGTGTGTGTGTGTGTGTGTGTGTGTGTAAGACACACACACACAGTACCAGTAAAAAGTTGGGACACCTACTCATTCAAGGGTTTTTCTTTATTTTTACTATTTTATACATTGTAGAATAGTGAAAATGTCAAAACTATAAAATAACACATTTGGAATCATGTAGTAACCAAGTATTAAACAAAACAAAATAGATTTTAGATTATTCAAATTAGCCACCCTTTGCCTTGATGACAGCTTTGCACACTTGGCATTCCCTCAACCAGCTTCATGAAGAATGCTTTTCCAACAGTCTTGAAGGAGTTCCCACATGCTGAGCACTTGTTGGCTGCTTTTCCTTCACTCTGCAGTCCGACTCATCCCAAACCATCTCAGTTGGGTTGAGGTCGGGTGATTATGGAAGCCAGGTCATCTGATGCAGCACTCCATCCTTCTCCTCCTTGGTCAAATAGCCCTTACACAGCCTGGATGTGTGTTGGGTCATTGTCCTGTTGAAAAACAAATGACAGTCCCACTAAGCGCAAACCAGATGGGATGGTGTATCGCTGCAGAATACTGTGGTAGCCATGCTGGTTAAGTGTGCCTTGAATTCTAAATAAATCACAGACAGCATCACCAGCAAAGCACCCCCACAACATCACACCTCCTCCATGCTTCACGGTGGGAACCACACATGCAGAGATCATCCGTTCACCTACTCTGCATCTCACAAAGACACGGCGGTTGGAACCAAAAATCTCAAATTTTGACCTAATTACAGATTTCCACTGGTCTAATGTCCATTGCCCGTGTTTCTTGGCTCAAGCAAGTCTCTTCTTCTTATTGGTGTTCTTTAGTAGTGGTTTCTTTGCAGCAATTTGACTATGAAGGCCTGATTCACGCAGTCTCCTCTGAACAGTTGATGTGTCTGTTACCTGAACTCTGAAGCTTTTATTTGACTGACCTTCATGTTTTAAAGTAATGATGGACTGTTGTTTCTCTTTGCTTGTTTGAGCTTTTCTTGCCATAATGTGGACTTAGCCCTATTTGGTAAAATACCATCTTTTTTATACCAACCCTACCTTGGCATAACACAAATGATTGGCTCAAACGCATTAAGGAAAGAAATTCAACATTCACTTTTAACAAGGCACACTTGTTAATTGAAATGCATTCCAGGTGACTACCTCATGAAGCTGGTTGAGAGAATGGCAAGAGTGTGCAAAGCTGTCAAGGCAAAGGGTGGCTACTTTGAATAATCTCAAATATAAAATATATTTTGATTTGTTTAACACTTTTTTGGTTACTATGACTCTGTGTTATTTTATAGTTTTGATGTCATCAATATTATTATATTATAGAAAATAGTAAAAATAAAGAGAATCCTGGAATGAGTAGGTATGTCCACACTGTGTGTGTGTGTGTGTGTATTATAAGACAGACAGACAGACGTGCTCAAATTTGTTGGTACCCTTACAGCTCATAATGCTTCGTTCCTTCTGAAAAGTGATGAAATTAAGAGCTATTTTTATCATGTATACTTGCATGCCTTTGGTATGTCATAGAATAAAGCAAAGAAGCTGTGAAAAGAGATGAATTATTGCTTATTCTACAAAGATATTCTAAAATGGCTGGACACATTTGTTGGTAATTGGATTATATTGATATTTCAAACGAATTTGTTTTTTTAATTAGTATCACACGTCTCCAATCTTGTAATCAGTCATTCAGCCTATTTAAATGGAGAAAAGTAGTCACTGTGCTGTTTGGTATCATTGTGTGCACCACACTGAACATGGACCAGAGAAAGAAAAGGAGAGATTTGTCTGAGGAGATCACAAAGAAAATAATAGACAAGCATAGTAAAGGTAAAGGCTACAAGACCATCTCCAAGTAGCTTGATGTTCCTGTGACAACAGTTGCAAATATTATTAAGAAGTTTAAGGTCCATGGAACTGTAGCCAACCTCCCTGGGCGCGGCCGCAAGAGGAAAATCGACCCCAGATTGAACAGAAGAATAGTGCAAATGGTAGAAAAAGAACCAAGGATAACTGCCAAAAAGATGCAAGCTGAACTCCAAGGTAAAGGTACGTCAGTTTCTGATCGCACCATCCGTCACTTTTTGAACGAAAGTGGGCTCCATGGAAGAAGACCCAAGAGGACTCCACTTTTGAAAGAAAAACATAAAGCCAGACTAGAATTTGCTAAAATACATGTTGACAAGCCACAATCCTTCTGGGAGAATGTCCTTTGGACAGATGAGTCAAAACAAGCTTTTTGGAAAGTCACATCAATCAGCTCTATGTTCACAGATGAAAAACTGAAGCTTTCAAATAAAAGAACACCATACCTACAGTGAAACATGGAGGAGGCTCAGTTATGTTTTGGGGCTGCATTGTTGCGCCTGGCACAGGGTGCCTTGAATCTGTGCAGGGCACAATGAAATCTGGAGGTATTCTGGAGCAAAACGTACTGCCCAGTATCAGAAAGCTCTGTCTTAGTCGCAGGTTATGGGTCCTCTAACAGGATAATGACCCAAAACACACAGCTAAAAGCACCCAAGAATGAATAAGAACAAAACATTGGACTATTCTGAAGTGGCCTTCTATGAGTCCTGATCTGAATCCTATCAACATCTATGGAAAGAGCTGAAACTTGCAGTCTGGAGAAGGCACCCATCAAACCTCAGACAGCTGGAGCAGTTTGCTCAGGAAGAGTGGGCCAAACGACCTGTTAACAGGTGCAGAAGGTACCCTGAGACAGCTGGAGCAGTTTGCTCAGGAAGAGTGGGCCAAACGACCTGTTAACAGGTGCAGAAGGTACCCTGAGACAGCTGGAGCAGTTTGCTCAGGAAGAGTGGGCCAAACGACCTGTTAACAGGTGCAGAAGTTACCCTGAGACAGCTGGAGCAGTTTGCTCAGGAAGAGTGGGCCAAACTACCTGTTAACAGGTGCAGAAGGTACCCTGAGACAGCTGGAGCAGTTTGCTCAGGAAGAGTGGGCCAAACTACCTGTTAACAGGTGCAGATGTCTCATTGAGAGATACAGAAAACGTTTGATTGCAGTGATTGCCTCTAAAGGTTGTGCAACAAAATATTAGGTTAAGGGTCCCATCATTTTTGTCCATGCCATTTTCATTTGTGTTATTACTTACAATATTATGTTGAATAAAAAATTAAAAGCAAAGTCTGATTTCTATTAAAGATGGAATAAACAATGGTGGATGCCAATGACTTTTGTCAGTTTCAAGTTATTACAGAGGAGATTGTGAATTCTTTGTTTTTTGTGGAGATGTACCAACAAATGTGTGTGTGTGTGTACACACACACACATACAGTATCTACAGTTTGTATACATATCTGGTTTATTATTCAACAATTAATTATTTTCACTCTACCATATAAACTGACAGTGAAGTGATGCGTAAAGACTGATACATCTGATTTGATTAATTTAAATATGTATGTTTTATGGATATGAGATGAAATGTTTACTCCGGTTGAATGGGCAGGATGTTAGAACCTCATCAGGTTGTATGTAATGGTTTTATCTGATAGAAAAATAACCCTCGGTGGTTTGGGGTGTCGTTCTCAATGCATTTGTGATATGGATGTTGGTGAAAGATAAATGTATATTTTCTATAATAAATGGGAACTGGGTGGCCATATGAAGACTAACAGAATTATATAACCTTGTATTTGTCACTTGGTTGTTGGCAGTAGATTTGATTGATCTCTGTTTTAAAGAAGTCTTCACATTTCATTCATTATATCCCTGGTTGTCATTATTATCGTTTTCTTGCCTTAAACCAGTGCTTGACTTGGGCAGGAGCTCACCGGAGCTAGGTACCGGCACCTCAAATGTTCTGCTTCTTGAGCTCCTGTTCCTCTTATAGAATATTAGCTCAAAAGTATTGTGGAGCTCCTGCACCTAAATATAAACAGTATAGGCACCCAAAATGAGTACCGGCACTTATTCCAGTCCAAGTAAAGCACTGCCTTAAACAGTGTAGTTCTCAACCTACTGTAAGCGTTCATTTGGCCAAGTCTTGGTCATTTTAATATGTGAGTCTTCTGACAGGAGGAACATGAGGTTTCCTGAGTGTCCTGTCAAAACGTCACATTGTGTACCTGTAATACTTTCCTCATTACATTGTGTTCCAATGTGTGTTTAAATGCAATCATTATATGATCTGACAATATGATTTATCATTCCCCCCCGCCCCCCAGACAGACACACAGCTAGTAGTCAGTTATGGTTTTACTCTGATGCTCAAAGTTTAGTTCTCATTCCTGTTTTCATAGTGTTTTATATTTTCATCAGTAGAGACACGCTATATCATTTGGGCCTAAACCAGGTGTTTATAACCTCAAGTAATGTGTTCTGTTATATGTATTTCTTGACTATTTCAGCTACAAGCTGTATAGATTTCATCTACAAGGAACCAGTGCAAAAGTGGACACTGTAACACGTCTATTTTAATTATTGCAAAAGATAAATAAATAAAAAGTTGTCTATCTGTGCCTCTTTTTCACTGAATACAATGATTTATGCACTGCAATACGGAGGATCAGCACCCAAATGTTGCAAATATTTTTTAAAGGGATTCACTGATTATACAAACTAAAATGTGCTTCCATCAAATACACAATGGGGCTGAGGAAAACGGGGATGTCTAAGAGGGGATCTGGTGAGAAAAGGGGGATGAGAATCAGATGATAAAAGGCTTCAGTTTAGCCCACACATCGATGGTCCCTCTGTCACTGAAAAGGCGCTGCATGGTCAATCCAACGTCTGCATTGGCAGTGCAGCATTTACAGTGATACGACCTCTGGAGAAGTCAGGGCATTCATACCTTTTGCGCTTTGCGGAGCAAGACGTTTTCAAGGAAGTGAGTTTGTATTTATACAGGACCACCTGCCCTCACCTACTGTCAACCAATCATGTCACTGCAGCGCTATACGGAGCCATCTGCATTGTTACAGAATTTGAGAGGCGCACAACGATCCAGTACGGAGCTCAATTTGGCCTCTGCGTGCCTCCGCAGGTGCCGCTGCATAAGTCTCTATCCTGCCTTTGTTTTTGGTGCCAAAAGTCATCTAGCGGACCAGTGGTCTTGCTTGACAGATTTCCCATCAATCAGTTTAGTAGCTAATTGAGACAGACTTAGCAGAGAACGTAAGTTATGTACATAACTATGGATCTATGAAACCGAAGGATGACAGTGACAAGTAAGTGTTTACAGTCCTCACAGTAAATGATGCCTTGCATCAGCCAATCATCGAAACCACATCAAAAAAGTAATGCCCTATGACCTAGAAGTGGGATTTACCTCAACCTCTTTGCCTGGAATGCTGGAAACAGGTTCCCGAGCTGGAAAAAACGACAGTCACAGTCATCCTCCGGTCTCATAAATCCATAGGTATGTACATAAATCTATTTCGACTTCACTCAGACCGTCACTGATAAGTGTTATAGTCCTTACCGTGGATGATTGTGTCAACAATGTCGCGAGGAACAGAGGATTCCCCATCTCCAACACCTCAGCAGCGAGCAAGATGGCAGAGCTCAGAAGAGCGAGGGTAATACATAGTAAATGTGCATGGCGAGGACCGTTAGGCAGATAAAGTAGCACCTTTCAGGGCCGCCCAAGATGTGGCCATGTCTCCTGGGGCTAGTTGACCCTGACCCATGTAGGCCTGGGAGATGGTATCCAACATCCAATGGGAGAGCCGCATTTTAGAGACCGGCAGGCCAAGCTTCTTGCCATCGTAAAACACAAACAGTTGTTGGGTGCGTTTCAGAGATTGCATCTTGGACATGTATGCCTGTAGCACTCTAACCAGGCACAGGGAAAGCAAGTTTTCGTCCTAGCCAGATTGGGGCATTCTGTCCTCTGCTTGCACTATCTCCACCAACTGATTAATGTGCTGAGAGGAAAGCACTTTAGGTAGAAAGGACAGGTTCCGCAGCAGGGACACGCCTATGTCCTCAGCCTTCCATCTCAAACAGTCCACACTTACAGAGAGGGCATGTAGCTCGCTTACACGCAAAGAGAGCCAGGAGAAAAGCAGTTTTTAGCGAGAGAGATTTCAAGTCAGACTGAGCTATCGACTCATATGGAGGCCTAGCCAGGGCCCTTGGGACCAGGGGCATCTCCCAAGCAGGGGCATGCAGAACGCGGCCCGGGTGTAGCCGCCGGACACCCTTCAGAAACTTCAACACAAGAGGATGACTGCCCAGCTTGTGGCCATCCACCATGTCATGAGAAGTTGAAATGGAGGCCTATCTTGCTAATGTCCAGATGGGACTGGAGAAAACAAAGGACAAGAGAGACAGGACAGGTAACTGGGTATAGCTGTCTAGCGTCACACCAAGAGGAGAATAGTCTCCATCTGAGAGCATAAAGCGACTGAGTGGATGGGGCTCTCGCTTTTCTAAGAGTCTCATGAACAGCCACAACTAGCTCCTGAGAGATAGGCTCGTCATTGGCCATACCCACAGCTGAAGGGAAGTGGGGTTGGGGTGCCAAATCAGGCCATCCACCAAGGACGGGAGGTATGGCCTGGTTGGAAGAGGCCAGAGTGACCCCCACACCAGTTGAAGAGCTCCAAGAACCAAGGTCTGCCTGGCCATCTCAGCGCTACTGGTAGGACCCTGTGGTGTTGATGCTTTATCCGATGAAGAACCTGAAATCAGAGGCAACGAGGGAAAAGCGTACAACAACACTTTAGGACACTCTTGAGACAGAGCATCCAGGCCAAGAGTGGCCCTTAGACCCCTCAGAGAGCATGGAGTCACACGGTACATATAAAACCAAGGAGGTACTGAATGGAAAAATAGACCAACCGACTATGAATAGTGCGGTTAGGCTCGTGAGGGAGCTAACTAAATTAGCCCACTGACAGGAAAGTTAGGGAGTGAACGTTATTTATAATAAGGGTTACATGGAGAAAATCAGACCTCTTAAATTAAAATGTCCCTCCCTTCAGCAAAATATATTTTACCTAAACCCTCCCAGAACGCTTGAAAGAAAACAAGTGACCCTCCTGCCCTTATACCCCAAATAATAATTAAAACATAAAGTGGGTAGCAGTGAACATGTCTAATGTTTACCCTTACTTCTTGGTCAGACCAGAGCCTTAGATATGCAGTTTTAGAAGCTGCTCTTGGATCTGTAAGTATTATATGGCAATGCAGGAATTTTGATAGCACACAGGGCTGTGGGCCAGAAGGTTGTGGGTTCGCAGACCACCGTAGACAAGAGTAGGGGTGGAGAGATCCCTTTTATAATAAAATAATTGCATGCATGAATCTATCATTGTATTTGCAGGTCCGAGAAAAAATTGCCTTTTATAAACATTTCATGCAATTATACGTCATTTTACATATTAGCAGAATATTTTTTTAATACCACACAAATTACCGAATTTACATGCTCAGAATGGACAGGGAGATAGGCCTATGGGTTCATCTTATCATATTTATCCAATGCCAAATCAGTGTGTCTTGTTTGCAACGAAAATGTCGATGTTTGCAAATAATTAAATCTGAGATGTGATTAGGAATCTGAGCATGGTACTTTCAAAAGTTAGACCTACCTACTCAGAGAAATGTAAGATTTATAGCTACAATATGTAACTTTTGGGCGACCCGACCAAATTCACATAGAAATGTGGGTTATAGATATGTCCTTCTCATTGAAAGCAAGTCTAAGAAGCTGTATATCTGTTATATGTGCGCTATTTCTATGCTTCCTGTGCTTACGTTTCATTTTTGCGTCTTTTACTTTCGGTTTTGCACACCAGCTACAAACAGCTGAAAATACAATATTTCTGGTTATGTAAAATATATTTCACAGGGATTCTCTCCAGATTGACTGCTTGTTATGTCACATAAACTGTAATTAGGAAAACTATTAGAATTTTTGCAACCAGGAAATGGCATAGCGATTTCTGCATAGTGCACCTTTAACTGCTGGGTACTCTTCTTCCATGGCTTAACCTAATGAGAGAATGTCCAGTGGTGACCCGTCATTCAGGGCAGGTGGGGCAGAGCCCCAGCTGTTTAGAGACCCACCTGTTTAGCAAATAATAATAATAATTTCCTGTTTTGCATGTTATTTTGGCATTAATACGTGTCACATATCAGTTTGCAAACAATGTAAAAAAATATATATCATTGAGTTAATAAAGCCGCATCCAAATATGGTCTCTTTTTGCTTTCTTGAGTAAGGCATCTCCAAAATGCAGGTGTTTCCGCCTAGCTCAGTGCTTTCTGTGGAGGTGGGGCAGTTAGCGGAAAATACAGAGTGTAGGGGTTGGCAATGTTCTCTAGTTACCCCGTGATTGGCTCAGTGTTCTGTCACTCATGGGGAAACTAACTCCGAATTCCATGTTGGGAACTCTGGCCTCTTTCTATAGCTCTGGCCTAAAGATAACTGACGTCATGATTTGACCTTGTTTTTTTCAGAGTTCCTAGTTGTCTTGAAAGCACCATAAATCCAGAGAATGCCAGACTTTGATGACAAAGTTTGATGACTAAATTTGCCCACAAGGA
Organism: Salmo trutta; assembly: GCF_901001165.1. NCBI lineage: Eukaryota > Metazoa > Chordata > Actinopteri > Salmoniformes > Salmonidae > Salmo > Salmo trutta. Next base: position 15,899,604 of record NC_042957.1, read on the forward strand.
CCGCCGTGCCACCTTCCTATTCAAGTAAACATGGCACAAGGTACTGCATAAATGATTTTATATGCCAGGGAGATATGTATACTGTAGCTAAGAATGTAATACTAAGTGTATGTTGTGTAGTAAGCTGTTAGTAGCCCATGTGCCTCACCCTAATAATTAGGTCCCTTTCCCCCTCATAACATAGCCTACTGTTCTGACTTGGTGGTGCACATGTAGCCTATGGCCTGTTTTAGATCAAATGTAGTGATCGAATATTGAAAGAGCTTTTATTGTCTGCTTATATGCCCTCTTTATTTACCCTACGGTTCTGACTTGGTGTACAGGGAGAATACTTTAAGAACGCCCATGTTCTGAATTGTCGCTGTACATTTCAAAAGTGCTGAATAAATAGTTATGTTGACTACTTCCATCCTAGCTCACTCATTAATGTCTTAATAAAAATTACGGATTGCCCCTAATCCGCTCATTGTCCCCTTATGCCATAGTTTGTACATCTCAATTGTCAGTGAAAAATCACATTTGTTTAAGCAAGTCAGACATATAAGCTATGTTTTTTCAAAGGCAGTAAATGAGGCTGAATGAACTGTTTCGCTGCCAGTCAAGGCTCCTCTGATAGCCAGGTGTAACAGTGGTAAGGATTCACTCCATGGTGCTGAAAAGAAAGCTCTGTTATTGGGACAGCTTTAAGTAGGCCCTAACAGTTTGTGGGCACTGTTTGTCACGTTATAGTGCAATTAATGTTTTATTTTGTGTTGTGTAGTGAGTTTGCACCGCCAAGATTTACATTCTAAAATTGCCACTGAGAAGATTACAAGAGTTTTCCTGAAAGCTGTCTGGGTTTAAACATATTCTATTTTACAGAAAGTGAATAGCTTAATCAATTGATAGTGACAGAATTAGATTACTTACTTCCCAAGCAAAGTACATTTTGTGTCTGCTCGGCTATAGAAGGCTGTAGCCGGTGGCGGTTCTAGACCATTTAAACTGGAGGGGGCCAAACTGGGGCCAGTTGTACTGTTAGAGGGGCCAGTTACATTAGACGTTATTGTTGTCATATAGTTTTCTTCACTGCATTGCAGGCATTAGCAGGCAAAAGACCATGTTCATAATCATCATCGTTGCCACTGTCTAATAACGGATGTAAAAAAGAACGATAGCAAAAATGTGTTATGTAAAAATGATTTCATACTCCACATTTAGGGGGGCCACAAGGGGGTCCAAAATTGTTGTCACAGGAGCACTGCCCCCCCCCGACAAATGATCTATTACTATTGTGATCGTATACCATTTTCTTTTCAAAATGGTCTGAGAAAAACAACATCTTCAGGGCAATTCAAGCATAGCCAATATGCAGTGATAATGTATTGGGCCTATAGCTTACTGCACAAACCTCATTGCTACAGAACTGTTTCTAATTGGTTAATGTTGCAAAGGCTTACGTTTTTAAGTCATGTTTTTTTTCTAAATCTGAATGCTAGATTTAGACTTGCTTTTTGACAAAGAAAGTGATCTTGACTCAGAAAAGGTTGGTGACCACTGCTTTATATAATCGGATCAGTTTTATTTTCTTCTAAATCTTAAGCTAACAAGGGGTAGGCCTGTGATTTTAGCCAATTTCTTAAAAATAAAAAAACTAGGCCTATGGCATACCATCTCATACCCGCTTAATACGAGTCTTGGTTTTAACTTAACACCTTCACTGACACGGAGGTAGAGTGGTGTAAAGTACTTAAGTAAAAATAATTTTAAGTACTACTTAAGTAGTTTTTGGGGGTATCTGTACTTTACTTTACTATTTATATTTTTGACTACTTTTACTTCACTACATTCCTAAAGAAAATGATGTACTTTTACTCCATACATTTTCCCTGACATCCACAAGTACACTAGTTACAATTTGAATGCTTAGCAGTACAGGAAAAAGGTCAAATTCACACACTTATCAAGAGAACGACCCTGGTCATCCCTACTGCCTCTGATCTGGTGGACTCACTAAACACAAATGCTTCCTTTGTAAATTATGTCTGAGTGTTAGAGTGTGCCCCTGAATGTAAAAAAAAAAAAGGAATCAAAAAGGAATTTGTGCCATCTGGTTTGCTAAACATAAGGAATTTGATGTATAGTATTTACTTTTACTTTGTACTTTTACTCAAGTATGACAATTGAATACTTTTTCCACCACTGTACTTAAGTACTTTTAAAATATGATACTTTTAGACTTTTACTCAAGTAGTATTTTACTGGGTTACTTTCACTTTTACTTTAGTTATTTTATATTAAAGTATCTTTACTTTTACTCAAGTATGACAATTTAGTACTTTTTCCACCTCTGAGAGTGCATGGTGGGTGAGGGAAATGGCTGACAAATCTATGGATATAGGATCCTATAGCCTATGTCTGTCTGTCAAACAGATAGGCCTTCCTCGAATTTGCCTACGTTCAGCACCATGAGCTGTGAATTTCCGATTGATTGTGCCACGGCTGCTGGTTCAAGTGTCAGCACCACAATGTAAGTTACTTGAATCTGGCTTATTTTGAGATCAATAACTATGATAAATAGGCCCTACATCATGGGCAAGAAACATATTGTTTTTAATCAAATCTATTATAGTAGTAGCAAGTTTTCAAAGTTGACCTCTGGTCCTCCTCATCTTTGCGCTCTCCTCAAACTGAACAAACATAGGTTAGGCTGGTCCGCAAGCAAGACTAGGCCTAATCAACAAACAAAAAAATCAGAATGAAGCCTTTGACTCTCCTCCTGAACTGCCACAGTAAACCTACACAGCACAGCCATTGGTTAAGCAGCACACAAAAACGTTTTTGATCAGCAACAGCAGAGCAAGCCGGGGCTCAGGGTTGGAATATCCATTGCAGTGTGTAATGCAGCCTAGTTTTATTTACACCATCCCAGCAGATACACTACATGACCGAAATTATGTGGACACCTGGTAGTCGAACATCTCATTCCAAAATCATAGGCATTAATATGGAGTTGGTTCCCCCCTTTGCTGCTATAACAGCCTCCACTCTTCTGGGAAGTCTTTCCACTAGATGCGGGGACTTGTTTCCTTTTCAGCCAAAAGAGCATTAGTGAGGTCGGGCCCTGATGTTGCACGATTAGGGCTGGCTCGCAGTCGGCGTTCCAATTCATCCCAAAGGTGTTCGATGGAGTTGAGGTCAGGGCTCTGTGCAGGCCAGTCAAGTTCTTCCACACCGATCTTGCTTTGTACACAGGGGCATTGTCATGCTGAAACAGGAAAGAGCCTTCCCCAAACTGTTGCCACAAAGTTGGACAAACAGAATCGTCTACAATGTTTTTGTATGCTGTAGCGTTAAGATTTCCCTTCACTGGAACTAAGGGCCCTAGCCCCAACCATGAAAAACAGCCCAAGACCATTATTCCTCCTCCATCAAATTTTACAGTTGGCACTATGCATTGGGGCAGGTAGCATTCTCCTGGCATCCGCCAAACCCACATTCATCATTCGGACTGCCATAGTGAAGTGTGTCATCACTCCAGAAAACGCGTTTCCAATGCCCCAGAGTCCAATGGCGGCGAGCTTTACACCACTCCAGCCGACGCTTGGCATTGCTCGTGGTGATCTTAGACTTGTGTGCGGCTGCTCGGCCATGGAAACCCATTTCATGATGCTCCCAAAAAACAGTTATTGTACTGACGTTGCTTCCAGAGTCAGTTTGGAACTCGGTCGTGAGTGTTGCAACCGAGGACAGGCAGTTTTTACACGCTTCAGCACTCGGCTGTCCTGTGAACTTGTGTGGCCTACCACTTCGCAGCTGAGTGGTTGTTGCTCCTGGACTTCTCCAGTTCACAATATCAGCACTTACAGTTGACCGGGCAGCTCTAGCAAGGCAGAAATTTGATGAACTGACTTGTTGGAAAGGTGGCATCCTATGACGGTGCCACGTTGAAAGTCACTGATCTCTTCAGTATGGCCTTTCTACTGCTAATATTTGTCTATGGAGATTGCATGGCTGTGTGCTCGATTTTATACACCTTTCAGCAACAGGTGTGGCTGAAATAGCCAAATCCACTAATTTGAAGAGGTGTCCACATAATCAATGCAACATTGACATTATCCCACCCCTGGTTAGTCACTATTGGCTTAAAAAGCCAAACCTAACTCAATGTTTTCTAATTAATTTCCTGTAATATTGCACCTGTCTGTGTGGTGCGCACATTTGTCTATGACTCCGTGTGTAGCCAGTTGATGTGATAAACATCTTGTGGTTTGAAAACCTTCTCAATTAAATGTAAACTGCAAAGTTGGATTATCATGAGTAAGTATATTATTTGTATCTACTATTTGTTATTTGCAAACTTTGCCATGATATGAGCAGCAGCAGTACAGAACCATTGCTAGACCAGCGTGGAGAGATAACTCGATCCGTTGGAATACGGCGATACTAGCGCTTATTTCAGAGAGCGCTCCGTAAACCACGTCCCAGTGGGCAGAGCTAGGCATGTCGCACTGGGACGTGTTTTAATAGGAGGAAAAGCATCACATTTTAGTATAGGTCCCCCATGGTTCTGTGTAGCCCAGTTATGCTAATATACTGTATTTGAGATAATTTCGTCTTTGACTTAGTCATTAAATTATCTTTGAGTAGTAAACAAGGAAACAACAACGTTGCATACCAGAGATGGGTATACCAGAGGTGGGTATCATTTACTACCTAAAATATTGGGTTTATCTGGTTACCACCAGTAGCTAGGTTTCCATACAATTGGTGACAGATTTTCATGCGAATATTCTAAAATCTCGTTGCGGATAAAAATCAGTGCATGATGACATATTGCACACAAAATGTAATTTTTCGCTTAAGTTTTCATGTACCAAATAAAAATCTAAAGTTCATTGTGTTTCCATCGCATTTTCAACTCTACCGATAGTTTTGTCACAAAAACTGTTGCATTAAATAGCAAATCAGTAGCGGTGCGAGGGTAAAATCACTGGGGAAGCCAAACCAGAAAAAAATAGCCATATTACAACCTACTGTATGTGTTGTGATAATTGTGTTGTTTGCTCTATAATCTGTTAGTTCATATCCCTTGCCACCGTGATATATAGGCCTAAAGCCGAGACAATAAGAAGACACAGTTGCAGTATAAAACCAGAGAGCAACCTCTGTCCGGTGAAGTCCACAAAGCATATTGCATGTAAAAAACAGTTACTGTACATGACATGTCAAGCAAAGTTCATGTTTTTTACATTTCAGACCACTAAACAACTATTGATTTAGAACCACAGAGAGTTACCGCAAGTCGCAAAGAAAGCAGGAGCTGCCTCCACTATTTCAGTATCATTTCAACTTAAACATTTCAACATATATATCAAATCACCTATGCTTAGTCTAATACAGTGACAGCTAAAAATATACCAAAAACTATTTAGAACAATCAACATAAGCTAAATATGATGTGGCTGTCCATGGTACTGATTTCTGTGTGTGTGCGCGCGCGCACGTGCGCAGGCGCGTGTGGCTATATATTGAACTTTATCCTCTCAGGCCAGGGGCACAATATATGAATTTATGGTTGAATCAGAATAGCCGTTATAATCATTGGCCAGTACGGATAATTAAGTAAAACCACAAGTCCAAATCCCTATTTCCATCCATGGCTAATTTAGGAAAGGGTCAATTTTAGCTAGCTAGTCACCGGAGGACAACAACGAGATGCACAGCGAGTTTCTGCCAATGAAGTAAGCTCTTGATGCGATGTGATTAGAGTGATGCCAAATCTAAATTGGTTTACCTTGACACTTTTTTTGATGCGCCAGGACCATTCACAGTTGAGCTCACTCAGTTTAGCTCAACGCTGATTGGCTATTATTTTTATTATCAAGGGAGGCCAAATGCTGCTGGCTTCGCTTGCATTCAATGCTATGGGCAGCAATAATGTCATACTCTTTTGGACCAGACAGCATCAGATAAATGGCCTACACATAAACAGAGAGAGGGGTGCTGTTTTGCTTGCTCGGATGCTTTCTCTGGTGAGATACATTCAGCCTCTTGCGAATCGAAGGAAAATGATGAAACACTGAGAGATGAAAGATACATTATAATTAACACAAGTTGTTGCAGTAGTAGGTAAGACAATGGATCCAGAGCTGTACAGGTTCATTATGGACTTTCAAGTAACAGGCAGGTAGCAGGTAGAGGGGAGCCAGGTAAGATTGGGCCAGGCACTTCCAGGTGTCAGGCCAGGGTGTCCTCAGTCCCTCCGGAAAGGGAGACAGAGAAAGAGAAAAGATGAGGAGGGTTAGTGAGAGCATGGCTAAGACCATAGTACACCACATGCACTGGGGGTAGAGAATAAGCAATAGTGTTGCTGTGGACACTGGATAATCTGACTAACACACACACCTCATTGTGATACTGTAAGCCTACTTATGTTACTTTTCTGAGTCAATTCAGGTTGCATTCAATGTCCTGCGTTTGTGTAAACCATGGCAGCCAGCATTGGAAATAGAGAGATGTGCAGAAAGTTGATCAGCCTCAGTGTCTGTAGATCCTTTCTCCTTAATGTATTTTTCTTGCCAGACAGGTCCAAGTTTTAAAAAAACACAATTTATTTAAATCTACAGTTGAGTAAAATAAGGAGTCTATTGCTTCAAACCTTGTTTCGTTTTCACATCTTTTTACCTCGTAAATAACTATCAACCATGGATAACCACAGGGAGAATAAGGTGAGGAAACTGTCCATGTCAGCCAGGCCCATATTTTTAAAGAAACACAATTTATTTAAATCTCTAGTTGAGTAAAATAAATTGTTTTGTTCTGGTCACAAAATAATCCCGCAAATTATGGTCAACTTCGCCACACTCAGGCAGAAAACGGAATGTTCTATTCTCAGCCAGGCCCATCTTTTCAAAGAAAACACCATTTAATTATATATTTTTATTTTATTTATTTATTTGACCTTTATTTAACCAGGTAGGCAAGTTGAGAACAAGTTCTCATTTACAATTGCGACCTGGCCAAGATAAAGCAAAGCAGTTCGATACATACAACAACACAGAGTTACACATGGAGTAAAACAAACATAGTCAATAATACAGTAGAAAAATAAGTCTATATACAATGTGAGCAAATGAGGTGAGATAAGGGAGGTAAAGGCAAAAAAGGCCATGGTGGCAAAGTAAATACAATATTGCAAGTAAAACACTGGAATGGTAGATTTGTAGTGGAAGAAAGTGCAAAGTAGAAATAGAAATAATGGGGTGCAAAGGAGCAAAATAAATAAATAAATACAGTAGGGGAAGTGGTAGTTGTTTGGGCTAAATTATAGATGGGCTATGTACAGGTGCAGTGATCTGTGAGCTGCTCTGACAGCTGGTGCTTAAAGCTAGTGAGGGAGATAAGTGTTTCCAGTTTCAGAGATTTTTGTAGTTCGTTCCAGTCATTGGCAGCAGAGAACTGGAAGGAGAGACGGCCAAAGGAGGAATTGGCTTTGGGGGTGACCAGAGAGATATACCTGCTGGAGCGCGTGCTACAGGTGGGTGCTGCTATGGTGACCAGTGAGCTGAGATATGGGGGGACTTTACCTAGCAGGGTCTTGTAGATGACCTGGAGCCAGTGGGTTTGGCGACGAGTATGAAGCGAGGGCCAACCAACAAGAGCGTACAGGTTGCAGTGGTGGGTAGTATATTGGGCTTTGGTGACAAAACGGGTGGCACTGTGATAGACTGCATCCAGTTTATTGAGTAGGGTATTGGAGGCTATTTTGTAAATGACATCGCCGAAGTCAAGGATCGGTAGGATGGTCAGTTTTACGAGGGTATGTTTGGCAGCATGAGTGAAGGATGCGTTGTTGCGAAATAGGAAGCCAATTCTAGATTTAACTTTGGATTGGAGATGTTTGATGTGAGTCTGGAAGGAGAGTTTACAGTCTAACCAGACACCTAGGTATTTGTAGTTTTCCACATATTCTAAGTCAGAACCGTCCAGAGTAGTGATGCTGGACGGGCGGGTAGGTGCGGGCAGCGATCGGTTGAAGAGCATGCATTTAGTTTTACTAGTATTTAAGAGCAGTTGGAGGCCACGGAAGGAGAGTTGTATGGCATTGAAGCTCGTCTGGAGGGTTGTTATCACAGTGTCCAAAGAAGGGCCATAAGTATACAGAATGGTGTCGTCTGCGTAGAGGTGGATCAGAGACTCACCAGCAGCAAGAGCGACATCATTGATGTATACAGAGAAAAGAGTTGGACCAAGAATTGAACCCTGTGGCACCCCCCTAGAGACTACCAGAGGCCCGGACAACAGGCCATCCGATTTGACATATCGAACTCTATCAGAGAAGTAGTTGGTGAACCAGGCGAGGCAATCATTTGAGAAACCAAGGCTATTGAGTCTGCCGATGAGGATGTGGTGATTGACAGAGTCGAAAGCCTTGGCCAGGTCAATGAATACGGCAGCACAGTATTGTTAATTATCGATGGCGGTTATGATATCGTTTAGGACCTTGAGCGTGGCTGAGGTGCACCCATGACCAGCTCTGAAACCAGATTACATAGCGGAGATTTGCGTTGGGATTCAAAATGGTCGGTAATCTATTTGTTGACTTTGCTTTCGAAGACCTTAGAAAGGCAGGGTAGGATAGATATAGGTCTGTAGCAGTTTGGGTCAAGAGTGTCCCCTCCTTTGAAGAGGGGGATGACAGCAGCTGCTTCCCAATCTTTTGGAATCTCAGACGACACGAAAGAGAGGTTGAACAGGCTAGTAATAGGGGTTGCAACAATTTCGGCAGACAATTTTAGAAAGAAAGGGTCCAGATTGTCTAGCCCGGCTGATTTGTAGGGCCCAGATTTTGCAACTCTTTCGGAACATCAGCTGAATGGATTTGGGAGAAGGAGAAATGGGAAAGGCTTGGGCGAGTAGCTGTGGGGGGTGCAGTGCTGTTGACTGCAGTAGGGGTAGGCAGGTGGAAAGCATGGTCAGCCGTAGAAAAATGCTTATTGAAATTCTCAATTATAGTGGATTTATCGGAGGTGACAGAGTTTCCTATCCTCAGTGCAGTGGGTAGCTGGGAGGAGGTGTTCTTATTCTCCATGGACTTTACAGTGTCCCAGAACTTCTTTGAGTTTGTGTTGCAGGAAGCAAATTTCTGCCTGTGTATATTGGTTTCTAACTTCCCTGAAAAGTTGCATATCACAGGGGCTGTTCGATGCTCATGCAGTACGCCACAGGATGTTTTTGTGTTGGTTAAAGGCAGTCAGGTCTGGAGAGAACCAAAGGCTATATCTGTTCCTGGTTCTAAATTTCTTGAATGGGGCATGCTTATTTAAGATGGTGAGGAAGGCATTTTTTTTTAAATAACCAGGATGGGATGAGGTCAATATCCTTCCAGGATACCCGGGCCAGGTCGATTAGAAAGGCTTGCTCGCTGAAATGTTTCAGTGAGCGTTTGACAATGATGAGTGGAGGTCGTTTGACCGCTGACCCATTACGGATGCAGGCAATGAGGCAGTGATCGCTGAAATCTTGGTTGAAAACAGCAGAGGTGTATTTAGAGGGCAAGTTGGTTAGGATGATATCTATGAGGGTGCCCGTGTTTAAGGCTTTGGGGTGGTACCTGGTAGGTTCATTGATAATTTGTGTGAGATTGAGGGCATCAAGTTTAGATTGTAGGATGGCTGGGGTGTTAAGCATGTCCCAATTTAGGTCACCTAGCAGCACGAGCTCTGAAGATAGATGGGGGGCAATCAGTTCACATATGGTGTCCAGAGCACAGCTGGGGTCAGAGGGTGGTCTATAGCAGGCGGCAACGGTGAGAGACTTGTTTTTAGAGAGATGGATTTTTAAAAGCAGAAGTTCAAATTGTTTGGGTACAGACCTGGATAGTAGGACAGAACTCGGCAGGCTATCTCTGCAGTAGATTGCAACACCGCCCCCTTTGGCAGTTCTATCTTGTCTGAATAGGTTGTAGTTAGGGATGAAGATTTCAGAATTTTTGGTGGACTTCCTAAGCCATTCAGACACAGCTAGGACATCCGGGTTGGCAGAGTGTGCTAAAGCAGTGAATAAAACAAACTTAGGGAGAAGGCTTCTAATGTTAACATGCATGAAACCAAGGCTATTACGGTTACAGAAGTCATCAAAAGAGAGCGCCTGGGGAATTGGAGTGGAGCTAGGCACTGCAGGGCCTGGATTCACCTCTACATCACCAGAGGAACAGAGGAGGAGTAGGATAAGGGTACGGCTAAAAGCTATGAGAATTGGTCGTCTATGACACCCAGAATAGAAAGTAAAAGGAGCAGGTGATGTTCTCATGCATGTGCACAAGAGCTGTACACATAGAAGTAATTGAATCAAGTGATTCCAGCTTCATAAACGCCCTGAGAAGGTTCTTCTCAGAGGCATAGCAAAGCAGATTGTGGTACAAACTTTATTGGTGCTTGCCAAGACCTGAGGATGGATGGATCAAGCTCCAGTTCCAAGGAGCGTGGAGAGGCATCTCCAAGAACAGAAATGTACCTGGGTGTTCAACCCACCTCACTCATCCCATATGGGTGGTGCATGGGAGCGGATGATTGGCATTGCACGGCGTGTCCTCAACTGCATGCTCCTTCAAGGTAGATTGTCACGCCTTACACATGAAGTCCTGACAACACTGATGGCAGAGGTCACTGCTGTGATGAATGCCAGGCCTTTCATCCCAGTATCTTCAGACCCGGAATCACCCCTCCTCCTCACTCCAGCTATGCTCTTGACCCAGAAGACTGGCGTCCCCTCTCCCCTCTCCCGCAAGTTTAGGAAAGTAGAACTCTACAAGCAAGAGTGGAAGCAGGTACAAAGTCTAGTGGACACCTTTTGGAACAGGTGGTGGAAGGAGTATCTCTGCATGCTGCAGAGCCGACACAAGTGGCAGGACAATTGGCCAGATCTTAAAGAAGGGGATGTTGTCTTCATGAAGGACAGTCAGGCTAAAATAAATGAATGGCCTATGGCCATCGATGTAAAGACCCTTCCCAGCCGGGATAGGATGGTGAGGAAAGTCAACGTGAGAATTGTCAAGGAGGAAACGATAAAGGTCTTCTCTCTGCCTATTTCCGAAGTGGTTCTCCTTCTTTCTTCGGAAGACCCCAGTGGTCAGAGTTAGGTTTATGTGGGATCGTTAAAGACGACAGGCGGGGAGTGTTCTGGACCTGTTAGTTGTTTAGCACCCCCTAGTGGAAGTTTAAGTTCGGCAGTCTAGATTTTTACCTGTTTGTGTCATGTGACAGGAAGCAGTTTCAGAAGTGAAGCAATGTGTAAGATGTGCAAGTGTGACAGAGTAGTTACAATCCTTCAACATCCTTCTTTATAAGCTTTGTATGATGCAATGTCTGTAAGTACATTTGTTTATTAACACAAGATAAATGTAAAAGATGAATAATTGAGTTAGCTGTTAGCTACTTTGCATTAGCTTCAATACTATATCTCCCTAGGGATACCTAGCTGAGTAATATCAAGCATACAGTTGCATTCTAGTAACTTTATTTTATATTTGGCTCTAGATTGAGTAGTCTTATTTCTTATTTCATACATTTAGTGCAGTTATTGTGGAAGACATTCTGTGCTCTATACTACTGTAACTGAAAACATGTACTTTTGTGTTTGTTGCAGTTTCACACTGCGATTCAAGTAAACTTCCAAAACGGCACCCTGCTTCCCACAGAGTTATTTGAATGAGTGTTTAGCTAACTGGATAGCTGGATAAGGGCTACTGTACATTTAGCGAGTCCAGTATATGCGCAATGATGCACCTGGCCTCTCCGCTGCCTATCAGCTATTCCTATTTGTTTTTTGGATTACTATTAAAAACTGATGCAGCTTTGAAAGATTTTATGTGTGCAGATTTAGACAAACGATTCACCTACCAATATTGTTGTCTCTAGGAATGGTGGATAGAGGGCAGGATACAAGCTGTGTTTAAATACCCATACTAACATACTACATAATATTAGTTAATTTTAGTATACTATAAACAAACAGTATGCTTTCATTTGAGCATACTACCGCGGTGACTGTCTACCGGAAGTTGATGCTGTTGCTATGCAACCTCTTGTTAGCATAACAAATGAATAGCTAGACATTTTACGATTTCGGATGTGTTGTAAATTCAATCTGGAGTGCCAGAGCACGCTAAGAGTATGCTCTGAGTGTTCGTAAATCCAGAGTTTTGTCAGATTGGCCATTCCTAAATTCAAAGCGTTTCTCTCTCTGAGTGTTCAGAGTGTAACAGTTTAGCTTCCGTCCCTCTCCTCGCCCCTACCTGGGCTCGAACCAGGGACCCTCGGCAAACATCGACAACAGCCACCCTCGAAGGAGAAGGATTGATCCGAGCGTTCTGACCTCACAACGGCAGTCAAGCATCCAAGCCAACTGTCTACCGTTGGCTAGCTATTTGTAGACATAAATGAGAGAACACCTCACTCTGACCATTTTACTCACCCTAGCAGAGCTGGTTATGCTGTTTTCATGTTATCCAGAGCGTTAGTGACTGTATCTGTGTTGCTGGCAACAGTTTAATTACTCTCTTTTTTTTAACCGACGTTCACATATTCATTGGGTGTTGAGCATTCGTAAATTCATCAGTTATTCTGCGCTCTGGCAAACAGACGAGAGTGCTCTGAAATCGGAGTCCATTGAGAACGCACAACGACTATACCACTTAGCTAAGAATGACGTGAATAATCAAGAAAATAAATGTTGGGTAATTAGTTAGATTATAGTTAATATACGTTACTGCCTGGCAAGTTCGATGTATTAGGAACTAACATACTACTGTAATTCTATGCAGTTCGTAAGGATAGTGTAGCTAACAAATTGTCAGCCAACATAACGTAACGTATTTGAAATGTCATAACTTTATTACATTGCTCAACATGTCATTTGTCATAATTAGTTAAAGCAATATTTTCCGCCATTTTCTTCAAATCTGAAAACGTTGTGAAGCTACGCCCATTTTCTGAAGGATTTCATTTATGGGCCCTAAAAGCACGGATATCGTGTCCACTGCTTTTATACTTCGGATTTTGGCGAATTTAGTACGACATTCGGGAACTTTTGGCATACTAACTCTATCCATACTATGACCAATAAGCATACTACATACTCAATTTACGTCGAGTGGAAAAGCATAGTAAAAACACTTTGGTATAAGGGAGGCGCATGCAAGCAGATGAGGAAATTTGGCTAGGATGGAAGAAATTAGAAATGTCTTAAAAATGGAAGGTACGTCAGGAGGAGGCGAGATCTGGTGAGACCATTCTAGCAGATGAGAGGGCAGATAGACATGTGAACGACAGGCACAACTCCGATATAAAGTGTATATTTCTCAAAGTTACCGGGATGCCACGTGTCCTATTTATACCAGTACACTCGTAACAACCTAAGCATTACGAAACTTATATTCTATCAAATAAGCCACACCTAGCAAATAAGTCATTAATTTTTTTTGTTAACCAAATTCGACACTGTCATTGACCTCCATACAAAAACTTCTCGCTTGATGAGAGAAAAAAAAACGCCACCTGTTGGAGAAGATCGATTTTGGGCCCAGTTATCGCTCTCCCTTTCCTCTGAACAAGGCAAGGAAAAACGGTAAAGGCATCGCGCCTCCCCAATCCTTACATAGCGGAGGTGAAAGTTCAGCAGTGCGCCTTGTAAAATGGCGGCTGAATTGACCAGAGAGTGGAGCGATGAACAACTAAAAAGTGATGATCTACCCAAAAAAGACATTATTAAGTTCATTCAGGACAATGCTGCCCATTCGGTATGTTTTATGTTTGATCCATCCATCCATTGGTGTGACAGCGCTCACTGAAATGCCATTGCTTACTTTTAGGGCGCACGCATGGTGATATCAGTTTACCTCCGCATTGGCGAACCGCTGCCAAGTTAGCTTGACGCTAGCTTGTTAGCCTAGCATGTAGTAGTTCAGCGTTGTATGCAGGTCTTTACTAGCTAGTATCATTCATTGTGCTTATCACCATGCCGTGTCAAGTTCACGTGGAAAAGGCTACATATTTTAAGTAAAACATTTTCCAGCCTTTGGGCCTATGTGAAGTATATATTATTGTGGCTACGCATGAAAGTGTTGACAGATTTTGGAAATAATGCAAGTGCACAAAATGACAAAGTTGTCATTCATTCCGTTCATGGCAAAACTACTACTCTCTTCTGACGTAGTGACTTCTCTCTTCCAGTTTCTTGCAGAACACAAGCTGATGGGAAATATCAAGAATGTTGCAAAAACGGCAAAGAAGGAGCAACTGATTATTGCATACAACGATTTGTTTGAGAGCAAGGTAGGGTGGACCACATGAATGGATTGAATGTGATACCTATTTTCAAAAGCAAATGACACGAGGTTTCGCATTTAAATAATGAATGCCTGTAATGTATTATTTTGTTTGTGCATCCAACAGCGATTTTTAGGTTCAGAACCCATTGAAGATGTGACGGAGCATGTGAAAAATGTGAAGATCGACGACAAGCCCAAAGAATTTGTGGAAGTCGTTGATGAGGTATGTACACAATCCATGTTTGATTAAGCACGTTCCACTGAAATAAGCATCAGGATAAAAGTCCTGTGTTTTGCATTTAAGTTTAACAAGTCTACAATTTACTGCAACACTATATTCAGTTTGTCAGAATTGTACTGTTAAAATGGTCACTTATGTATTGCAATTCCCAGGGTCCTCCTAAGTTCTTCAAGTCTGTGCTGAAGAAAGGTGACAAGACTAACTTCCCTAAGAAGGGAGACAATGTGAGCTGTTGGTACACTGGCTCCCTGGAGGACGGCACAGTGTTCGACACCAACATCCCTGCAAGTATGTTTTCTTCTCATACTTCTGTCACACTTACTCAGATGCATTCAGACTCTCTTACTATCTCTGACACACAATTTCATCCTCTTGGTCTCTCTCACACACGTATTGTCACTTTAATTACCTTTCTCTCAGTAATACCAATAGTGATTCTACTGTTTCCTCTGTCCTCTCCTCTGCAGCTGCCAGAAAGAAGAAACAGAGCAAGCCACTGAGCTTCAAAGTTGGCCTGGGCCGGGTCATCAAAGGGGTAAGACATAGAGATAATGTATTATATTAATAACATATTGATTTATATGGCTAAAGGTGCTTGCTTTATTTAATCAATTTAGCAATAATTCTGATTTCCTTGTGGGTTTTGAAGAATCCAAGTTAAATGGAAAGCACCAGTTTTCATTGTCTTATGAGAAATGGTTGTTTCCACAGTGGGATGAAGGTATCTTAACGATGAGCAAAGGCGAGACAGCCAAACTGGAGATTGAACCAGAATGGGCCTACGGGAAGAAGGGACTTCCTGATTCAAAGTATCCTTTACATTGGAACATCATGGGAACCATGGGCTAATTTTTAATTAGATGGCAGAAAGTGACCCCTCTTGGCTTTAATGGTATGTTTTACACCACCAGTGGTGGTCAGGAAGATTGCCAAGCCTCAGCGTAGTCGTCTCCTGTACAATGGCTCTAGCATAGCCTTGTTGATACTCATTGAATTTGAGCCAGATTTATAACTACTTACTCTTAGTTGTAACACTTAAATGAATGTCTCTCATTAAATCGATATGCAAATGTTTTCTGTGTGCTTCCCTTTAACTCTCCCACCACCAGAATCCCACCAAACGCAAAGCTGATCTTCGAGGTCGAGCTGGTGGCCGTTGATTAATGGCAGATACCTACCCAGCATGCCCTTCTCTCCGTGGACGGGGAAAACACGGTAGTCACTAGATGGCTATGCTCGAAAGGACAGAAGTGGTTGTAACATTGCCAGAACCATTGAAGGAGTGTGATATATTGTCTTAATTTACATTTAATGGGATGCTTTGGGATTTTGGCAATGAGGCTCTTTATCTACTTCCCCAGAGTCAGATGAACTTTTGCATACCATTTATTGTCTGTGTCCAGTATGAAGGAAGTTAAAGGTAGTTTCTCGAGCCACTGCTAACTAGTGTTGGCACAATGACTGGAATTCTTTGGGTATCTACTAGAATGCGTTTAACGCTAGTTAGCATTGGCTCGTGAAACTACATCTAACTTAGTTTTTTTTGTTTTATTTTTATTTAACCAGGTAGGCTAGTTGAGAACAAGTTCTCATTTGCAACTGGGACCTGGCCAAGATAAAGCAAAGCAGTTCGACACACAACAACAGTTACACATGGAATAAATAAACATACAATCAATAATATGGTAGAAAAATCTATATACAGCATGTGAAAATGAGGTAGGATAAGAGAGGTAAGGCAATAAATAGGCCATGGTGGCAAAGTAATTACAATATAGCAATTAAACACTGGAATGGTAGGATGACTGAACACGGAGACATAAAATGGTATCCACCAGTTCATCTGACTCATTGCCAGAATCCCGAAGTAACCCTTTTTAAGGTTAGTCTGGTTGTTTGTCTTTTTCTGCTTAAGTCAAGTCCTTTTGTCATTGTTTTTGCATATTGTCTGAAGCAGGAACAGACCAGGGTTATTTGTGGTGAGTTGAGAAGGTGCCATGCTTCTGTCCTTTCCCAGCATGGCAAGATAGTGATGACCGGACAACACTGTACAGACGGGGCATCCTGCCTGACAGTTACACACCGCAGAGGAAAGCCTTCCTGTTTATTCTTGTTCTTTTGCATGCATGTCCTTTTTTAAAGATGAATAAACCAATTTTGGAGACTAAATTGACACGTACATCAGGTCTTGTTTATTGGGTGCTTTCAGTGTGTTTAGTGAATGGTTTGGAAGTAAGTTCCTCCTCTTGAAATCAGACATGTTTGTTCTAATCAGAACCAGTCCTCCCAGCCATCTAAAAGGGGTTCCAAACACCCACCTGAAGGTGTGTAGTACAACACAAATGGTCGGTCAGAACCGCACCGGTTCTGTTGAACCAGCCCAGTTCATGTATACTTAACTTTAGACAGCTGTCAGAACTCTTAACATATGATGTTGGTATTACCAGTTTTGACCACATCCCTTATTAATTTCCAAATGCCATTAGATGACCTTTAAGTCAGTTCCACTTACATTTTTTCCCCTCAAATCAAGGACCAATTTAGTACACAATGGCTGCGTTTAGACCGGCAGACCAATTCTGATATTTTGTTCCACCATTTGGTCTTTACCAATCACAGATCTTTTTCAGAGCTGATTTACATTGGTCAAAATACCAGTTAGTGAAGACATATGAATTGGGCTGCCTGTCAACGCAGCCGAGGTGGGTGCCATTATCAGGTAGTTGAATAAAAAAACATGAGCTGGCACACACCCAGAGAATTATTTTATGTAGAGGTGCTGACTAACGGCAAATAAGCTATACAAATAGTCACGCACTCCATAAACTCCCAGTGATTTATTGGGTAAATCACCAATGTTTCAGCATCACTGCCTTCTTCAGGGTAATATCATGAATGCTTGAACCAGATTATGTAGACAAACAGTGCAACCAATGACAATAGTGAGGGGTGGATCAAAGTTAATTAGAATGAATTGAGTGAAACTGTTCTCCGAACACAAAGAAAATGAAAGCGAACCTGAAAAAGCACTGGCATATTCTGCAATCAGACAAAAAATATCACACACCTCTTCAAGGAACCTCCACTGCTGGTTTATAAGTGTGGTCGCAATATTGGAGATAGCTTGGTGAGATCTGACCTGCCCCGAGCCCACTCAGACACTCTTGACACCCATTCCAAATGGGAACTACAAATGTGGCTCATGCGCAGTGCAATAATACTATAAAAACATCCTTCTTCAGACATCCACATACAGGTCGAAAAATCCGTTAGCGGTATCATCTCATGCAAGGCCAAGGGAGAAATCTTTCTCATCACCTGTTCATGTGGGAAAGCCTATGTAGGACAAACAAAAAGACCATTAAAACAAAGCATAGCTGAACACCGCAGCTCAATCAGGTGTAAGTACATTGACTATCCAGTAGCAGCTCACTTTGTTAAAGCTAACCATCCAATCTCCTCCCTCAAATACACAGGCATTGAGCATGTGGTCTGAATATTGACTTTGATCCGTCCCTTATGAACAAGTCTTATAAATTATATTCTTTCTACAGCTTATCAGTGTACACCCAATATGTTCACCCTGGTGATGCTTATTACACATTATAGTTGAACCTGAGAAAAATGAAAAAAGAAACAAATGTGAAATTGAATTAAACAATGTTGACACTAATATGTACAATGTTTCCATATGATAACCTAATATATTCAATATGCCATAAACTATTGTTTAACGGCTTCACTCAATTCTAATTAACTTAATGACACACCCCTCACTATTGTCATTGCTTGCACTAATTGTCTACATAACCTGGTTCAAGTATTCATGACATTACCCTGAAGAAGGCACAGTGATGCTGAAACATTGGTGATTCA
Source organism: Salmo trutta (assembly GCF_901001165.1). Lineage (NCBI taxonomy): Eukaryota > Metazoa > Chordata > Actinopteri > Salmoniformes > Salmonidae > Salmo > Salmo trutta. The sequence goes on from NC_042957.1 coordinate 15,918,032, forward strand.
CCCAATAAATCACTGGGAGTTTATATGGAGTGTGCGACTATTTATAGCCATTATCAGGTAGAACAGAAAACCAGCAGAACTGCAGGCTCAGATTCAAAACCCCTGAACAAGAAAGTATCAAATAATTTGTCAATGTGTTGTTCAAACAAGTTTCTAATAAGTAAATTATATTAAAAAAATCCTATCTCAAATTCATAAACACCCAAGACATGAGATCTTTATTTAGTCCAAGCCAAATCTTTATTCTGTACAGGAGGAAAACCTTTCAGCGTTCTCTTGAGGGGGGGACAGGGTTCTTAGGAGTTGGCGTTGGGGCCCTTCTTCTTGCCGAAGGTGGGCACAACATTGACGAAGCGCCTGTTGTACTGGATGCGACGCTTGGCACGACCAGTCTTCTTCTTCTTCTTCTCCTGCTTGTCAACCTGGAGCGATAGAGGGACAGTGCTTTGGTCCTTACTATGCAGAAATACATTATTTAGCAGACACTAATCCAGGAACTATAACAAGTTTGAAACAACGGCCACAAAACCAACTACCATAATGTCATAAAGAGTATATGTTTAAAAATATGCAGAAAGTATCTGCTGACCTTGGGTGTCTGTCCCCGCACTTTACCGGCACGGGCCAGGGAGCCGTGGACCTTTCCTGGTGGGGAGAGAAAGCAAAGAGATTATCCCAAGTGAACATACAGCAATGGAAATGACAATAAAAGACCTTCACAGAGCATTGGGGCAGCAGGTAGCAGAGTGGTTAGAGCGTTGGACTAGTAACCGAAAGGTTGCAAGTTTGAATCCCCGAGCTGACAAGGAACAAATCTGTCGTTCTGCCCCTGAACAAGGCAGTTAACCCACTGTTCCTAGGCTGTCATTGAAAATAATTTGTTCTTAACTGACTTGCCTAGTTAAATAAAAGGTCAAAAAATAAAAAAAATTATTAACTGCTGATCTTGAATGGAGTTGTGCATTCAGAAATGATTTAAACCCCTTGACTTTCCACATTTTGTTACATTACAGCCTTATTCTAAAATGTATTCATTGTTTCCCCCCCCATCAAATCTACACACAATACCCATGAAAAAGCAACAACAGGTTTTCAAAAATGTTTGCCAATGTATTAAACATAAAGCCAATTTAATATTACATTTACTTAAGTATTCAGACCCTCAGTACTTTATTGAAGCACCTTTGGCAGCGATTACAGCCCCGATTCTTCTTGGGTACGATGATACAAGCTTGGCACGTCTGTATTTGGGGAGTTTCTCCCATTCTTCTCTGCAGATCATCTCAAGAACTGTCAGGTTGGATGGGGAGCGTCGCTGCACAGCTATTTTCAGGTCTCTCCTGAGATGTTCGATCAGGTTCAAGTCCGGGCTCTGGCTAGGCCACTCAAGGACATTCAGAGACTTGTCCTGAAGCTACTCCTGCGTTGTCTTGGCTGTGTGCTTAGGGTCATTGTCCTGTTGGAAGGTGAACCGTTTGTCCCCGTCTGATGTCCTGAGCGCTCTGGAGCAGGTTTTCACCAAGGATCTCTGTACTTTACTTTGCTCTGTTCATCTTACCCCTCAATCCTGACAAGTCTTTCAGTCCCTGCCGCTGAAAAACATCCCCTCAGCATATATGCTGCCACCACCATGCTTCACCGTAGTTCAATCTTGGTTTCATCAGACCAGCGAATATTGTTTCTCATGGTCAGAGTCCTTAGGTGCCTTTTGGCAAACTCCAAGCAGGCGGTCCTTTTGCTAAGGAGTGGCTTCAGTCTGGCCAATCTACCATAAAGGCCTGATTGGTGGAGTGCTGCAGAGATGGTTGTCTTTCTGGAAGGTTCTCCCATCTCCACAGAGGAACTCTGGAGCTTTGTCAGTGTGACCATCAGGTTCTTGGTCACCTCCCTGACCAACACCCATCTCCCCCGATTGCTCAATTTGGCCGGGCAGCCAACTCTAGGAAGAGTATTGATGGTTCCAAACTTCTATCATTTAAGAATGATGGAGACCACTGTGTTCTTGGAGACCTTCAACGCTGCAGAAATGTTTCAGTACCCTTCCCCAGACCTGGGCCTTGACACAATCCTGTCTCAGAGCTCTACGGACAATTCCTTTGACCTCACGGCTTGGTTTTTGCTCTGACATGCACTGTCAACTGTGGGACTTTATATAGACAGGTGTGTGCCTTTCAAAATCAATTGAATTTACCACAGGTGGACTTCAAGTTGTAGAAACATCTCAAGGATGATCAATGGAAACAGGATGCACTTGAGCTCAATTTCGAGTCTCATAGCAAAGGTTCTGTATACTTATGTAAATAAGGCATGTTTTTATTATTGAAAAATGTCTAAAAACTGGTTTTTGCTCTGTCATTATAGGGTATTGTGTGTAGAAAAAAGAGGAAACATTTTAGAATTATGCTGTGACATAGCAAAATGTGGAAAAGGTCAAGGGTTCCAACCCTATTTCTTTCAAAAATCCAATCCTCTCATAGCTGTGATTATATTCAATGGAGGAAGGATACATTTTCAAAGTATTCAAATCAGGACACATATTGAGATCATGTACAGGACTTCATAAACCATTGTAGCATGCTGTATTTGGTTGTCCATCATTTTAGTCTTATCCAAAGCCACTTATAAGAGCAATTAGGGCTACGTGCCTTGCTCAAGGGCACGTCGGCAGATTTCACCTAGGCAGCTTAACTTCTCTAGGGTAGGGGGCAGTATTTTGACTTCCGGATGAAAGGCGTGCCCAAATTAAACTGCCTACTACTCAGGCTCAGGATATGCATATTATTAGTAGATTTGGATAGAAAACACTCTGAAGTTTCTAAAACTGTTTGAATGATGTCTGTGAGTATAACAAAACTCATACGGCAGGCAAAAACCTGAGAAAAATCCAACCAGGAAGTGTGGAAATCTGAGGCTTGTAGTTTTTCAAGTGATTCCCTATCCAGTATACAGTGAATTAGGGTTCATTTTGCACTTCCTAAGGCTTCCACTAGATGTCAACAGTCTTTAGAACGTTGTTACATGCTTCTACTGTGAATATGGAGCGAACAAGAGGGGGCAGAGGCGCGCGCTCATGTGAGAGTTAGCTGTGTTCCTTTTTCTTTTTTGGAGACATTGGAATTGTCCGGTTGGAATATTACTGAAGATTTATGTTAAAAACGTCCTAAAGATTGATGCTATACATCGTTTGACATATTTCTACGAACGTAAATGTAACTTTTTTTTACTTTTCATCGTGACATTTGCGCACGCTTCCTGCATTTGGAGTAGTGGACTGAACGCGCGAACAAAAGGAGGTATTTGGACATTAATGATGGACTTTATCGAACAAAACAAACATTTATTGTGGACCTGGGATTCCTGGGAGTGCATTCTGATGAAGATCATCAAAGGTAAGTGAATATTTATAATATTATTTCTGAGTTTTATTGACTCCACAAAATGGCGGGTTTGGTTTCCTGTCTGAACGCTGTACTCAGATTATTGCAAAATTTGCTTTCGCCGTAAAGCTTTTTTGAAATCTGACAGCGGTTGCATTAAGGAGGAGTGTATCTATAATTCTTTAAATAACTTGAATATTTTATCAACGTTTATGATGAGTATTTCTGTAAATTGATGTGCTCATTCACCGGACGTTTTGGGAGGCAAAACATTTCTGAACATTACACGGCAATGTAAAATGGGGTTTTTGTATATAAATATAAACTTTATCGAGCAAAACATACATGTATTGTGTAACATGAAGTCCTATGAGTGCCATCTGATGAAGATCAAAGGTTAGTGATTAATTTTAGCTGTATTTCTGGTTATTGTGACGCCTCTCTTTGCTTGGAAAATGGCTGTGTGGTTTTTCTTGTTTAGGTGCTGTCCTAACATAATCTGTTATGCTTTCGCCGTAAAGCCTTTTTGAAATTGGACAATGTGTTTGGATTAATGAGAAGTGTATCTTTAAAATGGGATATAATAGTTGTATGTTTGAGAAATTTGAATTATGAGATTTTTGTTGTTTTGAATTTGCCGCCCTGCTATTTCACTGGCTGTTGAATAGTATGTCCCGCAGGTGGGACGCTAGCGTCCCACATACCCCAGAGAGGTTAAGGATTCGAACCAGCAACCTTTTGGTTACTGGCCTAGTGCTCTTAACCGCTAGGATACCTGCTGCCCGAGTACTGACCTCCCAGAAGTCGGCCAGCCACTTCCAAGGTGCAGTACTCAGAGATGCCACAGTCCAGCAGAGAGGAAGAGTCCTCCAAGGGGGAACTGTCCAGCAATAGCACCTGGTCCTCCATTAGGAGACCCTCCAGAGTCTGGACATGGAGCTGAAATAACCCAAAAGACACACTTACTGGTTTGCTCCAGACATGGATACATCCAAACAATTTACATGCATGTGACAAATCAAGACAATGTAACAAGACCAGGTGGAACTGTAGACTCAAGACAGTAAACCAATTACACCACAATAATCATTGATTTATCCAAGCGTGGCCTCTCACCTTTATTTCTCTGACGGTCTCCTGTCCGGTCACCTCAAGGGTGTGAGTGTTCTGGGCACGCAAGAAGAGCTGCATCTTGATGCTGTGGATAGGAAGAGATGGTTCGTTAGCTTTTAGTATGAGAACAGTTGGCAGCAAACGGGGTGTCATTGGTCCACATGTGACTTGAATCTTGAATCCGCTGTAAAAAGCAACGACGACTGAGCTAGGGATGACGACGCATTGTCATATTGCCTGCCTAGGTGGCACATATGTTAGATACCAATAGAAATAAGTAATTTAGGAACCAATAACTACCACTACGCAGCAAAGACAGAGCAATGCTAGCTAACATAGCTGTAAGGTTTGGAAGTTGACTGGCTAGCTAAAGTTGCATTTAGACATACCTAAGCAGGCAATATGTTTGCAAATCAGCAACACGAGGATGTATTATAGTTACGACCATAACTAATAGCTACGCATCCATGGTCGTTTGATTAACTAGTCAGCCATATAACTCAACTTGCTAGCCACATGGTGCACGCGGTTCCGGAAAAACTATATAAAAAAAATGCTCAATATAAGGCAATATAATAATTATTCGTCGTGGATGGTGAAGTACTTATTCCGAGCTTATAGTCTCTAATGTGTATAATATGCAATATTTTAAATACATTTGCACAGGCCTTACCTCGGTTGATGCTAGTCGTTCAACACTATGCAAAAAAAGGACTTTCGGAGCGTAGGCGGTGCGCATGTGTCGACGTGTGACGCAGATAAGGCTGAGGGCACTACCATAAAATCCTATGGGAATTGTATTCATGAATAAAAGTTTTCTATAATTTTGTATACAAATATCATTGTAAATGTTTGCCTGTCATACGGAAACATGTAATGATATGATACATCATGCTGTTTCAACCGCTGGATCTAGAGAGTAAACAGAATCAGCTTTTTAGCTCTGGACCACACCTTATACACTCCATGAGTATCTACATGTGAATACGCTTCAATATGTTCCCGTTTGGTTTAATTTCGCCGCAATGGCGGTGACGTTAATATCGTACAAATATGGGTTAATTCAGGGAATTACAAAACAAACATGACATGATATTCATTCTTTATTATGAAATAAAAACATTTTCATTCATTTCTGTTTTTGTCCCAGGAAACAAAAACCATCTTAAAAAGCTCACATTTTAGGAAAGCAGAGAAGAGGCTCAGGGAGGAGCATAGCTGGTACCACTACCTCCATACAAATATATAATCTGTATCAAACATAACTAGATTCCACCCACTGAGATTTCAAAGAGGAACCAAATTATGCAGTCAATCAAAAAATTGAAAACATTGAGTCTTTTCAACTGAGAAAATAAAATTCATATGAAGTCCGCATCAACACATATGCGCAAGCAACACAAAAAGCAGCCGGCCAGTGAATGAATGACAATGGTGATGACAGTAAATGTGGCAATCTAATGGCCAACTGAAACAAATGACATCATACAGAAGGCGGGGCTAGCTGAGATGAGCAATTGGGCTGGGTAGAAAGGATGCTTCCTCTCATCTCTCTTTCTGTCTGCAAGACCTTATGTGGGTGGAGGGGGGTAGTACTGGTTATACTGCTGGGAATACTGGTTGTACTGTCCCCAGGAGTTCTGTCCCCAGTTGTTGTACTGTTGCTGGAGAAGGAAAGCAAAGAAAGACAGGGTTAGTTGGCATTCCTTCAAATACTTTGAATCTCATTCCAGCGTTAGGGTCACCAGATGAAGAGAATAGAGTGCAACACTATCATTCTCCCATTTTTTACTCATTGAGAAGCAAATTTTGCCTCGAGTCTTGTGTCAGGGATGGTATGACATTTGTCACCTAGGCATAGTATGGTGAAAATACTCAAGAGGCCAGTTAATTAGATACACCCATCTAGTACCAGGTCAGCCCCCCCACCTCCGGAACAGCCTGAATTCTACAAGGTGTGGCATTCAAACATTGCTCAATTGGTATCAAGGGACCTAACATGTGCCAGGAAAACATTCCCCACACTGTTACACCACCAGCCTATACGGTTGACACCAGGTAGGATGGGGCCATGGACTCCTTTTGCTTATTAAGCCAAATCCTGACTGCCATCAGTAGGACGCAACAGGAACTGGGATTCATCGGACGAGGCAATGTTTTCCTTTCCTCAAATGTCCTTGTTTTTAGCTGATAGGAGTGGAACCCGGTGTGGACGTCTGCTTGCTGCAATAGCCCATCCGTGACGAGGATCGACGAGTTGTGTGTTCCGAGATGCCGTTCTGCACAACACTGTTGTACTGCTCCGTTATTTGCCTGTTTGTGCCCTGCCTGCTAGCTTGCACGATTCATGCCATTCTCCTTCGACCTCCCTCATTAACAAGCTGTTTTCTACCACAGGACTGCTGCTGACTGGAAGGTTTTCACAGGAAACCCTAGACATGGTCGTGTGTGAAAAGCCCAGGAGGCCGGCCTTTTTCGGATTTACTGGAACAGGCCCGCTTGGCACTGACGATCATACCACGCTCAGTACCTTAGGTCACTCGTTTTGCCCATTTAATTGAACAGTAACTGAATGCCTTGATGCCCGTCTACCTGCTTTATATAGCAAGCCACGGCCACATGACTGTCTGCCGGAGCGAACCATTTTCATGAACGGGGTGGTACACCTAATAAATTGGGTATATCGCTCACTGCAACAAATTGGGTGTAAAACAGTGTTTGACACTGCTCTTTATCATAGGACTCACCTGGTACCAGTTGTAGTTGTAGGCAGAGTTGTTACCCTGCACATCTCCCTGCATCATGTGCCCTGAGCCTGAGTGCTCGTCTGTACGCTGTCTCTTCGACTCGGTTTCCTGTGAGCTGCAGGGACACAAAGGAACAGGTTCAGGTCAATCAAGAGCACCCAAATAACCAATTCAAGCATGGTGATTCACAACGAGCTATGAAGTGTTCTACCAATCCTATTGTTTTGTACTCAATGACGTCAATGTTAAGCTGAGGGAAGTGAACTAAAATCTTACCCATTCTCTGCTTTCCTCTTTGCCGACTCGTTTTCTTTCAGAAGCTTCTGGTGTTCATCGTACGCAGTCACTAACCTGTAAGGGTTAAAAATAATACATGGTTGAGATTAAAAAGACTCACTATGCAGAAATCGCTCCGCCATTTCCTGGTTGCAAAAATTCTAGTTTGCCTAATTTCAGTTTGTGACAAAACAAGTCTAGTGTAGACTAGGGGTGTCAAAATCATTCCATGGAGGGCCTAGTATCTGCTGGTTTTTGTTTTTTCCCTTTCAATTAAGACCTAGACAACCAAGTGAAGGGAGTTCCTTACTAATTAGTGACCTTAATTAATCAATTAAGTACAAGGGAGGAGCAAAAACCGCAGACACTCTGCCCTCCGTGGAATGAGTTTGACGCGTGGTGTAAAGAATCATTGCACTATCCAAAACCGCTGTGAAATATCTTTTCCATAACCAATAATAAAGTTCAGCTGGTGTACTAAACCGAAAGTAACACGACACAAAAACTAAACAGGAAGCATAGCAAATGCAACAGATCTACCGCTTCTTAGACTTGCTTTCCATGAGAATGACAGACCTATAAATCAAAGATCAATGTGAATTTGGTCGGGTCGCCCAGAAACGTACATATTGTAGCTCCAAGTGGAAAGGGCTCAGTCATTCACAGACTAATTTGAACACTGGTCCTGAAACATTCATTCATTGTATTTGAAAGTAGGTACTGCAGGTGAACTGACTTGTTGATGTCGCTGCCAAAGTCCTGGAGGAACTCGACCTTGCGCTGAGAGAAGGTGAGACGGGAGTCGAGAGGCAGCGGGCTGCTCAGGGCACGGTCAAAGCAGGCCAAGATGTCCACTTCGTTCTGCTGCACGTCCCCACTGTACTCCAGTTCCAGCAGGTTCAGATACAGTTTAGCACTCGCCTAGGAGAGGCACACACACAAAGCAGATTAATGATGAACTCAAATGGTTTCTCCAAATCAAACTCCCTTCGGCACCATGCGTCTCAATAACACATCTCAATATCAAGATCCTGTACCAAGTGACTCCATTCCTCATCTAGTTTTGCGCTCTTACCTGGTCCTTGTCTATGGCTTCCAGCAGCACCTTGCGGGCCTTGGCGAGGCTTCTCTGCACCTTCAGCAGCTGCCGGGCCAGCTTCACGGCGTAGAACGACATCTCGCTGGTGTTCTTCCCCGACGCAATCGCCTCCCTCAGCAGGGCCTCCGCCTCCTCCAGGTTGCCGTGGCGCCGCTCCAGGCTGACCCGCCGCAGACGCACCATAGCTAGGGCTGGTACCGCAGCCTCCAGAGCCTTCAGGATGCGGCGCGCCTCCGCTATGTTCCCTGCAAGGAAACAAATGACAGAAACTCAGTTCCACTTCTGGGTTGAATGTTTCTAACTAGTTTTTGTAGACAGAGGCTACCAATCCTTTTGAACATGTATTACGTGATTGGCTCAGCCTCATTTGAATGTACCTGTTTGTAAATCACTTCGGACAATAGCATCTGCTAAAGGTCCAATGACGTGAATGTGATGTCAAGAGGGATCTAGAAACACCACTCACCCTGTTGCTCCTCGAATGCGGCCCACAGCAGGTGAATATTGGGCTTCTTGGTCAGGTGGATGGTACACGCCTTCTTGTACACATGTCTCACTCCATCAATGCTGTAGCCTTCTATATATTTTGCATACTTCAGAGAAGCAAGAGAGGAGGGTTGGAGGAATAGGGGGACGGGGTGGATGGAAAGAAGGTGGAGAGAGAAGACGAGGAGAGGATGGGGACGACAACATTTTAAACACCCATTTCCAGTTTACTCAACCAGTGAATTTCTTCATTGACAAGATCGTGTTTTTAGAAATGTTCTTTGTAAACCCATCAGCACCTTCATGGAACCAATAAGATAAGTTTCTGTAAGGTAGTGGGAGACGGAGAAGATGCAACGTAGTAGTTGGCAAATGCTGGAGTCAAATCTTGTGTGGCAAAGCTGGCCATCCCCTAATACAACAGATACAGTGAGTCACAGATCAACGATACACGCAAAGAAGAGATGTGCAGGACGATTTACTGTTGTCAGGAAGTGATGAAATCGTTGATAGGGGAAGTGCGGGGGGGTTCATTATTTTTGTGGTGTCAAAGGTTAAGGGTTGGGTTACCTTTGTCCAGAAGTCCTCGTAAAGAGCACAGGCGATGAGGCAGCGTTCGAACAGAACGACCACACGTTCGGGAGTGCCGTTTTCGATCTCATAGTCCAGGTACTCCTTCCAATTGCTGAGCTGGGTCTTCTCCAGGGCTTTGACATGGAAGTAGGGGCGTTTTATCTACAGGGGGAGAAGAGAAACAGAGCATTCAAAATGATGCAAGGACAAAAATAACCACTTTGGAGAATTAGGGATAGTTACCCCAAAATCCACAATTGTCCGATATTTTTATACATCCTATTCCATCTATTTTGTAGACATCTGCAGGCCTCAATCCCAAATGAATGGGAAAGAGTGGCACCATCCAATCTCAACCCAGCTTGACAAAGCCCACTTTAGAGGTATGTGAACTATTCCTTTTAGCAATATGAAATATAAATTGGATGATATTCTGATCATTAAAAAGATAGGTGTCAGTACTCACCCCTTCCTCGAAGGCCCAGCGTTTGCTGACCTCCTGCTCGTTTTGGTTGAACACCTCCTGGCGCGACTCGATCACCTTGTGTCGCATGTTCTCAATCTCCGTCACCCTCTACACAGAACACAAGACACTCAATGTTAACCTCCTCACTTCACTTTAAAACAATCTCCTTTACAATCTCATTCTCCACTGATGTGCAAACTGCATGTCCAGCTGCCAAGATTATTTACATCACCATGAGGCCGAGAGAGCCAGAGACTAGCAGGGGCCCTGCCTGTCGAAGGCGAGGGGGCCGACCCAGGGAACGAGACCCGACCCGGGGCAGGGTATGTACCGTATGCACCCTGCCTGTAGGCCAGCCCTGGTGCTGGGGACCGGAAAGGACGAGGGGTCACTCGACTTGGCCAGCCAGCCCACGATCCATCCATTCCTGACCCACTTTAAGTCGAGTCCCTGACTGGATGATGCCAACTTGAATCCCCCACGTACTCATTGGCCTGGCTGCTGACGGAAAGACACCTCTTCAAACCTGCACAGATTTGTGTTTCTCTCCAAGGATGATGATGAGGCGAGGGCCTCTTTCCTAACTCTCTGGCATGTTGTGGCATATCAACCCCTCCTCGAGGGTGAGGAGGTAGAGTCGTACCTTTGCAGGATCTGGGAGGTCTTCGGTGCCTGGCGGGAGCTCCTCAGCAGGTGTTGCTTCCTCTCCTTCCCCATTGGCTGCAGCTGCTACGTTGGCTTTGGCTAGCTCCACCCTCAGTTGGACAAACTCCTCCTCTGACAAGAAGTGTTTGGGGTTGTTGTTCTGCACATGCTCTTTGAACCTGCGAAGAGACATTCAATACATCACTAGGACAACCAAAACTACTACCAGAGAAGTCAAAATCAAATCAAATTGCATTTGTCAAATGCTTCGTAAACAGGAGTAGACAAACAGTGAAAGGTTAACTTATGGGCCCTTACTAAAAATGTAGATAGAAATATATTTAAAATAACAACAAGGAATAAATACACAATGAGTAATGATAACTTGGCTATATACACACAGGGTACCAGTAAAGTCAATGTGCAGGGGTAGGAGGTAATTGAAGTAGATGTATACATATAGGTAGAGGTAAAGTGACTAGGCAACAGGATACATAATAAACAGTAAAAGCAGCGTATGTGATGAGTCGAAAGAGTTAGTGCATAAAGGGTCAATGCAGATAGTCCGGGTAGGTATTTGGATAACTATTCAGCATTCTTACGGCTTGGGGGTAGAAGCGGTTCAGAATCCTGCCATGCGGTAACGGAGAGAACAGTCTACGACCTGGGTTGCTGGGGGGATACAATTTTTTTACGGCCTTCCTCTGACATCACCTGGTATAGAGGTCCTGGATGGCAGGGAACTCGGCCCCAGCCATGTACTGGGCCGTACGAACTACCCTCTGTCGCACCTTGCCATCGAAAGCTAAGCAGTTGCCATAGCATGCCCGAAAGTGAGTGTGGCTGACAAGGGTACAACTATTGCCAGTGTTCAGTATTTGATTTCTCTTAGCTACCCACTACCCAAGATGTTGACCATAACAGAAATAGAATGAATAGAACGGACGTCCCCATTCAAGTCAATGATGGCATAATGGGCGGACTGGCAGCCATTTTGAGTGTACCCATGCCAGAAAGTAAAAGCAGGTATACCCTTCAATCTAGTCAGTACTTTCTGGGATCCTTGGGACCTCCCTACCTTAACATTTTAAAATGTCAACTTCAATGGGGGGGGGGGGGGGGGGGGTCCCAAGGACGCGGAGTTTGCATAGACCCTTCAATCTGTGACTGGTTGAGTCATCTCAAATGACGTTAAAACAAATAGATTCCATGAGCTAGATCAGTTAACATCGTTATACATTTCCATGACAATCCAGCATCAGTAGCGAGCATCCCAAATGACCATGGAAATTATTGCATCATAATACCAGGCAGCCATGAGTTTACAAATTGAATTGCCACGGTTAGTGTCTCCAAGCACTTTGTATTAATTCTATAACCATAACCCTCATGGATGATTTATCAAAACCCATTGTGAATGAGCTGACCCCTCGTACCTCTGGAGGTGCTGTGAGTAGAGCTGGGTGGGGATGCCCAGGATGCGGTCGTAGATGGCCGTGACGTTAGCCAGTTTCTCCTGCTCCGTCTCCCAGTTGATGTAGGCCTCCCACAGACGGTCAGAGCGGAAGTCTGTCCCTGCTGCCAACACAGCATGCTCATACGCACTGTGGGAAAGAACATAGGGCACTGTTAATCATGTAGTCTGACCTGAATAGATCAGTAAGACATGTCGTTTTGATTGTTGAAGTGTCACCATGCACAAAGCTTTTACAGGAGTGTGTGTTGAGGTGAGTGAGATTCGGTCTTTCACTTTTCAGTGAAGACAAGGATCTTTACTCACGCTCTAATGCGTCCTGGTGTCTCTGGGTCTTCATGGTCAGCGTTGTCCTTGATGAAGGACATGTAGTGAAGCCACAGATCAACACTGAGGGGGATGGCCTGCACACCTCGCCGGTACACCTGGGGACAGGAGACAAAAGGACATTGATGAATGAGACGGACTGAAAAGCCAATGACTGCCACAGCAAGGACCCAAAAAGTAGAGAGAACAAAGCAGACAGAACAAACTAACCCTGGCAAATCCTTTCAGATCAACACAGAGAATAGGTGGAGAAGTCCATTTACACTATTGACTACATCAGCGGCGAAAGACAAGCTCATTTCACACTTACCTCCTCTGCCACCTGCACATTGCCATGCTTCTTCTCCATGTCAGCAAACTTCTTCCAGTAGCCGTAGCAGTAGGGGTAGTGCAGGAAAAACGCATCAAACGCCTTCCTCACAACACCAAGATGATTCTGAGGAAAAAATATCAATTATAACTTGCTTCCTGCCAGACAATTTTTATCAATGTGAATTTAACCAAACCACATATTCATCGAACCACAGGCTCTCCAATGCTGTTCCGGGAGAGCTACTCTCCTGTTCCATCCGTGCTATCTGCGATCCGTAGGACGTCCCTACCACATTGAAGTTGAAAGGTAAAAGGGTTAGGTAAGGGTTAAAGTTAGGGTAGGGACATCAAGGAGTCCTTGATAGCACTGACTAAAGCAGCTAATTCTTTTAGAATCGGGTGTGATGGATTAAAGTTGGAGGGGGAAAAAATGGTGGCTCTCCAGGAACAGGATTGGAGCCCTGATCTAACCCTTTAATCAATCAGGTTTAGTCGCATTGAGATTTTAAAATGTAGTTTTCAATACAGAAGACTATGAGAGCAGATTACACCTATTCACAATACAAGGGTCCACATAAAGATTCCGGGACTTCTCCATGCTCACCTCTTGCTCCACATACTGCAGCAGGTAGACCCAACCATTGAAGTCTTCAGGGTTCTCCTCACACCCTTTAACCAGCTTCTCATACTCAGCAGGGATGAGGGGCTCTGTGGGGACAGCCGGTTCCTCAGCTGGTACCTCAACAGGTTCCCCCTGCTCGGTCATCTCTTTGGATTCTTCCAGCTCCATGTTAGCTGGGCTTCCATCTTCTGCAACAATTGGTGGCTGGGCTTGGGCTGGATCTCGTTGCTGTTCTACAGCCTCTGACATCTTCTCACCCCGCATCAAAGACTCACCCTGCATCAAAGACTCTGTGGCATTCGCTTGGTTGTTCTGTCCATCCTTGCTTTCTTCCTCTGACGACGCATCCATTTGGTTCTGTTGTTCTACCGGGGGAGAACAAAACTGATCATCTGAATCCTCCTCTTGGAAGAGCTTGGCACTCGCTAGCTGGAAGTGCTGCACTGCTTGTTCAACTGATCCCAGATCAGACTGCTGGTCCTGGTGCTGCTTGATTACCTCCGGTGACGACTGATCTGACTCTGAGTCAGTGTCGTGGATAACTGTGGTGAGGTTGTCAGGAGGAACCTGGTGGGAAGAAAAGTAGGCAAAGGGCACTGTTTGAAACGACAACATTATTTAAAGTTGAAAGCATTGTGGTTTACTCGGACTGCAAGCAAAAAAACATGACATTGGCTATGTGGTGTTTAGAGTAATGATGACAGGGCATTGTCTTTATGGTTACGCTCAGAGGCATTTCTCAATTTCCTAGAGCAAACCTGTCTATTTTCACCACTGACCTGGTCCATGGTCCATTCAGCAGGGTGCGTGAGGACAGGCAGGTCTGGGAGGAAACCATCTCCGTTGCCCTCCATGGCTGGGGAGTCCCCACTCTCAGAGCTGTCTGTGTCCAACATCCCCGTCATGGGCTCGTCTGAGAGATGCAGGTTTGGAAAGGGACACAAGTTGCACATCAATCGACAACACAACATCAAAAAGGGTTGAGGGTAACTATTAGCTTTGGCTTACAGGAAAGTGTTTTAGAATCTGGAGTGGATCCAGACAATATTCACATAACTGGGTTATTGTGGGTTCTTTGGGCATATCTACAAGTGCACGAAAAAAAATCCTTATCAACCAAGGTTTGACATTCAATAAAATCTGTATGGCTGATCCAAATGTGCCCACATATCCAGATATGGCTAGATAGGTAACGTATATACATGTATTTATCATACGTGCTCCAGATATTAACTTAAACCATTCAAGTCAAACTCAACTGCGATTATTCAAATAACTGTGAGCCAAAGATTCCTCACTCTTACCGCATCTGTTGACTTGTTAAGAGCAGTGAGTTGTATAGCATGCTAGCTAGCTGACTACAGGTGCGCATGCTGGTGATAGTAGCACGTTATGTATCTAGTTAAACAACATTTAATCCGGTCAATCAACTAGTTAGCTACTGAAATAACTAGCTAACTAGTTAGACTATTTTTTTTTATAGTTAGCTAGAACTTTTGGTCATCATTCACGAACGGCACACAATTGTAAAATTGGCTTAGCAACCTACTGCAGTCGGTTAGTATTTAACTAACTAGCTACATTATTGGTCAGTACACACTCAATGATGTTAGCTAGCTAGCGTAGTTAGAGATGTTTGAATTACCAAACTAGCTACCCACTCTGTAGGCATCCTCGAAAATAAAACGTTAGTAACGTTACTGCGTGTTGTGATAAAGATTGTAACTAGGGAAAGGTGACCGTTTAATTCTAATCCCAAATAATTGTCTTAAAGTTAGGGCTTCAACCTTGCCTCGGTTTAGGCCTAGTTAGCTAGCTAGCTAGCCAGACCGCACACGTCCACCATCTTCACGTTGTTACAGTAAACGAACTGGTAAATTCGCGAAATGAAATACAACATTTGCGCAAAGAGGAGGTTTGCGACAACTTACCAATATCTTCCATGGAAATTAGATGAGACAAATGTGTATTTCAGATACTTCAAACTTATGTAACCGCGTTTCTACTCTCATTCTCCAGCGACAACTTCGAGGAAGGGCACAGAAGACGCACATGCGTACTGTAGTGTCATGGGGGCGGGTCCACTATAAAGTAACCAAGAATGGTATAAATTGGGTTCGAGACCTGAAAGCCGATTGCCTGAAAGCCGTGGTATATTTAAGCAATAAGGCCCGAGGAAGTGTGGTATATGGACAATATACCACGGCTAAGGGCTGTGCTTAAACACAACGCAACGCGGAGTGCCTGGACACAGCCCTTAGCCTTGGTATATTGGCCACATAGCACAAACCCCCTAGGTGCCTTATTGCTTAAATATACCATGGCTTACCAACCTAATATATTGGTTACCGATGTAATTCGAGCAGTAAAAATACATGTTTTGTTATACCCATGGTATACAGTCTGATATACCACAGCTGTCAGCCAATCAGCATTCAGGGCTCGAACCACCAGTTTATAACAGACTGTATACCATAGGTATTTCAAAACATGTATTGTTACTGCTCTATTTATGTTGGTAACCAGTTTATAATAGTAATAAGGCACCTTGGGGGTTTGTGGTATATGTCCAATATACCTTGGCTAAGGGCTGTGTCCAGGCACTCCGCATTGCATTGTGTCGTGCATAATAAGAACAGCCCTTAGCCGTGGTATATTGGCCATATACCACACCCCCTCTGGCCTTATTTCTTAAATATATCCAGCTACTTGTGTCTGTCTGTAATGAATCCAGTAGAGGCTGCAGTCACTGATTTATGCAAAAGGTGAGAGTTACCATTGCCATTCAGAATAAGAGGATAGGAGAATAACCTTCCTGTAAATAGTTGACACTATTTTACATCATCATTTAACATTGAATTTAACATTGAAGTGTTGAATAATGTAAATGTAGGCAACATATAAATCCAACAATAGCCTATGTGTGATTGAAAGCATTCTGTCTGGCTGCATCACCACCTGGTATGGCAGCTGCACCGCCCTCAAACGAATGGCTCTCCAGAGGGTGGTGCGGTCAGCGCATCACCAGGGGCATGCTGCCTGCCTTCCAGGACATTTACAGCACTCAGTGTCAAAGGAAGGCCAAGAAAAGCATCAAGGACCTCAGCCACCCGAGTCACGGTCTGTTCGCTCTTCTACCATCTAGCAGACAGAGAAGGTACAGGTGCATCAAAGCCAGGACCGAAAGACTGAAAAACAGCTTCTATCTCCAGGCCATCAGCCTGTTGAACACCTTCTATCTCCAGGCCACCAGCCTGTTGAACAGCCATCACACAATCTCCTGTAGTAAGAGACAAAGATAGACTCCCTCACACAAACAGATACAAACACACACACACAAACAGATACACACACACACACAAACAGATACACACACACACCTCATACACAAGCAGACCCCTGTACTCACATATGCACTCATACACACGCATACTCCCATACTCACAAACACACACACACACACACACACACAGACATTATAGAGACATTAAACACTGGACCGTTTCTTTACATTGTTCTTCACACTGTAAACCACTGTACATTTACAGCAGTGATGCTGTAATATGTTTTTACAGTAAGAAAAATAGTACTAAATCAAAATGACAGCATTAAGCTGGCAACTCTGGTGCCACTATAATGCAGTACATTTACAGTGAAAAGTTTTACTGTGTATACTGTATTTTTCACATAGCTCATTTCAATATATTGCATTTTGTTACACTGTTTATACACACTGCATATTTAAATACTGGATTCTTGACATAGCTCACTGTAATATATCTGCTGCTGTACATAGCATTCTTAGTATATATTTTTGGTGTATATATGCATGTATATATGCAAGGATATTGTTTGTGGACTTTAGCTGTAGAGAGGGTCATCGGCTGCCATCTTCTCTCCATCGAGGTCCTGCACGACTCCAGGACAAGGAAGCGTGCAGCAAAGATCACTGCCGGCCCATCCCACACCAGTCACCCCTTCCTCCAAAAATTCCCCTCTGGCAGGCGGTTCAGGTCACTCATGACCAAAACCTCCCGCCACCTTAAAAGTTTCTTCCCCCGGGCTATACTGCAATTGCACTCTGTTAATCTCTCTGCATTTAGATATATTCATACCACAGGAGGTTGGTGGCACCTTAATTGGGGAGGATGGGCTCATGGTAATGGCCATCCTCCCCTCAGCAGCCTCCACTGATTCATACTGATACTGTAAATTTGTACATCTACTGTATATCAACCGTATACCCACTGTATATTTGTATATCTGCTCATTCTTATAGCTCTATGCTCACTCTAGCTAGTTGTATATAATGTATGTAAACTTTGTTTAAACTCTGTTGTCTGTATTCTGTCTCTTAGTCTATCACTAGCAGCACCATATCACTAAGTACAATTCTGAGTATGGTATGTGTAAATGTACTTGGTGAATAAAATGGATTCTGATTCTGATCATGATTAAAAATAATTCTAAAGGCTTTATGAACCAAATACTAAATGTATCTCATATCCACAAGTTGTCTGTTTGTACTGTAATGTTAAGAAAATTCTAATTCACAGGAGGCTGGTGAGGGGATGATGGCTAATAATGGCTGGAATGGAGAGAACGGAATGGTTTTAAATACATGGAACCATGTGTTTACTGTGCTTGATACCATTCCATTGATTCCATTCCTGCCATTACTAGGAGCCCGTCCTCCCCAATTAAGGTGCCACCAGCCGCCCGTGATATATATGGCATACTATTTTGTTTATTGTTGCCTTATTATTGATGCCGTTGCTGTTGTAAAAGGAAGGGCTCAAATACAGTATTTAAAAACAAGTTAACAGATGGAAAAATTACCTGCATTCTCTCAATCTGGGCATTGCAAATTCTCACATTACAGCCAATGAACAATCACGACGTCATATAATGAGCAGACAATGAAAATGACGTAATCAATAGGGAGATCAGTTTCTCGATGTGTAAAACACAGAATCACAAGACTATTTTAAAACGTGTTGTTTTCTATCATTACACACGAGATATTCCTAAATAATACCAAAGCAACTCAATCATTTTTTATTTAGTTTCGAGACAGACAAAACCCGGAGCGACACAGGGCTCAAATGGCGTCCATTTCAACTATCATATGATCGGTTTGCTGCTGAGTCTCTCTGTGTGCGCATGCCAAATGGCGTAGTGCATCTGTGCATGAGCAATCGAGAGGAAGTGGCGGGTGATCTGGGTCCGCACCTTTTCCGGTAACACAGCACTGCCACCGCTGTGACTGAACGACTGTAGAGAGGTAGAGAGGCAAGAGCGGGGATAACTAACCTGGGGACCGGGGGGTTGCCGAAGTTGCAGGTACCTATCGCATTTTCCAACGTGGCTCTTTTTGTGTAAGCTTTTGATTTATATTACGCGCTATTTTCAGCCTAGAATAATGCGCTTTAGACAGAACGGTAGCCGATTAAAGTTGTACTCTGTCTGTCTGACACCCCTCCCTTTTCTGAAGCGCTCCGCTCCTGTGTTACAGAGAGAGAGAGAGGAAGAGCTGAAAGTCGGAGGAATCAATGACCTTTTGAGCATTCCAGACCTGGATGTCTCGGCGAAGATACGACCGGGGGTGATCTTATCTGTCTCTGTTACAATGAACTACCGAATAGAATCGTTCTTTTGAATCCGCCGATTGGAATAAGGGCAAGTGGACAGCCGGCAGACAAGGAGGAAGTCGGATTTACCACGGGCTTTTGAGAGGGCCTAATTTCTTAAACGCAACTATTAGGCTATATATTTTTTTGTATTTCTCTGTCTACATTATTAAAAACACAAAGGTAGGCCTACGCACCGGGAACTGACATTGGGATTTAAAGATGACGGTGCACTAATCGTTTTAATCAAAGAGACAGTGTTTGAATCGGAGTGTTGTTGATTACGAAAATATTTCCCCACCCTCTCCCGTGCACTGAGACGCCCAATTTTTGAGCACTTCAATTTCCCTTTGAATCCTCTCGAATATGCTAGCACCCAGCTATTTTTGACAGCTGTTAGTGTAACGGGATATTTATATCTTTCAGTGGATCATTTTCCATTGACTGACCGTCGTTCTAGACACAAGTGAAACGTTATCTGGAACTAATTTTTGTAACTGCTACCTTAATTTATACTTGTCAAGCCACCACTGATAGACTCACGTGGATTTATGCTGTCAGGCAACCTGCTTCAGCATTAGAAACAAAAATCTGTTATGTTTGATTTTTAAGAACCATTTCTGCTCTCTTGAAATCACAGGGAAGTAATTTACTTTTCCCCCCCCAAGGAAGTAATATTTATGCACAGCCTACAAGATGGGGAAAATGCTCTCGAAGATCTTTGGCAACAAGGAGATGAGGATATTGATGCTTGGACTTGATGCTGCTGGCAAGACCACCATCCTCTACAAACTGAAGCTGGGCCAGTCTGTCACCACCATCCCAACAGTCGGCTTCAACGTCGAGACAGTCACCTACAAGAACGTTAAGTTCAACGTGTGGGACGTGGGGGGCCAGGACAAGATCCGGCCGCTGTGGAGGCACTACTACACTGGCACCCAGGGCCTCATCTTTGTGGTGGACTGCGCCGACAGGGACCGGATAGACGAGGCCCGCCAGGAGCTCCACCGGATCATCAACGACCGGGAGATGCGGGATGCCATCATCCTGATCTTTGCCAATAAGCAGGACCTGCCCGACGCCATGAAGCCCCACGAGATCCAGGAGAAGCTGGGCCTGACCCGGATCAGAGATAGGAATTGGTACGTACAGCCCTCGTGTGCTTCCACCGGTGATGGACTATACGAGGGTCTCACCTGGCTCACCTCAAACTACAAGTCTTAATGTTCATCACTTCTACGCTCAGCCTGGACTGTTTAGTTACAATAACAAGCAAAAGAGAAGAAGTGAAATGAACAACAGATGGGAAAAAATGACAACCTGAGGCAATGAATGAATAACATGACTTCTCAGATGAGTAGGCCTATATAAAAGAGAAGTTTGATTATAATCCTCCATTTTTTTTTTTTTTGATTATGGTGAATGACGCCCCTATAACCCATGTTTTTTTATAAACAAAATACAATTCTTTTTGGCTGGCTTTTCTTTCATTTTTTGTTCGCTTTGACTCTAGTATACTTCACTCACAGTCTAATCACTTAATAATTCACAAAATATTATTTTCAGAAGCTCTGAAAGATGCAGATAACATTTTTTTTCTCTTGTATGATTTATTTCTGCGGTGGCAGGGTTAGGCTGTGCTATTTTTTTGTCCCTCAGTTATAGATACATTACAGACAGCCTTCTATTCAGTTTTCATACAGTATTCTCATGACCCAATTTCCACCCAAAGGATGGGAAAGGCCAATGCCCCTGTGTGGACGTTACCCGCTCATATCTGCACCGGAAACCAAGGGCCAGATTCAGAATATCAGTTCTCATGGTTCCAAACTGCCACCATGGTTTTTAAAGAGTTAAGAATATGTATTACGGACATGTAAGGACCTCATGAAGAAGTACTGTTTTCACTTTTGATTGATTGTACAAAATTGTTGAGATGATTGAGGAAAATGTGTTAGTACTTAATTCCTTAAACAGTGATTCCATCCCATGTCTGCTAGGGAGGTTTTCTGAGAAGACACTATGGACACTGCGACATGGATGGATGTCATTGTATTTTTGTTCTGTTTCGGGTCAGAGTCTGTTACCACTGATCTCTTTTTGCCTCTAATCTTCCAAGCGCTTCCATTTCCAGTTGAGTATTTGTAGTTCCGGCTGCCTTTTGGGAAGCCCTGAGTTACAGGTGCACCAACAGAAAGACAGACAGCGTGGTGGAAAGCACCCTCATAGCTAAGTCTTCACTAGGGGTGGGGGGACTACCCTATCCACAAGGGGGTAAGGAATGACTACCCTATCCACAAGGGGGTGGGGGGACTACCCTATCCACAAGGGGGTGGGGGGACTACCCTATCCACAAGGGGGTGGGAGAAACACAATACTATAGGGCCCCTTGACTAAAAGTGCACACTTGACTCTCTGACTGACTCTTGGGCCCAAGTAAGCAAGTGTTTACTTTTCAACCCAACACCACTTTCATGGTGCTCTGCTCTCCGGTAAATGGGGCCTCCTGCTCAGTTCGTTTAATCCATTCACATCAGTTGTACAGCTCTTCATGCAGTCAGACAAGACTACATGTTCTGTTCATAAGTTATAGATATGAAAATGCTTTGTTTTATTATTTTTGTTCCATTTGCTATGCTGATGAAATAATAAAAATATGTATCCAGATCAACATGGAAGTGGAGATTTTTCAATATGAACCCTGCAACATTTCACATTATCAATGAGCATGTACTTGCCTAAAGGATTTGAAATGTCACGAAAGAGGAAATGAAATTGGGCTTTTTATAAGAGTTAGAAGGGGGGAAAAAAGTTGATGTGTGAACTGTGAAGTCAGTTTGGTGTGTTTCCGTTGTGCTCGTGAGTCACCGGCTGTGAATAAGTGATGGTAAGATCTCTGGTTTCAGGGTAGTGATTGGCAGGTAGCTTAGGTCCAACTTTCCAGGCCTACCTCAAGACCTCTATGTATTTCTTAGTCCATCATTAGAATACTGTAGTAGGAGTCTCTGGTGTATTCAACCCAAAGTGCTTTTTTTAACATTTAGTGACGTGTAAGCTAATCATGCCCAAGCCGTTGTTCTTTTGTGAATTTGTAAGGGGTTCTGTTTTAGAACTCTGTTTCTTCATCCTTTGTCAAACTTGAAGTTTTAAGCAAAGTGAGTCCTAAAGTTGGTGTTGGTTTGAGAACATAGGAGACTGCTGGCAGATTGATATATTGAACCCCACCACTTAGGGGATTACCCTCAAATGGCCACAGTTGAGAGACATCGACTATGAAACTCACTGACACTTGTGTACATAGCGAATAGATAATCTAATTGATGTGGGTCAATCAAACAAGGCTTTGTCCTCAAGAACAAACAACTCAGTGTGTTTGAGTATGTATGTTGACCTGTATAACTATATAGATCCACAGATTTAAATAATACATAAGGCAAGGGGGGAAAAAGTCAGTCACATTTGATCATTCTCATAGTTGCTCAAAGTAAGTTACTGTATTGGCAAATCTGTTGGCAAGTGTACTGTAATGCATTTCAGTTCACACCAATGAGAACTTGCTTGGCGACTGGGCTGGAGGGTGATGTCATCCTTCATGCTTGTCTGACCTGTATAGGGAATAGGGTGTCAGCCGCACAAAAGGCCCCAACCAGCCTGGCTGGCAACTCGCCCTGATCTAGTATCAGTTATTGTTATTCTTATTGTGTTACTTTTTATTATTACTTTTTATTTTAGCCTACTTGGTAAATATTTTCTTTTTGAACTGCACAGTTCATTAAGGGCTTGTAAGTAAGCATTTCACGGTAAAGTCTACACTTGTTGTATTCGGCTCATGTGGCAAATAAAGTTTGATTTGATTTGAGTTTACTGCTCCTTAACCATTAGAGTGGGGGACTGCAAAACTGATCTTAGGTCAGTGTCTATGGGCAAGTTAATCTTCTGACAGATGGAGAGGCAGGGTGAATTATTGGTGTGACATCAGCGACTGAAATCAGAAAATGCTAGAAGAAGACAGAGGGAAGATCTCAATTGCATATTCCTCCTGTCGGCTCTCCTCGTCTCCATCTTAAAACCCATTGGACGAGAAAGCCAGAGGTCCCCCCCTCTGACGATCTCCTCCAATGGGTTTTGAGAAGGAGGCGAGGAGTATGAAATTGCGATTCTCCCATGCACGTCAGTGTGATTGTTGTTTGGGGTGTGGCCCGGCCGTCCCCGAGTGCTAAGACAGCCAGCCAAGTGTGACGCTTCACTTTTGCTTTTAGATGAGGTTCAGTGTGACCTTTCTGATAAAGAAAAAAACAAGGAGCGGTTTAGGGTATTGGATATAATTGTAGTATTCTACTCTACAGTTTGTGGCAGTTTGTATTACCCACTCAAACTAATCAGGCAGCAAGTGCCCACCCCTGAGTCTGTGAAGGAATGTCAGTCCTGCTCTTGTCTCTCACTCCCTTCCCTGATTAAATGGAGGCATGGCTGCAGTGTTTGCTGTGTTGTTTGTTCTGCGTCTGTTGGTTTGGAGTTTGACCTGGGTGTCGCTGTGTTGAAAGGATTGAGTGACTCAGGCTATCTGGACCAAGGACGTGTAGTTCAAGTCCACACCAGGGAGATCAAATGCAGCCGCCTGCTGTCTCGTCCAAATCAACCTGCTTTCACAGCTGATGCCTTTGCAACTGTCTGTCTTTCTACAATGTAGTTAAGCTTACAAAGTAAAACTTCCCCCTGCTGTCCCTCTCGCTAGCTGTATGGCAAATGTTTGAATAAGCAGCGTCTCCATTTGCCTGGTATGCACACTAGAGATCCCAGCATACACGGTGAGGGGAGTTGAACTCTGGCTACGTCACAGTCGACTGTTGTCGCTTACTCTCCTTGTATCCTCTCCTTCTCTACCATCTTTCAACTTCAATAATCTGACAACATATGAGATGCGAAAGCACTGTGTTGGTATTTGCTTTTACCAGTCCACTTCTCTCCAAATCAGCTCAGACGAAAGAGAGGACCCAAGGACAGGAAGCCATTTTAGACTGTTGAGGCGCAGCCCTATAGTGTTTGATTAGAGAGGCTCAGAAGCACACGTGTCAGAGGCTTTTCGACAGCTGTCACTGCACTCTGTGCCGGATGTACAATAGACAATAGCTAACATCCTCTGCTGTCTGTCTCACCTGTGGCTACATGTTAAAGAGTTTGTGTTCTGCAGTGTAAGGCTTCTGAACTTTATCATGAAGGTCTGTCTGAAAGACCTCTTTTTAAAGTTAGTAGACACATGTAGGTCTGCGAAACACACATTGAAGTTGTATTCCCTGCTTTTCTGGTTCTAATATTTTTACATCAAGATTAGGGGAACTACTATTGAATTGCTCACTTTCCTCTCATTTCTTAAAGAAGGGTTTAGAATAGAAAGTTATTAGAGGCACATATAGTTAGTATGATTGAATGAAAGGCAAAGAGAACCTGCTTGGGTTTTGCTGAGTGGATTTAGCCCCCAGCCGGACCATTGTCTGCTGCAGGGTGGGGGTGGACCGATCTATTGTGTTCGTTTTGGAGGCGTGAACTAAAACAAAAATGTTTAATGGACCTTGTTGCCAGTTCCCTGTAATTTACTTTACTCAGGCGTCCCTCCCTGCTTTTAATCTTAGTACTGCTGTGTTGAACCCCACACACACACACACACAACAATTCTTTCTTGAACAAAACATAACTATTTATAGACACCACAACCAAATGCAATGCTACTTTGGTTATTTATGGACTGTACATTTACATCACACAGTATTGGTAAAGGGGATGTTTGTTGTGTTCACTGGGGTAACTAATAAAAGTGTTAATGATGTTCATCACATGACAGCCTCATTCAAGCCTACCTATGAAACAGCTATACACACATTAACCCAACTCCAACACTACCATTAACATAGCAGCAGTTGTTACAAGACACACCTTATTTATATATTTATTTTTTTACCCCTTTTTCTCCCCAATTTCGTGGTATCCAACTGGTAGTTGGTCTTGTCTCATCGCTGCAACTCCCGTACGGACTCGGGAGAGGCGAAGGTTGAGAGCCGTGCTTCCTCCGAAACACAACCCAACCAAGCCACACTGCTTCTTGACACAATTCACACTTAACCTGGAAGCCAGCCTCACCAATGTGTCGGAGGAAACACCGTCCACCTGGTGACCGTGTCAGTGTGCACCGCGCAAAAAAGTATTTGATCCCCTGCTGATTTTGTACGTTTGCCCACTGACAAAGAAATTATCAGTCTATAATTTTAATGGTAGGTTTATTTGAACAGTGAGAGACAGAATAACAACAAAAAAATTCAGAAAAATGCATGTCAAAAATGTTATAAATTGATTTGCATTTTAATGAGGGAAATAAGTATTTGACCCCCCTCTCAATCAGAAAGATTTCTGGCTCCCAGGTGTCTTTTATACAGGTAACGAGCTGAGATTGGGAGCACACTCTTAAAAGGAGTGCCCCTAATCTCAGTTTGTTACCTGTATAAAAGACACCTGTCCACAGAAGCAATCAATCAATCAGATTCCAAACTCCCACCATGGCCAAGACCAAAGAGCTCTCCAAGAATGTCAGGAACAAGATTGTA